>NC_082676.1:6095000-6439166 GCF_025265405.1 Mesoplodon densirostris
GCAGTTTTAAGGGTGTTTTGATAGTTCAGCTTGGGAAGTCAAGTTCAGTTTGTTGCAATATGAGCGTGAAATGAATGAGGGTCTTGAAGTTTGCTGGTTTCCACCAAACTTCCCCCTGCAAGCCCCCGGGGCGGCTTCTGAGCATCTCCTTACAGTCCTATTTGCAGAAGTGGACGCTGATGCCTCTGTGATGAGTGTTTTGCTCCAAGTATGGGGTTTAGAGAAGACTCTTATTGTGAAAGGGAGATGGGAGTCCAGCATGAAGGAAACGCAGAACAATCTCTTCCTTAGCTGCACCTGCACTGCTCTAACCTAATGAGTTTAGGTTGATGGAACCCAGACCTCAGGAAGGATTATAAATTCTCATTTGATTTGATTTGCTTCTAAAATACCTTAAACCAGCTGTGCCTGCCCAGCTGACCCAGGAGTCTCTGGCTGCTTTGGGGGAAGGTCTGAGCAGGCACCCTCCTGTCCTGGGGAGGGGTGCGTGGGCTTCCCGCACTGCCTCTCCCACCCCCGGCCGCTCCCGGGGCCTCCTCTGGCCTGGCGCTTGTCCTTGTCATGTCCCATGATCGCTGGCCTCTGTCTTCTTGAATTCTCATGACGGCCCCATAACTGGGGACCTCTTCATGTCCCCATTTTATTGAAGGGGAAGCTAAGCCTCCCAGAGATGGGTTAACTTGTCCTGAGTCACTGCTGGTGATTGGCAGAGTCCGAGTCTGAACCCAGGCCATAGGGCCCCATCTCAACCCCACTTCTCTGCTGCTTCTAGAGCTGAGTGAGACCGAGAGGGGCTTTTCTGCCCTCCTAAGGGAACCCGGGGGGAAAGTTTCCAAAGACTGTTCACTGAGATACTTGAGAACCTGCCAAGTGCCAGGCAAGTGAGTATGGTGGATGGAACAGTGGAGAACAACAAAATAATCAGAGCTGACATTGTTCAAGACTTTTCTGCACACCAAGGACTCCACGGACGGGCTCTATTCTGGTGGTTCTCAAAGTGGGGTCCCTGGACCAGCGGCATTGGCATCTCCTGACAACCTGTTAGAAGTGCAAGTTCTTGGGCCCCACCCCAGATCTCCCATGTTACAAATACTGGGAGTCGGTCCGGTGGTCTGTGTTTTAACAGGCTCCCCGGTGATTCTGGAACACGCCGGAGCTTGAGGATCCCTGGTCTGTTTTAATCCTACACCGACCCAGTGAAGTCAATGTTATTCTCATCATCCTCGCATTTGACGGATGAGGAGTAACTTGCCCAAGCGCCCCGTGGGTGGCAGGGCCGGGACTCCCCCGCCAGCCTGGATCCACGTTCAAGCCTCTTAGGTTCTGTACCTGCCTTCTCTCAGGTCTTACTCTGGGAGTTAAAACCTAGAAAAGAAGATGATTAATAAACAGGTCAACGGGCCAACCAGTCACTTCCTTAAGCCCTAGGAAAGAAATGAATGGGGAGGGGCGGCTGGGAGGGAGTTGAACGGCCCGGCTCAGCGGAGGGGAAGGGGTCTCGGGGCCGGGTGGGCCTGAAGCAGAGCCCTTGAACTTGCTGGGTCTGATGATTACCCAGCCTGATGTCACTCAGCAAGTGACAAGCTCCCAGGTGGCCCTGTGACTGGGGCAGGGGTCGTCATTCCTGTTTTACAGATGGAACCGAGAGCCCAGGGGCCACCAGCGTCCGTCGCAGGCCTCTCCCACAGCTCCGGGATTAAGTTCTCCCTGCTTCCATGGAATTTCTCACACTGGGAACCTGTTTTTGAGGAAGAACCTCCCCGTCTCTCTGAGAACACGTATTTGGACCCTGGTTTGTGATAAGCTCTTTATGTCGTCATGCTGCTATCAGAAACCAGTGCGCTGAGGCTACAGCGCAGCGCTGTCCAATAGCACGTTCCCTGATGATGGAAATGTTCTGTATCTGCCGTCCAGTACAGGCGGCCCTGGGCACATTTAAACTGATGACATGGAAATAAATGTAAACACTGCCACACCGGCCACATTTCAAGTGCTCAGTAGACACATGCGGTTAGTGGCTGCCCTACTGGACCGTGCAGATGCAGAATTCAAAGTTTAGGTCAAACTACATATAGGTCAAAATTGGTGGAAATGTCACAACTTTTTATGGTACAACCTAACAGAAGCGAAAGGCAACTTCAGACCAATTAAATCCATTCCTTTGTTACTGAGGGAAGAACTGAGGCCCACGGAGCTCGGGGTCCCACCCAGCCGATTGAGAGCCCAGGTGGGACCGAAACCGCCTGGCTCTCATGCGGCTTGTGTGTCTGTTAGCTCCCGGATTCTCAACTCGGCGTGGTTGACAGTTGAGGCTGGACCACCCCCTGTAGTCGGGGGCTGTCCTGTGCACTGTAGGATGTTTAGCAGTGTCCTGGCCGTTACCCACCAGACGCCAGTAGCACATGCTCCCTAAGCTGTGACAAACAAAAAGGAATGCAGGCATTGCCCAAGAGCCCCTGGGGAGGGGAGGGGAGGACAAAAGTGCCCCTGGCTAAGAATCACTAGTTTAGCTGAAATAGTAACTAGTTTCCTTTCTTTCCCCTCATTTTCAATTAGCTAAGGATGGGGTGGGGACCCAGAGGTCCCGCTCTGGGGAGACGGGGTACCCCTGGGTGAAGGATGGCTGCCTCGATTTATGGCGGAAAGGTTGATGTAAGCTCACAGCCTGTTTTTCTTTTCAGCTCTACCAGCGTCTGGGGCTTTTTAGGCAAACAACTGGCTTTGGCCCTAGAGATAATTAAACCCATCTTTTCTCCGACTCCCCGCCCCATCCCCTAAAACCTTTGGTCCATTCAATTCACAATGATAACATTGTTCCGGCAACAGCGCACACATGTTGACGCCGGGGTGTTTAATCTCGAGGGGCAGCAATTCTCCGCTCCACCCCCTCCACATCTGCGCGGCTGCCACGCTTATGACAAAGCGCCTGGCCGCCAGCGGGCTCGCCTCCGCACCCGCGGCTCGGGACGCGGCCCCCTGCGTCTAACAAGGAGGCAGTGTCTCCGAAGACCCTCTCGGAGCGCCCGGCGCTGGGGCTCCAGGTGGTCTTGCTGGCAGCCAAAGCATTTGGTGGAAAGTTCGAGAGTTGAAGCGGCAGCTCAGGGGAGACAATGCCGCTTGTGTGCCCTCTGTCGGGCGGGGCCCCGCCCCCTGATTTGTGGGGCTGGGTAGGGAGGATGGGGAGACGGGTTAAGGCTACACCACCTTCAAGCAGTCAGCCTCCCTCGGGGTGACTCTAACACCAGCAGGAGCAGCATTTACAAACCAGAGGGGGACCTGAGTGGGATACAGAGTCCTCGCTCTCTTGAGTTTAGCTTTTTTTTTTTTGCGGTACGCGGGCCTCTCACTGTTGTGGCCTCTCCCGTTGCGGAGCACAGGCTCCGGACGTGCAGGCTCAGCGGCCATGGCTCACGGGCCCAGCCGCTCCGAGGCATGTGGGATCTTTTCCGGACCGGGGCACGAACCCGTATCCCCTGCATCGGCAGGCGGACTCTCAAACCACTGCGCCACCAGGGAAGCCCTGAGTTTAGCTTTTAAGGAGATTAATGTTGTGACTGCGTCGTGTGTGCTGAGAGCTTGGTGTATACTTCAGGGATGTCTTTATTTAATCGTCTCCATGGCTAAGAGGTTGGCGGTGGCTCCCGGCATGAGGGAGAGAGTGTGGCCAAGTGGTGAAGCATTCAGACCAGCTGTGTGGCCGTGGGCAAGTGACTTGACCTCTCTGAGCCTCAGTGTCCTCATCTGTAGAATGGACACAATGTACGTGCTTACTTCTGAGTGGGGGTTTTATAAGGATTCGAGGAAATGATGTGTGTGTGACACATGTGATGTGGTATCCAGGCCAGTGGGAGGGCTTTGATAATAATGGTACCCGTCCTCCTCATATCGTTAGGATGGCTGCTATCAAAACAAAACAAATCGTCAGAAAATAACAAGTGCTGGGGTGAGAGAATGTGGACTAGTTGGAACTTCTGTGTGCTGTTGGTGGGAATGTAAAGTGGTACAGCCTCTATGGAAAACAGTATGATAAGTCCTCAAAAAATTAAAAGTAGAAGTACCATATGATACAGGAATTCCATTTCTGGGCATATATCCAAAAGGATGGAAAGCAGGGTTTCAAAGGGAGATTTGCACACCCATATCTGTAACTGCATTATTCACAAGAGCCAAAAGGTGGAAGCAGGCCAAGTGCTCCCTGACAGATGACTGCATAAACAAAACGTTAGGGTATCCACACAATAGAATATTATTCAGCCTTGAAAATGAAACAAATTCTGAAGCATGCTACAACATAGATGAACCTGGAAGACATTGGGCACAGTGAAAGAAGCCAGCCACAAAAGGATGAATACTGTGTGATTCCACTGTACGAGGTACAGAGAGCTGTCAAAGTCATAGAGACCGAAAGTAGACTGGTGGATGCCAGGGGATGGGGTGGGTGCAGAATGGGGAGGTGTGTAATGGGGCCAGAGTTTCAGTTTTGCAAGAATAGAAGAGTTCTGCGTATTGCTTGCACAGCCACGTGAATGGGCTGAACGCGACCGAACTGTACACCTTAAAATGGTTAAGATGGCAGATTTTATGTTGTGTGTATTTTTACCACAATTAAAAATAAAAATTTTAAAACGGTGGCTGTTACCTAGCTCAGGGGTTGGGTAGGTGACAGAGGTGCAATCCAAGTGAGCTTTTATCCACCTCTCACCTCTAGCAGGTCCACAGAGGGCTCTTTCCCCCAGAGCGGGCGGTCAAGAAATACTTGTAGAATGAATACAGTGGGGGTGAGGAGACACCGAAATATGTTCTTGGCAGTGTTTATCATGTTAGACTTTGATGCAGTTTTCCTCTTCTCTCTGTTTAGGACCGTCTCCCTTCTTCTGTAAGAGCAGCACAGTGTATCAACGCTCATGTTATTAAGAGAACATTATCCTGTTAGGGTCATCGGTATGTCTCTTCAGTTCTCTAGGACGCCCAATTTATGGCATGCCTCTGGCGGCTTTTTCAAGCTCCTTAATCTTGCCGTGTAAATCTTGGAATGAATGAAGAGCCATCATCAAATTTCACGTCCCTGGAGCTGCAGAGCCATAAATCGCCGAGCGACAGCAGCCTTGGTAACATCAGCTCCAGTGAATTCTGGCGTGTGCCAGAACCTTCTGGATGAATTGTATCCCCGTAGGACAGGAAGGAGCCTGGGGTGAAAGTTTCAGAGTGGAATCAGGGTGGGGGGATGCTGGGCCACAGGATCCTAAGAAGTCAAGGGTCTTTGAAAACTCAGCTCTCGTTTCTGGTTATATTTTGGACTTTGGTCGGTTCTCAGAGCCTCGTGAAAGGCGTTCAGGGGTCTGCTCCCAGCCCATAACTGGAGCTCGTGGTCCAGTCTGAGCTCAGGGAAACCGGACGCTGAGTCAAGAGCAGACTTCTAATGCTGGACTTGCAGTTTTTACTTGGAAAGTGTCACTTTGCTTATAAAATAGTTAGTCCTCTCTCATAGTTTGGCGGCATCTTTTGGGGACAGTGAGAGGACCGCAGAGTCTGGAAAGTTAACTAAGCTTTTTCTAAAAACCATGAAATTTTGGAAGGAACAGCTAACTGGGCCATTAACTTGCTACTATTTGTCAGGCCTTCCTAGCCCTGGACGGGAGACCGGCTCAAGAAGGGAATGAAGGCAGCTTTGTGCGGGCTGACAGTCCCCCCTCCACGATGCAAATGTCTGTCCTCTGCAACTGGCCATGGTCTTGCTCTTTTTGCCTTTTCTGCACGGCTGTCTCCACCATTACCCCTTCCTGGGGTCTCTAAGCAGCCGACGATCAAATCCCGTGTGCGGTCTCCCCATCGCTGTTATCTGACTCTGGCTACCATCTGGTCATCTTATCTTGCCTGTGTCTCTGGTCCTGTTCCTTCCCCTGGACCGAGGTCTTGCGGTGGTCGTGTTTTCCATCTCCCACCACAGCCCCCAAGTAGTGGTCCGAGGCGGTGCTCATCTTTCTCATTGGAGGTGCATTTTTCCCACAAGACTAGATGCATACGTGCAATTCACCAGCCCCCAACTGGACATTCAATTGTCCAGTCAAATTTCCCACTTGGATTTCCCACAGGTCACCTCAGGTTCAGCTTTCTGCATCCACACGTGTTTTCTTGCCTCCTCCTTCACCTGTGGAGTTCTTCCTCCTGTGCTTATATCCACCACTGGCATCATTATTGCCCATGAGGCATTCCTAGCCAGCACTGGGGAGCCCTTCTCGATTTCCCTTCTTCAAACTGCTTTTGCCCTTGACCAGTCTTTGACTTCTGTCCATCCCCAGTCCTGCTTCAAGGTGTTTCCCCAATAGAATTGTGGTCACCAAAAGGAAGGATGTTCATTGTAGCCCGCCTTGTAAGAGTCGCAAACTGGAAACTCCCCAAATGCCCATAGAAAAATCAGCAGTGGCCTATTCATACAATGGGGTCCAATACGGCAGTGGAAATGAGTGAATGACCGCTCCGCATAGCCACAGAGGGTGCGCGCGGATGCAGTGAAGCGAAGGAAGCACAGACAGAAGGGGAAGCCCCAGGCAGGCACAGTGAGTCTGTGGTGTTGGGTGTTCGGATGATGGTCACCTTTGGGGTTGAGCACGGGGCTGGTGTTGGGGAGGGGCCCGGGGGGGTGTCTTTGGTGCTAGTAACGAATGTGCCGTGTCCTGCTCTGGGTGCGTTTGCATTGAGAAATTTCACCAGACTTCCTGAACACGTAGGATCTGTGTGCTTTACTGCATGTATGTTATCGATAAACTAGTTGACTTAAAGGCTAGTAGAGGATGACGCGAAGTAACATATTGACTCCGATAGACGAGTGGAGCCCCACGAAGCATCAGGCTGGGCGGGGTGCTGGAGGCACACGATCGAGACGTCATTGCCCCTGTTCCCAGAGCTCGGTCAGGGGGTCATCCTATACTTGGAAATTATCCACGTCTGAAGAAAGCAGCTTTCACGGCACATGGTCACCTGGACATCCCCACTGTTACCTGGGTGTGTCTCCTGCCCATCCATTTCTGGGTGTGTATATAATTGGGCTCGATTGTTTTGCTCAGAACTGCCTTGGTTGCAAAGGACAGCAACCTGACTCTAATTAGCTTACACGGGACTTGTCTGAAGGGTCTCCACGTGACTCACAAATTAGAAGAGCTGAAACCTCAGACTTCAGGAAGGATGGGAACACCAGGCCAGGGGGTCGAGCCTGGAAGGCTTATTCCCCCTTAATTCTGAGCTCTGTCCTGCTTGCCTGGAGTCTTCTTTCTCACCGGCCAGCTTTCTCTGCGCGGCGGTGGTGTGTGGCTGCCCAGGGTGCCACATTACATCCTTAGGGTTTAAGGCAGAGAAAACAAACGGGGCTCTTTCCCACCAGGTGCCAGTAAAAATAAAAGCAATCTTGTGTTTGGCCCAGCTTGGGGCTTGTTCCCTCCCATCCCTCAACTCTGGAGAAGTAGGTCATGGGACAAGATGGCAGCTCCCTTGGGACCATTTGGCTTGACTGCAAGAGCCACGATGAAGCTCTCCAAGAGGAAGAGATGGCGTGAACGTGGCACCTACTGTGACGTCACAGTGAGCTGTGCCTCAGCACGGAATGAACCCTTAGGGAGCAGGAGAAATATTGCATCTTTTATAGCTCTTTTCTCATGTGTATAAGAATTTATTGTATTCATTTTTCTTTGTGTATTATCATGTATGCACATCAGTATGTGTATATCGGGGGGCATACCCCTAATTTTTAGGGTGTTAAATACAGTTCTATAAAGCATGGCTCTGGAAACCTCCACCTAGGTACCCTTTATTTATTTTATTTTTAATTTTATTTATTTTTGGCTGCATTGGGTCTTCGTTGCTGCTCCGGGCTCTCTCTAGTTGTGGAAAGCAGGGGCTGCTCTTCGTTGCGGTGTGTAGGCTTCTCATTGCTGCAGAGCACAGGCTCCAGGTGCGCGGGCTTCAGTAGTTGCAGCACGTGGGCTCAGTTGTTGTGGCTCACGGGCTTAGTTGGTCCACGGCATGTGGATTCTTCCCAGACCAGGGCTCGAACCCGGGTCCCCTGCACTGGCAGGTGGATTCTTAACCACTGCGCCACCAGGGAAGCCCCACTTAGGTACCCTTTAAATGCCTGCTGCCCCCTGCGAGTCTGCATGGCAAGCTGCCTTTGGTTATCGTAATCCACTTGTGCAGAGGACCCTAACTCAGTGACGGACACACTTGTACATATCGTGTGACTGTAAATGGGAGGAGAAACCCTAGGTGCTGAGAGGAGGCAAACGCTCTTGGGTGATGCTTGGGGATCAGGCTTGACCTGTATGTGGGGCAGAGGTCTTGCCTGACATGTCAGAGGGTCATGAGAGGGGATACCCAGGTCAGTGGCCTCCTGTTCCACCTGCCTCTACCCTTTATTGGCACCCTCCAGCCCAAAATTTGCCCTCCCAGGGCCAGCTTTGGGGTTATTATTTCAGGCTTTTGTAAAAGAAGGACACCAGAATCGGCTTTGGGGACAGTCTTGTGAAGCTGGTTGCTGTCAGGATGGTTTTTCTGGAATCTATTTTCTTTGGACTTAGCTTTTTTTTTTTTTTTTTTTTGCGGTACACGGGCCTCTCACTGTTGTGGCCTCTCCCGTTGCGGAGCACAGGCTCCGGACGCGCAGGCTCAGCAGCCATGGCTCACGGGCCCAGCCGCTCCGCGGCATGTGGGATCTTCCCGGACCGGGGCACGAACCCGTGTCCCCTGCATCGGCAGGCGGACTCTCAACCACTGCGCCACCAGGGAAGCCCTGGACTTAGCTTTTGGTCTCAGAGGTTTGGACTTTTTTAATCTTTTGAAGATGAAAGTCCTTTGTTCATTCCTATGAATTCTCTCCGTCAGTGGTGTTCTAGAATATAAAGGGCAGTGGGAGAAAAAGCTGGTTTCCTAGGTTCTGGGTTTCCTTAGGTTGCTTTCCTTAATGGGCTCAGGGAGATATCACTCTAGACATTTATTTTAAAACTCGGGTCTGGGGTTATCAACTACAGTAATGTAACAACAAAGTAACAAAAACAAAGTGTGAAGACAGTTTTCTCCCTAAAATACATGCATGTTTCCATCTGCTTTAGTGGTGACTGTTATGCCATCTTGAGACTGAAATGGTGTAGATTCCACACGGTGGAGCGGTTTCCATATAAAATGGAAACCTCGGGAAGAGGAGATTTGGGATTTGCTTTGAACTTTGAATGAGTTGCTGCTCTTCTTTTAAAAAATGACTGTTTTTTCTTTGACAAATCACAAGATTATGTAGGTTTCAGGAAGAACAGAATAATGACATGGTTCATGCCTCTCATTGTCTTAAAATGATTAATGAAAGAAATTCACTTAGGAAGCCATGCCAAAGAGCCTGTAAATGTTTGCAAGAAATTTAGTTGGACACTTTATCCATTTATCTTTTTTTTAAAAAGAAACCTTATAACCCTGATATCTTAACTGTCTTAGCAGTTAAGGTACGTTTTATCTTACACAGTTAAAAAAAGTTACATATACACCTGCTGCAACAAACTATATTTGTGATTATATATCAGTGTTTTCTTTCTTCATTGCCTGTGACTTTAGTGATTGTACCTGTGTTAATGTCATGCTTATCCAAACATTTCTTTTCTGTTTGATCTATTGTAATTTTTTTCAAATAAAGTTATCATAGCTGAACTATGTAAATACCCACACGCACATATTATTTTTTCTGTACTGACGGTCACTCTTACAGCTCATTGTTTGACAGGCCCTATAAAAATGACCAATGCAAATTACTTCCCATTTGCCAGGCACTGTTGTAAGTGCCGCTTCCTGTGATCTTCCCTATGAGAAAGGACCAGTGTTATATCCCTGGAGGAAGGGGACACGCACAGAGGTTAAGTAACTGGGCCAAGACCACAAGCGGCGCACAGCTGAGGTCTGAACTCAGGCCACCCGGCTCCAGGGAGTGTAAAGGTCAAGAGTGGGGTTTCGGAGCTCAGGCACTCACCTAACTTGTGGCCTTGAGCAAGTTACCTTTCCTCCCTGAGCTTCAGTTTCCTCATCTGTCAAATGGGGCTCAATCCTGCCTCGCCTGGATCCATCCCGTGATGGCCAAGAGTGCTCAATGCGAGAACCGTCACGGAGCACGTGCCTTTTTGCACTTCTGGGTTCATCAGCCATCTTCACTTGTAAATCGGGGGTCCACTGTCCCATTCTCTGCTTGGGTTGGTGGCTGTTGTTGCCAGTAGGAGCTGTGGTGAGGCATGGCCTGTCCCTGCGCTGGGAGCAGGGGCACCGGGGTCTGTCGGGGTCTCGCTGAGTCCCAGGCACTGTGCCCAAGGCTCCTGTGCACAATGGCACGAAGCAGGCTTGCTCGCTGAATATTGGAGCATCGCACACCTCAGGGGTTCTTTCTGGCCTTTGGGGGTTTGGCTCCGCTGAGGGAGAAGGGAAGACGGTTGGAAATGGAGACTGTGTCTGTGTAGTCTGTCAGCGTGGGGGACCACTCCTGATGTTCCTTAGCTGCATGTCAACTCCTCTAAATGGAAATATCTAAGGGGATGTTTCAAGGAGTGGCCAGAAGGATGGGGTGGGGTGGGCGGGAGACAGCTATGTGTTCACAGTGAAGGGCACTGCAGAAAGGCAAGGTTTGCCGGGGCTGGAAGAGCCACGTGTTGGCTGCTGCTCCCTGGAGGTCCAGCAAAATGGTGACCATAGGGTGTCCTTTCCATTTGGTTGTGGGTGGTCTCTGGTGACCTTGGCTTGGGTGGGGTGCTGGGGCTGGGGGCGACGCGGCTGAGTGCACTGCGAGCGAGCTCAGGGGTCGGGGGTCAGGGGGGCACCCTCCGGCTGCTCGCTGGGGCGCAGGGATTCTCTCCAGGAGTTGTCACCTCCCCTCAGCCCCCCACCCAGAGTCCCCTGCAGAAAAGTACCTGAGGAGAACAGGAGTTATCCCCAGACTGTGCCCACGTCTTTGACAGGACAGACTTGTCTTCTTCCATCACCCCCGCCCCCCGTACTTAAAAGTGCTCGGGCGTGCTCGCGCACACGCACAGCTCCACTCTGGGTGTGCCCGCCCCCCGGAAACACGGGTGCCCGGCTCTGCACAGCAGCACTGCTCTCAGAGCCCCAAACTGGAAACTACCCAAATGCCCGTGTCCTGTAGGACGGATCCGAGAACAGGGCTGTCATCGAACTGTGGAATATTATACGGCAACGCGGAGGAATGAACGTCCACAGCAACGTGGATGAATCGCACAGACGCCGTTGAGGGAAAGAAGCCTGGCACAGAAGAATAGATACTGTATTACCCCCTGTTTAAAATGTTCAGAAACAAGCAAAACTAACCTCTGGTTTGAGAAGCTGGGGGGAGAGGAAGGGGGCACTGGCGATGTTCTGTTTCTTGATCTGGGAGAAGGTCCCACGGTGGATTCACTGTGACAGTTCACTGACCTGCACCCCTATGGTTGTGCACGTACAACACGTATGTTGTAAGGCAGTGAAAACGTTCTGACAGACACGCAGAGGAACTCCCCTTGCTGAGCTGTGAGCACTGCCACTGAGGTGTGTGGTTAAGGCCTCGGGGTGGGTGGGACCTCGCTTTGAGCCCCAGCTCCCCGACCCTGGGAGGCCACACCACGCCTCTTGGGTCTCAGGTGCACCCCTCCCCCTACCAACGCGGCATTGGGCTCACCTCCTAGGGTGACATGAGGGCTGAATGAGCTAGAAGGGTGACCAAGACTGGCCCGGGTCATTTCCCTAGTGACAGAGGCCCCCTTGCCCTGGGGTCCCCTCCCGAGGCTCGCGTGATCCCCAGTGGGTGGCACTTCGTAGAGGCTGCCGCAGTAGACCCAGCCTCCTCACCTTCTCCATAAATCAAAGTGGAAACGCCCTGGGCCAGTCATATTACTAAGGTTTAAAACAGACTTTTGGTTTTTTTTTTTTTTTTTTTTTTTTTTTTTTGCTGTACGCGGGCCTCTCACTGCTGTGGCCTCTCCCGTTGTGGAGCACAGGCTCCGGATGTGCAGGCCCAGCGGCCATGGCTCACGGGCCCAGCCGCTCCGCGGCACATGGGATCCTCCCGGACCGGGGCACGAACCCGCATCCCCTGCATCGGCAGGCGGACTCCCAACCACTGCGCCACCAGGGAGGCCCGACTTTTGGTTTTTTAAAGGGCCTTTGGGCGGCCGGTGCTGTCAGCCTCCTGCCTCAAAGGCACTCACGCATTCACGTCCTGCTTGTACCTGGGGCAGCCCTAACCCACCCAGCCTGAGGGCTTTCCAGCTCAGAAAGCTGAAGCTCGCTGGTCACGTTTCTCCTCCCTTCTGGCCAAGCTGGTTGCACTCTCCCTCCCTGTCTCTCTGGTTCCCCACCCCCGAGGCAGGAAGTGGAGATTGGGCTGTATTTCCCAGGAGATGAAGGGTATCTGCAGATGCTGCAGACCCACCTGGGCTTGGCCATCCTGCATCTTTGCAACACAGATGATGCTCACCTTCTTGCTGCTCCATGTTAGTCCAAAGGATGCATGATCCTTGGGAACCAGGGGCCCGCTCCCACAAGCATTGTTCTTGGACTTATATCCATCTTGGTGTTCGCCGTCTATGAAGTGGACATAATGGCTTAGTCTAGTATCACTGCTGGTATAAGGGAGAAGGGCTTGGTCCCTTTACCTTGTTTTGTCCTGAAGTCCTTTTCCAAACCCCCCACTCTCCCTGCCAAGACGCTGCCATTCACCTCTTTTTCTGCTTTTTGTCTAAGGCTGTGCTTGTAAACCCTGGCTGCTATTAGAGACATCTGGGGTGCTTTAAAAAGTACAGGTTTCTGGGCCCCCTCCCCAAAGATAATGATTCATTGGGTTCCGAGAGGGGCAGGGTGCTGGAGCCCACTTTGTGCCCGTCTGCCCACCACTGTCCTCAGTGACTTCACTTTGGTAGCTTGAAATCTTCCAAGATGAAAATTGGCAAACACCACAGATCGGGTCCTAGAGAGCCAGTTATTAAACATTTACCAGCCCCCACTGGGCTAGGGCATCCATGTTTTCTCAAAGTCCCCACGGTGATTCTCACATGCAGCCAGGGCTGAGCACCACTGGCCTAAGGTAACCCATGACAGGCATAGTAAGGTTGCTGTTTACACTGTAGCTCACAGCTATCCATCCCTTCCAGTGGTTAAGCTATATATATGACTTAGATCACTTAACTCTCACAACAACCCATGAAGGAGGATTATTATTCCCATTTTTCAGATAAGGAAACTGAGGTCCGGCTAGCTTACCTGGCACTTGTCTAAGCCCACCCAGCTAGGTAGTGGCTGAGTCTGGATTTGAGCCCAGGCCTGAGTCCCCGGAACCCAAGCCTGTCCAGGGCCTCTGGGATGACTTGGTCGGTACCCCACTCTCCCCAGCAAGTTGATGCAGAGTTCATTGTTCTTATTGTCCAAGGTGACCATGGGGTCTGAGCCTGCGACCTGTAGTCTGCTGCAGAGCAGCCTGGAACGGGCAGTCATCACCAGGGGTCACCGGCTCTGGGCAAGTCTCCATCGAGCTTAGGCAAGATGCTTGGGCTCTGAGCTGGGAGAGTGAACCCCAGTCACTAATGAGCTTTTGGTGCCGATGTGTGTTTTCTCCCCTTTCCAGTGGAACACGACAAAGAGTTCTTCCACCCACGCTACCACCACCGGGAGTTCCGGTTTGATCTTTCCAAGATCCCAGAAGGGGAAGCGGTGACTGCAGCCGAATTCCGGATCTACAAGGACCACATCCGGGAACACTTCAGTAACGAGACGTTCCGGATCAGCGTTTACCAGGTGCTGCAGGAACACTTGGGCAGGTGGGTGCTGTACTGGTGCCTGGGAGAGGTCCTGAGCTTCTTCAGCTACAGAGGAGCTGGTGGCTAGAGGATGCGACCAGACTGGTCATGACCGCTCCCCCCGTGGAGCACCAGCCACGTGCCCTGGATGGAGTATCTTTTTTTAAAGATGGTGTATGGTGTATGTCTCCACCTCTTAAAACTATCACCGTCAGCAGATCGAGTTAGGAATAGGGGACAGTCAGGTGAGCCTGGGATTGGGTGGCCCCCGTGGGTAATTATGGGTTGTCTGGGTCAGCCTGTGTTTGGAGGGAACGAGGAAGAGGAGAAGCGTTTCTGACGGTCTGCCTCTCTCCCGTCCATCACTGAAACCCAGCATGTGATGTCAGGCCACCAGTGAAAGTGGCCATTTGTAATAAAATGCTAGGGGATAAAAATCCCCAAATCAAAAATAAACAGGCAGAGAACTCTCAGCCTTCCAGGAATCTTGAGGTCAGGAACCAAAAGCTTGTGTTGAAGGACTTTAATTTCTTGAGACCCTTCCATTTCGTTTCAAAGTCCTCTGAGAGGTGAGAAGGCTAAGGGAATGGGCTGGAACTTCTAACAGGGACATCCTGCAGTCCCGAGGTGGTGCTGCCTGGTGGCTGGGTTTTTGGACGTCGCGGGCTGTCGGACTTTTACTGCCACCGGCACCGGCTGCCACTCCTCATAACAGAAGAAAGGTGGCGTGGACGACCCCTTCGGCTGGGCTGTCCTGGCGTCTTCAGCGGGAAAGGGGACCTCGTAGCACATTTGGGGACATAGCGACGCTCAGCACCTGGCTTGGCAAGCACTGTCATTTGGAAGGTCATCTTAAATACTAAGAAAACCAAGCTTTTCTTGAGAGTTTCCAGTGTTTTGCCTTCGTTAGCTGCCTCTGCCCCCAGTTTCTTGCGTTGTCTCAAATCAGCAAATATATGTGTGCGTTTAAATCTTTTCACAAATGGTATCTCGTCATAGAGTCTCTCCTGCACCTACTTCTATCACGAAACCTTGACCATCTTGACAGTAAACCTTGACCATCCTTCCCTGTCCCTTCCCAGGGGGCATCCTTGTTCTTTTCACCACCCCACGTCTCCAATCGTGTGGGTTGTGCTCTAAGGTACTTAGCCAGTTTCCTGCGTGCACAAGGTGGATTCTTAATTTTTCCGAATTATAGACGGTGTGGGTGGGGCGTATAACACATGTGCTTGTCTATCAGTCGGATATAGTTCTAGAAATAGAATTGTGGGGTCTGGGGGCACATACATCGGTGACTCTGATAGATTTTGCTGAACTGCTCCCTTCGGAGGTTATGTCAATTTATATTTCTGCTAGCCACAGAGAGGGGGCCTGTGGCCCCATGTGCTCCCCAGCAGGGGCTCTTGTTGGACTGTTTTGATCTTAGTCTGTCTGATGGGTGACACCTGGCATCTCAGTGTGGATTAAATTTGCATTTTAGAGCCCCCGCTGGAATGCATTGCCCTGTACTGCTCCCCTGCTAGAGAGGATGGCAGACCCTCCCTGAGGGGATGGTACCTTTCTGGAATGTGGGTGTGGCTCGGAAGTGGGAGCGGGCAGCAGACAGCCTTGGCAATCACCTCCGAATCTTACTAAAGGCACTCAGGTGCCCCACTTCACCCTGGTGGGCTGGACCCTGGTCCCCAGACCCAATTTCAGTAAGAAGCATTGAGTTCAGTCCACCAGGGTAACATATGTTTGCTCTGTACTCTGACAGATCCCCCGAGACTCTTGAACAAGAGCACATGTTTGACTTTTTTCTCGTGAAGGCTGACTAACTGGGGGCGAGGCAGGTACCCAGAGGCTATTTGTCAGTAGCACTCGATCGGTCCACTTGTGCAAAAGCCAAGCCCTGCTCACACCCCAGGACCTCCTGGCAGGCTCCCCAAACCCGCCTCAGAAACCTCCATCCAGAGGTTTAACCTCAGGAATGTAGCTGCCCCTATGGGCTTTGGCTGAGCAGGACAGGAAGGGTTGGCTGGTGTCACCTGTGCAGCTCTTCCCCCAAGTTCTCCACGCAGGAAGGCATTCGCCCTCCCTGGCCGGTGGTCTCTGGGGTCAGCTGGGATGCTGCTGATGTGGGCCCCTCCCTCACGTGCGTGGGAGCTTGCTTCGTGTCTGGAGCATCCTCAGGCCCCGCCCTTGATGCGAGAGGCACCCCACCCCTCGGCCCCACGCCTGCTGTGCGTGCCCGCTCCACTCCACGCACTGGGAAGAGCAGTGGAGACCCAGTAACGGGCGAGACGGGCGTGGCATGCACGTGCCTCCCTCGCGGGGCTGGTGGGCTGCGCAGAGGCCGCTGCATTTGGAGAGACCCGTGGGAGCCTAGCCATTTGCTTATGCAACCACTGCTGCTAAACCGCTGGGATAAACCAGCCCGGCTCACGGGGGCAGGGACCTCGTCTCAACTCTGTGTGAGGGGTGTACCGGTTTCCTGCCCGCACGAAGCACCACACACTGGGTGGCTTGAAACAATAGAAATGTGCTCTCTGACAGTGCTGGGGGCCGGAAGTCTGAAATCAGGGTGTCAGCGGGGCTGTGCTCCTTCTGAAATTTGCAGGGGAGGTTCCTTCCTGCCTCTTCCAGCTTCTGGTGCTGGCCGTCGATTGCGTTCCTGGCGCTCAGCTGCGCCGCTCCCATCTCCACCTCCGTTGTCACACGGCTCTGGCATCCTCTCTGTGTGCCTCTCTCCTCTTCTGATAAGGAGACCAGTCATCTTGGCTTAGGGGCCGCCCTGCTCCAGCATGACTTTTTATTACTTAACTAATTATATTCATAAAGACCCTATTTCCAAATTAGGTCACATTCAGAGACACCAGGGGTAGGACTTGAACGCATCTTTCTAGGAGATACAATTCCATCCATAATAGGGGGTGAAGACGGGCAGTCAACAAATAAGCAAATAAATAGGCCCACTGGCCAGATAAGGTGACTGGTGGTCCTTGACGGCCTGTTGAGCTGGGGCTATTGGAAGGACTAGAAGGAACGGAAATGAGGTGTGGGGAGAGTATCTCAGGGGAGCCTCAAGGGCCACCGTCCTAAGGTGGAGACAAGCATGTTTGTTAGAAGGACAGAAGGGAGATGATGATGCTGGGGCAGGTGTGAGCCACTGCGTCCTCCCTTAGAAGAAACACAAGCCTTTGGCTTCCCTAGCGCCTGCCGGCAGCCCCTCAACCTCCTGCCTGTGTCAACCTTCTGACTTCGTGGGCACTGGTCCCGTAACAGTTTGAAGTGGCTGCCTCCTCGGCCCTGCCTTAGCTCCATGGGGTGGATCCAGAGGCCCTGGGAGGGGAGAAGGCCTGAGTCACTGCGGTTGGAAGAGGGACAGGCGGGACAGGACAGCTGTCAGTGGCTCTGTGGCCGGCGTGGCAGGTTGCCCCGAAGAGCAGCTTGGCCACAGGCCATCTCTGGGGACGCTCAGGCCAGCGTTGGGAATTCCTGCCTCAGGGGATTTTGGGCTTTGCTGGGAGACCGAGTCTCCCCTCAGCAAATGTTTGAGTACCTGCTGTGCTGGGCGATGGTGGACGTGACCAGACCCCAGTCTGAGCCCTCGAGGAGGTCACATTCAAAGAGAGGAGGAGACGCAGGAGGACATGGCAGGTGCAAAGTATAAAGCAGAGCAGAGAGTGGACCGAGAGGCAGCGGGAGGGCAGGAAGGGGCTGCTTGCTTTAGATTTCTAAATATTTCTAAATACTTTTTTTTAAAATTAATTAATTAATTAATTAATTAATTTTGGCTGCGCCGGGTCTTCGTTGCTGTGCAAGGGCTTTCTCTAGTTTGCTCCGCGGCATGTGGGATCTTCCCGGACCAGGGCCCAACCCATGTCCCCTGCCTTGGCAGGCGGATTCTTAACCACTGCGCCACCAGGGAAGTCCCCTATCTATACGTGAAAGGAGGAAGCAAGGCCCTCATTCTCCAAGAGTTAAAAGGTTGACATTTTTTCCAAAAAATTACTGATTTTTTTTTCTGGGTAGGCTCTGTTTTTGAATCCAAAAGCAAAATGATCCTATTATGTTATTCCCCAGGTGGGATAACCCAGCTTTTAAGAGTGTAGATTCGCATCCCAACATTATGTACCAGTGTGACCTTGGGAAGTAGTAACCCCTCAGAGCCTCAGTTTCCTCCTCTATACAATGGGGATAATAACTGAATCTACCTCCCAGGGCTGTGGTGAGGATAAAGGGAATTAACATACTTACTTAGAACATAGTAAGCTCTCAATAAAGGTTTACCAGCTATTAGAATCCTCACCATCACCACCACCATCACGGGGAATGCAGAGACCTGCTTAGGAAAATGAAGGGCTCCAGGTCTGGGTGGTGGTACTGCCTTGGCCCTCTATGATAAATCCCTTAATTTCGCCGTTTCTGATGGGGGGGGAGGCCTAAGCTTGCTTGGAGGTGGAGTGCTTGTTTGCATTTCCACAGCCTGGGCCACGCATCCTCTTCAAGCAGAAGGCCTTTGGCTCATCTGACCCCGAGAGGAGTCCTGATCCCGCCCCCGCCGCCCTGCTGTGTGGCCCCCTGCTCCCTCTGCTAAGGGAGCCGTGGCCTCCCTGACACCGACCGCCCAGCTGCGCAGAGCTCGGAGCTGGGACATCTGGCGAGCCTCTGCCTGAGCTCCAGGAAAGCCCTGGGCGTGCCGGGGCTTAGCTGGCTTTGGGTCGGCCTCAGCATCACTCCCCCTGTGGCCGCCACTTTCCACAGACTCCTCTTGATCTCTTGGAATCCAGATTAAATTCCGATAATGAGCCGAGCTGGAGGCCTTCCACGGCCTTTGGGCTCCACTTGCAGCTGGAGAGGCCGCCCTTGGCCGGCTGTGGGGTGAGTGGGGGCCGAGAGGCAGGTCTGGGGATGGTGGCCTTGGCTCCAGTCGCCTTGCTGGGGAGGGTGGGGGGCGGCGAAGGGATTGGAGTCTTGCCCTCCTTCTCGGAACCCTGGGTCAGGGGCTGGCCAGTCGAGGCTCGGCTTCCAGGAGCTGGTCCCACTTCTGTCCCCCTTGGCTCTAACTCCGGTTCCAGCTCAAGATGAGGCTGTTCGAGGTGGGCGTCCTGCAAGCTAACGGGCTTCATTCGTGGAACTCAGGCTGGGCGTTTTCCAGCCTCACCCCGCCCCGGCCCTCTCCTCGCAGGTCCACGCTTTCTCCCTATAGGGCTGCCCCACCGGTAGGGGGTCCAGCTGGTCAGTGAGACACCCTGGGGCCCGCGGGCCAGCAGAACCCACTTGCAGGGAGTCAGTCACTGCCAAGGTCGAGATGAAGTTGACAGCTGGATAAAAACTGTCCCTCGATCTGTCTCAGGGACCTTGGCTGCCAGGAGGGTGACCTCAGAGTGGTCTCTGGGGCCAAGATTGGATCAGCCGTAGCCTGAGTCACTCTGAGGGAGAGGGAACTGTCCCCGTGATGGGCCGGAGGGGGAGGGGGGCTGAGGGGCTGATCGCCAGTTCCCTTCACCCCAAGTCAGCCGCGGGCATTGAGGAGGGTGGAGGCCAGCGCTGTGCCCGTGCTGCCCACGTGGGGACCTTGTAACCTGCAGCCCCGCCAGCAGCCCCGCCCCAGGGCTCCCAGCTCCCTGCACAGAGGAGGTGCCACGGGTCTCCTCAGCCAGTGTCCCCACCCTCCAGGAACGTGCACGCCAGCTGCAGCTCCTGCCTTCCCTCGAGAAGGAAGCTTCATCCAGACCTTCCCTGACCCAAGCCCAGGGCCATCCTCGCCCTTTAAAAGCTCAGCTCAGTGACACGGCTCCTCCGGCATCAGATGAAAACGCAGGTTCCAAGTCAGGTGGCTGGGTTGCAGCCTGAGCTTCTGTGTTTCTGACAAGCTCCCAGGGGATGCGATGCACAGAAGCGGGTGAGAAGGTGCCGGGTGGACAGGGCCTCCCATTGTGGGGACATTGTGGTCCCCATGCCCCAGGGTGGCCTCAGGGCGGCAGGTCATTGGACCCTTCCCAAGTCTTTGCCGCATCAGATAAAGGTGAAGGACTTGGTAACGAGACTGCTTTTTTTTTTTTTTAATAAATTTATTTATTTTATTTTGTTATTTTTGGCTGTGTCGGGTCTTCGTTGCTGCGCGCGGGCTTTCTCTAGCTGTGGCGAGTGGGGGCCGCTCCTTGTTGCGGTGCACGGGCTTCTCACTGTGGCGGCTTCTCTAGTTGCAGAGCACGGGTTCTAGGCGCGCAGGCTCAGTAGTTGTGGCACACGGGCTTAGTTGCTCCGCGGCATGTGGGATCTTCCCGGACCAGGGCTCGAACCCATGTCCCCTGTGAAGGCTTGATATCCCCATTTTACAGGTGTAGAGACCGGCTCAGAGGGGAATTAACTTACCTGAGATCTCACAGCTCAAATGGGGCAGAGGCGGGACTTAGCCTCAGGTCTCTTAGACTCCAGGGCTCGTGTTCCTGGCCACGGCAGCACCCTGGTGCTTCTTGCTTGTACGGATTTCCTTCCCTGGAGAAAACAGGCTCAAACAGGGCGACTGTGAGTCCCCAGCTGTGGTCCTCACCCTTGGCTGTGCATTAGAATCACCTAGGGGGCGCTTTTCCGACTCTGGCCACATCAGGGTCTGGGGTGTGGCTGGGCCTCAGTATTTTCTGAACTCCCGGGTGACTCTCTGTGTAGCCAGGTCTGAGAACAGGTGGCTGAGCTCTCTCTTCTCCCTCCCCTGTGGGCCGTCTTACGCACCCAGGAGAGAGAAGGGGAGAGGTTTCTTCTAGCCCAGGCCCCCAAGCTCCTCCTGTCTTGGTCTCTCCAAGAACACTGTTTTTCTCCCATTGGACTGAGCCCCAGGTGTGGTCCAGGCCCTGATTTACAGTCTCAGTGGCACAGGGAAGGGGAAGGCTGAGGGTGGAGGTCCTGCGGGCTCTGGTTCTGAAGGCTTCCGGAATCTTCTGGAGCCTTCCTGCTGCCACGGAAGGCCTACGTGCCCGGTTCCACGTCTCCTGGCTTTCACCTTGCATCACTACACCTCCGCCCCAGGGCGTGAGCTCTGGTTTTGAGCTGCTTTCTCGGGAGTTTCTGGTTCCGCTCCGCAGAGGGCAAGGAGGGAGCACTGGCTGCCCAGGCACGGCCGGAATGTCCTGGAAGGTCCAGGGAGGCCGGCTTGGTCCAGGGCACCCAGGCACTTCTGGCTGCCTTCCCCCAGGCCCCCTCCAAATCCCAGCACAGAGCGGCTTCAGCAGGACCCAGGGCCCCTTGGGATCCACTCAGGTGTCCAACAGGCTCACTCTGGAAAAAGCCTGCATCCAGCGGGCCCCCCGCTGAGCAGATGGCAATCTGCTGTGTCCAGCCCGCGTCATGCCAGTCAAATCACAGTTGGGTTGCCCTGCTCGGCAGCCCGGGACCAAATGTCCACGTGTCCGTTGGTTTCCTGTCCTGCGGGCTAAGGCCACCGTGGGCCTTGTTGCTTTTTAAAATCTTGGTGCCTTTTGTTTCCTTCCGTAATTCATCCCCAAATTGGCTTCGCAGGGAAGATATGAGCGGTGGTCAGGGAGTCAGTGGTGACAGACTCTGTGCGTCAAGTGCTTGCAAGTTGCACGCACGCTAAGTCCTCACGACGACCTTGAGACGTCTATATTCTCCCGTTCTGTGGATGTGGTCATTGGGGCACAGAGAGGTCAAATGACCCTCCAGGGTCCCACCCTCCCTGCAATTCAAAACCAGGCACTAAGTAAAATTTCGGGTGCTGGGGCCCCACCCCCAGAATTCTGATGTAACGGGTCCCAGTATTGCCTTGACAATGGGTTTGTTTTTGGTTTTTTTTTAGTTTTTTATTATTTTTGTGTGTGTGTGTGTGTGTGGTACGCGGGCCTCTCACTGTTGTGGCCTCTCCCGTTGCGGAGCACAGGCTCTGGACACGCAGGCTCAGCGGCCATGGCTCACGGGCCCAGCCGCTCCGCAGCATGTGGGATCCTCCCGGACTGGGGCACAAACCCGTGTCCCCTGCATCGGCAGGCGGACTCTCAACCACTGCGCCACCAGGGAAGCCCGACACTGGGTTTTTTTAAAGTCCCCAGAGTGGACTTAATCCCTGTCCTTTGCTGCTCCTTTGAGGATCTGCGGGACCTTGCAGGAGTTGTGTCATCCATTCAGCGCGGGTGGAGACTCCTGCCCTGCGTCCCCTCCCGGGAGTGCGTGAGATGTGGATGATGCTGGTGAGTGCCAGTGTGGGATTCCCCAAGGTGAGCGGATGGCAGCCTAGATGCCTCTTTGGGAGAGGAGATTACAAGTGATGACGCTGGGGAGCCTTTATGAGGACCTTCTTCTGTGTCTGCCCTGTTCCCATCATTCCATATGGATTTAATGCTTAATGACCGTGAAGGTCAAGGAGACCAAATGTCCCGTGAGTCAGTTCCCTTACAGACCCGCCTTGTAGAAAGGGCCGCTTCTTTACATCTTGTCCACTTGGCAGATGCCTTCGTATTCACGATGTAATATACACGCTCCCATGTGGATAACAGTTCTCTGCACTGAGAGAAGAGTTGGCTGCCTTTGCTGACGGTGACGATGACAAAGCTGATTGTTCAGAGCACTCAGTATGCAGCACTCTGTCCTTCCCATCACAACCCCCTGAGGGAGGTACCATCACCCACCCCATTTTACAGA
This sequence comes from Mesoplodon densirostris, assembly GCF_025265405.1. Taxonomy (NCBI): domain Eukaryota; kingdom Metazoa; phylum Chordata; class Mammalia; order Artiodactyla; family Ziphiidae; genus Mesoplodon; species Mesoplodon densirostris. The sequence continues at coordinate 6,117,434 of NC_082676.1, forward strand.
CAAGGAAACTGAGGGACGGTAGCAGGTTAGGGTTAAGGAAAGGAAGTTTGCATCTGTCCCCAGTCACATCTGGTTTTCCTCCTTGGCTGGTGGATACACATTTCCTTTTCCCTTCATGGCAATCCTAGGAATCGGGTAATAGGAGGGAAACGTATTTTCTGCACAGGGAAACTGAGGCCGAGAAGATGGAAGACCTGCCCCGCTTGCCCCAGTGATGCTGTGTGGACAGCTGGTAAAGACCAGGGGCTTTGGAGGCAATTGGATTTGCTTCCCACTCCACCACTTGGAAGCTGCGTGAGCTTGGGTGGGTTGTGGTCCCCCCATGAGCCTCATCGGGCTTTTCCGCAAAGGTCTGAGTGGGAGCCATGGTGACTGTGATGGTGGCCCAGCAGCAGGGCCAGAGATGAACTCTCCATGAGGGCAGGCGTCCAGTGTGTTTTGCTCACTGTTGTATCCTTAGTACCCGGAACCTGGCATATAGTAGGTGCTCAGCAAAACACGTGTACATGAAGGATCTGCCCTTCTAGCCGTGGGCTTCCTGACTTGACAGACTGTGGCTGTGTCTTGCACAGAGGAGTTCCAGCACCAAGCACAGGGGCTGGTACGAGCCCGTGTGAAACAGGTCCCTGCTGGCCGGGGGAGCGCCGGCCCTCCTCTCACACTTCCCACACCTCCCACCTTGGGCCCAGCAAGCCTTCCAATGTGTTCTCTCCTCCACAGCTGAAACCCGAGAACGCCTCGTTCGCAACCTTTCCTCAGCGTCTGAGCCCAATTTCCAAAAAGTGAAAATTGCCCGTAATTATAATACTTCTCAATCCCAGGGAAGTTTCCCTGTGATGATTATAATTATATTATTTTGAGCTTGTGTGCCAGTGGGTACCCAAGGGTGGATTGGTTCTCGTCTGCAAGTAGGGGACATGTCAGCGTGTGTGCCATGGCCCTGGATTCCCTACACTGGAATGAATTTTGGAAGAATGGGCTTCAGTATTGGGGGCTGGCTGTATAACTTGATCCCGGCGCTTTAATTCCAAAAGCACTTCATACTTGGACCTCTGCTCGTCCATAGGAGTCTATTTTTCCAAATGTATTAACATCTGTGTTTCATATCAGGGCCCGTAATTGCTTTAGCCTTTTTGGCAGGAGACAGAGAGAATTAATATTTTTCAGTTTGGTCATGAGTAGTGGGTCATCTGTAGCTGGGAAGAAAAGTGCCTGCTCAGATGTGAACTCAGTAAGGATGGGAAATGCAGGCTCACCGGGAAAGGGACGTTTTAAAGGAGTCAACCATGGTTAAGGAAGCCCTTGGTTATTTCAAGTTCAAGCTGGAGGTCAGCATCTGGGTAAATGCTCAAGGTTCTTCCAGACACTGGTCCTTCCTTTGTCTTTCTATTGCCAGCCCCCAGCAGCACCATTTTCTTCTTTTCTCCACAATGTCCAAGGCTTTGCCTTCTGTCACTCCAAAAATGGAGGAAGGAAAGCTGACGCCTGGCCTGCAGTCCAGCGAGCATGCCACCACACCCACTCAGGGACCCAGGGCAGGCATCGCTAATGGATCACAGAGCTCCTTCCTGCCTACCCGGGCCTTGGCCTGAATCCTCAGTACAGCTCCGCTAGCTGAGGCAGCTGCTGCTAGTTGAGTGAAGCTGCCATCGAGTGAAGCCTGCTGGCCACCGGTCTCAGGTCAGGCTTCCCTGAAGTCAGACCCTGAGATGAAGACTGTGTGAAAGTGAATGATTAGAAAACGTTTCCAGAAAAAGCAGGTGCATGGGGAAGTGGGCCTGGAAAGACAGGCAGCCAGGCAAGGGGATGGTGCTGGGCAGAGCCCCACGGAAGGTGACTTTGGCTCCCTCGTCCTGTAGAGACTTCTGGAGGTGAGTCGTACCCCTCCCCCCACTCACGGGTCAAGGAGCTGAAATGCTTCTATCTCCTCATCCGCCAGTGCTGTTTGAGGCAGCTTTCTCAACCTGGCATCACGGACATTTGGGGCTGCCCTGTGCACTATAGGGTGTTTAGCGTCCTCCCTGGCCTCCACTCGTGAGATGGCACTGCCAGGGTGCGACAACCCAAAATGTCTCCAGACGTTGTCACATGTCTCCTGCGGGACCCCTGGGTAGGGGGATGGGCACTTCCACCCTGGATGTTCACAGGTGAAGGGGTGCTGGCGCCTGGGAGGGAAAGCCCCCGGGAGCCGGGGAGCCCAGGCAGAAGCATCTGAGATGCTGCGCTTGTGGATAAGCCGGAGGGGGTGCTGCTGGCCCTGACCCAGGCTTGAGTGGGGAGCCCCTCCCCACCCTGTCTCCTTCCTGCCTCCCATTCACCTTGCTCACTGCTATCCTCCCCCTAAAGCCCCACTAAGCTCCAGCCACGTACCTGCTCACACGCGTCCATCGGCCCCATGGTCTGGGATGGGAGGGCCCAAGCTGAGCTGTTGTCGGGACCCCTGGGACCACGTTTAAAGAGAAAATACAGATTCGTGTGTTTAACCCCAGCCAATCTGGTGTAGGGACCAGAAGTCTTTGTTAGTATTCTTCTTTTTTAAAAAGTTTTTTTTAGAGCAGTTTCAAGTTCACAGCAAAATTGAAGGGAAGGTACAGAGATTTCCCCTGTAGCCCCCATCCCCACACGAGCACGGCCGCCCCATCGTCCACATCCCACACGAGATGGTACGTTTGTCACAATTGAGGAACCTCCATTGACACATCATTATCACCCAGGGCCCCTAGTTTGCATCAGGATTGACTCTTGCTGTACATTTTATGGCTTTGGACAAACGTGTATGGCATGTGTCCATCATCACAGTATCTTTATGTAGAGCATTTTCACTGCCCTAAAAACCCTCCGTGCTCTGCCTGTTCCTCCTTCCCCTCCCCCCAACCCCTGGCAACCACTGATCTTCTTACCGTCTCCATAAACTTGCTTTTTGCAGAATGTCATACAGTTAGAATCATACAGTATGTAATTATTAGTATTAATTGTTAAAAAGAAGCTCCCAGGACTGGTCACATACTTTGTGAGACCCAGTGCAAAACGGAAACGTGGGACTACTTGTTAAAAATGCATTAAAGCGGACTTCCCTGGTGGTCCAGTGGTTAAGACTCTGCGCTCCCACTGCGGGGGGCGCCGGGTTTGATCCCTGGTCGGGGTAGGATCCCACATGCCATGCAGCGCGGCCAAAGAAAAAAAATGCATTAAGGATTTCAAGGCAGTGACTGCAGGGCATTAAACCAAGCACGGAGACCTCGTATGTGTGGGCCCCTGGGTGATTGCCCAGGTCACATGCCCATGAGGCTGGCCCTGCAAGCGACCTGGGTATAAATATCTGTTGCTGTCTATACACATATGAATGCTTCTCATCTGTGCCTTGAAAGTCCAGTGCTTTAGTCCAGGGATGCACACCTTCCACAGTCCAGCTCCAGCCTTACCTCCAGCTGCTGCCTGTATACACACACACACAGAGACACACAGATACACATACAGACGTATACACACACAGAGACATACAGGCACACAACACACAGATACACATGCAGACGTATACACAGAGATACAGGCACGCAACACACGCAGATACACATACAGACGTATACACACACAGAGACACATAGGCACACAGAGATACACAGGCATGCAACACACACAGATACATATACAGACATATACACACACAGAGAGACACGCAGGCACGCAACACACAGAGATACACATAAAGACGTATACACACACAGACACACAGGCACACAACACACACAGATACACATACAGATGTATACATACACAGAGACACAGGCATACAACACACAGAGACACACAGGCACGCAACACACACAGATACACATACAGACGTATACACACACAGACACACAGGCACACAACACACACACACACACGACCTGTGGTCCAGCCAGCTTGGCTCTCGCACACACCCCTTTTCTCCAGAGATACCTTGTTTTCTGGCCTCTGCTTTCCCCCAGCTGGTCTCCCTTCCCTGTCTCTTCAGTCCTCTCACTCTAGTTTAATCCCTCCACACCCCTGGAAACCAGAGTTTAGAAAAATATAATTTACTTTTTATTACTAGATCTTACTTTTCAGAATGGGTTTAGATTCACAGAAGCATTGATTAGATGGCACACAGAGCTCCCATACGTGCTGTACCCGGGCTCCCCTGTTAACCTCTTACATTAGTTTGGTGCATTTGCTATAGTTAAGGAACCCATGTTGATGCATTATTATTATGAAGTGAAGTCAATAATTGACCCAGATTTTCTTGGTTTTTACCCAGTGTCTTTCTTCTGCTCCAGGACCCCATCCAGGACATCACATGACATTTAGTCATCACGTCTCCTTGGGCACATCTTGCCTGTGGCTTTCTTAGGCTCTGCTTGTTTCTGATGACCTTGACAGTCAACCAGCTTTTCTTTTTTTTAATAAATAAATTTATTTATTTATTTTTGTCTGCATTGGGTCTTCGTTGCTGCGCGCAGGTTTTCTCTAGTTGCTGCAAGCGGGGGCTATTCTTCGTTGCAGTGCGCGGGCTTCTCATTGCGGTGGCTTCTCTTGCTGCAGAGCATGGGCTCTAGGTGCGCGGGCTTCTGTAGTTGTGGCTCTCGGGCTTCAGTCGTTGTGGTGCACGGGCTTAGTTGCTCCGCAGCATGTGGGATCTTCCCCGACCAGGGCTCGAACCTGTGTGCCCTGCATTGGCAGGTGGATTCTTAACCACTGCACCACCAGGGAAGCCCCTCAACCAGCTTTTGACAGAGCGTTTGTACATAATCCTCTCCCACTGTTGCTTCGTCTGTCTCAATCTTACCTCTTTCAAACTCCAACTCATATCCCGCATCCTCTGAACCTGGACGCAGGTGGTCAGGATTGCTGGGTCCTCAGCCTGGTGCGCCCTGTGGCCTCTGGGGCTCTCGACCATTGCACACCACCCCCTTCTGGTGCCTGGCACAAAGCCTGTGGTTTCCCTTCTTAACGGAAACTAGATTATGAGACCCTTTTAGGGGGTGGATTTTAAATTTGTTTGGCTCTTCCTCAGAACCTAGTTAGGGGCTCTTTAAAGATGACACTTGGGGGCTTCCCTGGTGGCGCAGTGGTTGAGAGTCCGCCTGCTGATGCAGGGGACACGGGTTCGTGCCCCAGTCCGGGAAGATCCCACATGCCGCGGAGCGGCTGGGCCCGTGAACCACAACTACTGAGCCTGCGCGTCTGGAGCCTGTGCTCCGCAACGGGAGAGGCCACAACAGTGAGAGGCCCGCGTACCACAAAAAAAATAAAAATAAAATAATAATAATAATAATAAAGATGACACTTGGGTCCAAAAGCAGACTTCTTATTTCCCCTTGATGTGAGGTTAGGGATTTGGGCTCAACCTTTGGCTCCAGGGTTGGGCCTGTAGGCTGCGGAAGTGTAGGAGTGCTGGTCTGTGAGCCAGGTTTTCGAGCAGGACTGAGCGTTAGAACGAGCAGCCTGCAAGGGAGTCTGTCATTGTCAGAGGGAAGGAAATGGGGTTCTCCTTGGACAGCGCTTTCCATCAGAGCCCTGCATTGTCAGGCATTACACGTGCAGCGGATCGGGGTGCATCCCCGTGACCCTGAATTCCTAGGAGAAGAATCTGTGAGGCCCATGGTCTTGATTCCTGGGCTGGAAGAGGGACCGCCCACTGGCTTCCCCTTCAGTGCTGGGTCTTCTCTCCCAGGTCCCACCCCTACCGGCCATTGTGGGAGGGGGGGGTCCCTGCAATTTCTCCTGCAGCCCATGTCTGGCCTCCAAGGGTGGGCGACTCCTGCCGTGTTGGCCTCGCCAGCTGTGACCTGGGACAGGGCTTCCGTCCCTCCTCACTGCAATGGCTGACTGGCGCCGCACGCGAGATGCTTCCGCTCAGCACCGGCCTCTCCTGCCCAGGACTTTCTCTGCGCCAGGAGTGTGTGCAGCTCACTGCAGGGTCAAAGCCCCTCACCTTCCATCGCAGGTGGATATATAGCCCAGCCTCCTCGCACCCAGGAAGCACCACGCTGAGCTGTGTTCACGCAGCGCCCCGGGGGCCCAGCGGGTGTGAGCCCCAGATGCCCACAGCTCCGTGTTTTGGCCCCTTTCCATCCCTGCCTCACTTCCCGCCCCACTGCAGGTGGTTCCTGGGGTCACTTCTCAGACGAACCACTTGCATTCAAGTCCTTGACTCAGGATCTGCTCCTGGGGGGCCCCAGAATATGACAGAGGACGAGAGAGTGTGCACCTGGTAGGCCGTCGAGGGTCCAGCGTAAGGCAGCTGTAGCGCCTGGCACAGCAGGTGTGTCCTCAGCCTTGCCTCTTCCCGCCACCACTCCACGGTCTCAGACACCCCCTCCCTCCTCTGCATCGAGGATCTGGCCTTTGTTTTCAAAAACCTTGACTGTGGTGCTCAGGACACTTGCTTCTGTCTGCAGACTCCACTGCTGAGTTCATTTCCTTTCTCCCTTGTCTGCCTGGTTCCCTTAACTTTTCTTTGTCTGGGTTTGGAATCTTAAAACAGCCTGTGGTTGTTTAAAAAAAAAAAGTAGGAAAGATGACACAGCACAAAAACTGGGTTTGTGTTGGTGTGTTTATTCCTTGAGTGTGCGTGAAAGAGGCTGCATTTACCTTGTGCTATTTCGGTCCGGAGCTGGAGGCTGGAGGAAATGGGGCAACCGGGGAAAGTCTTGAAGAATGAGTCTCCCACCCTCGGCGTCTCGGCCGCCCACCTCCACGATGCCAGATTCAGGCAGCTGCCCAGCCACGTGGGATTTCCCACCTCAGAGCTCCGTGGTGCTCCCCACAAGGCCTGGTTGTTCTGGGGCGACCCCGGGGGCCTTTATGTTTCACCTCCGAGCACTGAAATCTCCAGCGCGGCTCACTTCTCATCGTTTGGTTTCTGTATGGATCCCACCCAGGGTGAGCAGAATGCCAGGTCTCCAGGGTTCTGGAAATTCTGCAGCCCAAACCTTGGGCTCTTCAGTAAGGAGAAGCAACAGTTGGGTCCCAAAGTAAACTTGAGATGGACTTTCTTCCCAGCCGCAGCCCCCTGCCTGTCTGTGTCCTCTTGGTTTCTCCTGACAGGTGCAGACCAAGGAGCTGACCTTGACAGAGTGCTGAAGGGCACAGAAACGGAGGAGGTGAAGCCCAGGCAGCCGGGCAGCCTCCAGCTGGGGGTTGGCTGGGGGAGGTTTGGCCACCGTGTGATTACCTAGCCAGGACCTGTGGAAGGTGGGGAGCGTGGAGGTGCCTGGGGACGGACCAGTGTATGTGACCAGGCAGCCTAGTGCCCGTGACCTGGGAGGGGGCTCCCGGTGGGTACAGGGTGGATGGTGGGCCGAGGCCCAGGGCACTGGAGGCAAATCCATCTCTGGAAGCACCTGAGTCATTAGAAAAAACATTCATTCTTCCTTTTTAATAACACAAACTACAGAGGGTGATATCAGAAAACCTCGTTGGCTGATAGAAACTCCAAAGATACCAGCACATTCATTCAGAGGTCTTCTATTTGAGACCTACTATGTGCTACATTGTTTGCTAGGTGCTGGGGCTCCGACGGAGGTGAGCAAAGTAGGACTGGTTCTGGCCGATAAGGAGCTTAAAATGTGTTGGGGAAAGAGGAAAAGCCAAAGAGCCATATGAACACATTTAAACTCTAGCCTGAGCGCTGGAAAGGAGAGACTGCGAGGATGTATAACAAGGCCGTACCCATCAGGGTGCCAGTGGAAGCTTCCCTGAGGAGCTGCAGGATGCCCAGGTACGGCAGAGGTGAAAGGATAGGGAACAGTCTTCCAGGCAGTGGGAACAGCATGTACCAAGGCCTGGAGTGGGCCAGAGTCTGGTATAGATGGCAGCCTGAAAGGAGGCTGGAGTGGCTGGCCCTGGGGGGCAGGTGGAAGGACAGTGGAGTGAGAGGAGGTGTCGGGGAGGGAGGGGGGCCAGACCACCCAGAGCCTGTAGGGGGGGTGACTAAATGCCCCCATGTGCCCACCTGGAATTAATAGTGCCTCCTTCCTCTCCCCAGAGTTTCCCAGTTTGGACCGGCAGTTACATCATCTCCCTTATCATGGAACACATTAGTGAATTTTGGCTTTTTTATCCTAAGACCTAATAAAGGGTTTAGGGCAGGGCAGTTAGCTGTTCAGAATCGGGGTTCTGACAGCCTAGCCGGCTGCTGGAGACAGAGGGAGTGGGGGAGGAGGAGGGTGGAAGGAAGGCTCTGAGGTTCCTCCAGGTGGCCGCTCTCCCTCCACCCCGGGAGCATTTGTCAGCTTCCCTGAGCCTCAGTCTCCCACCTGTGCAAGGGGACAACAGCACCGGCCTGCCTCAGGCATCGTAGGGTTTGGCGGGCCGTCTCCATGCCAGACCTGTTCTATGATCATTGCATCTCGAACGAGAGTGAGAACGATGTGGTTGTGAGTGAATCTGCTGCACCCCGGAGCCTTCAGCCTTGAGTCTCCAGCTCTGTGCTGGCATCTCGACTGTACCATCCCAGTTGATGCTTCCTTAGAACAGTCCTCATTGGTATCCCCTCATTACAAACAAAAGAACCTGAAGGACAGAGGTTGGCTTACCCTGGGTCACTCCACAGGGATTTGATTTCAGCTTTCCTAGGACCCAAAGCCTTGTGTCGTAATGCATACATCCCTGACCCCCCCAGAGTGTGACCCAAGGACCACCCTGGCGACTTCATCACAAAGAGGATCCTGGGCTCCACTTAGACCTCCTGACTGTTTCCTCCTGCTGGTAGCTGCATCCCATTTTTAGGTCCAGACTTCATCCCTTTCCCCTCCTGCCCCCGTGATCTGCTTTCACACACAAGTTTGAGAGCCTCTGCAATCACACTCCACGGTTGGAGGAGACACTTCTTTGCAGCAGGATTTCTCAGAACCTTTAAAGAGCGAATGTGCATTATGAAATCTCTTAAGAAGCAGTGATCACGTGGTGCTTCCTGATCTTACTTGAATACAGAGCCTTTGTGATTTTCAGCCCTGTCATTTTCCCCCCTTGGACATCTTATTCATGGGAGGCTGTTTTTTTTTTTTAATTTATTTATTTATTTATTTTTGCCTGTGTTGGGTCTTTGTTGCTGCACGTGGGCTTTCTCTAGTTGTGGCGAGCGGGGGCTACTCTTCGTTGTGATGCACGGGCTTCTCATTGCGGTGGCTTCTCTTGTTGTGGAGCACGGGCTCTAGGCGCGCGGGCTTCTGTAGTTGTTCTGTGCGGGCTCAGTAGTTGTGGCTCGCGGGTTCTAGACTGCTGGCTCAGTAGTTGTGGCACATGGGCTTCGTTGCTCCGCGGCATGTGGCATCTCCCCGACCAGGGCTCGAACCCGTGTCCCCTGCATTGGCAGGCAGATTCTTAACCACTGCGCCACCAGGGAAGCCCGGGAAGCAATTTTTGAGACCTTGATAAACTCCAAATCCTTCCTCTTGCAGACGGCCAGATTGAGACCCAGGCCTTAACCGCTGCTGATTTGCTCCCTGACTCCAGTGACACAGGCCTCTTGGACCCTGGGCAGGGGTGTTCTTGACCCTTCTGTGAATGCCCAGGTGGAGGATAGGGAAGGGAAGACAGGAGGGAGAGACAGACAGACAGACAGACAGATGGTCCTGGGGCAGGGAAGCTGTGGGCTGGTGACTCGTGCTCTGGCTGCGGGAGGAGAATATTGTGCTTCTTTGTGTATTTTTCCACCTTTCTCCCCCAGATGACTTAATTTTAGTCTTCCTGGATAGGCACAGCCTTAAAAAAAAAAAAGTGTTTAAAAAAAGCCTTGGACCTCTCTGACTTCATCTTCCCACCCCGGGGACACCAGGGACTGGTGTCTGGGTGACTTGGAAGAAGGTGGGGGGGCATTCCCTGAAGCCCCAGGTGGGGTTCCGGGACCTGGGCTGGGTCCTCCCTGACCCTGGAGCCTCATGACAGCCACGCCCCACTTCCTCTGCCGGCTCCTTTGATCTCCTTCCCGGCTTCCCTGCAGGGCTGCTGTTTGCAGGCTGGGCTGTCTCCAGGCGCACAGCGGGCTGCTGGCTTCCCGGCCTGACTCAGCCTTAGCAGCGCCATGACTGCTCCGCTCCGTGACATCACGTTAGCCTGGGAAAGCTCTGGCTTCTCCATCACTCGCTGCCTTCTGAGGAATGTTCTCGAGGCCCAGAAGCGGTTTACAACATGCAGGAGTTTTCAAATAAAATGTCCAGCCATGCAGTTTGCCAAAGAGCCACAGGGTGAGGGTCAGAGCAGGGGTGAGGGAGAGTTTGCCCAAAGCCAGTCATTTCCACTCCCTGGTTAAAACTCTTCCCAGCCTCCCAGTTCTCCCAGCATCTGAACCTTCCCGTGGCCAGGACCCCCTGTAGCTCCGTGCCGCCGCACGCCTCTGTGCTCACCACGTACCTGCACCCCCTCCACGGTAGCCTCTCTCATGAGGCCTTGTGTATGCTGTTCCCTCTGCTGGAATGCCCTTCCTCCCCTCTTGGCTGCATCGGCCTTGCTCACCCCTCTGGCCTCCCTCAGGAGACACTTCCCAAGGAATGTCCCCCCTGGACAGCCTCACCTCCCCGCCAAATCCAGTGCTTTCCTTGGTCTTGCTCACCCAGAGGGCACTTCCCCTCCTCCATTCCACTTAGTCAGGGTTTACTTGCCCTCACTATGGGACACACTCATGGCCCATGGACCCAGAGCTCCGTCTGTGGCTGCCTTTGTACCTCTGGTTCCCAGCAGAACTCCTGAGACATAGGAAGTGTTCACAGTGTGTTTCAGGAGGGAAATTCTTACGTTCTTCTGGCTGCTGTAACAAATCACCGCAAACTTAGTAGCCTAACACAAATCTGTTAGCTTTTAGTTCTGGAGGTCAGAAGTCTGAAATGGGTCTCGCTGGGCTAAGAGGGAGGTGCCCCCAGGGCTACCTTCCTTCTGCAGACTGTGCGGAGAATCTGTTTCCTTGACTTTTCCGGCTTCTAGAGGCACCTGAATCCCTCGGCTGGCAGCCCCCGCCAGCAGTCACATCACTCGGCCCTCTGCTCTGTCCGACATCTCCTTCTCTGACCCTCCCGTCATCTTCTTTCACTTATAAAGACCCTTGTAATTACATGGGGCCCACCTGGATAATCCAGGGTCATCTCCCATCTCAAAAATCCTTGATTTAACCCCTTTTGCCATGTAATCCACAGGTTCTGGGGATTAGACGTGGATGTCTTTGAGGGGGGTATCATGCCGCACACCACATAATCTCAAGTTCTTCTCCCTTTCTCTGATGGTGTTGGGGGGAACCTTGGCACTGGGCCAGCCACATTGTCTCCTGGATCCTCTCCACCTCCTCTAACCTCAGGGAGGGATTCTTGGCTGGGGGCACCGATGTGAAGAATGGGCCCATGTGCTTCATGTCACTTCCGGTCGGGGGCCGGCCGGTCACTAGCTGAGGATGCTGTCTTAACTCCCCTGCAGCTCAGTTGTCTCATCTATGAAGTAGGGACTGTAATTATGTCTACCTGGTTGGAAGAGGAATGATTAGGTGACAGAATGTCCCTCAAGGTCTTGGTGCACAGTGGGTGCCCAGGATACAGAGCTGCGGTGCTGATGCCCCATGCCACCAGCGAGGCCTCCTGGAGAGACCTTGGGTGACTCCGAATGTGGCCCTTCCGAACCCCAGCCTGCGTCTGCACCCTGTCAGTGATGGGCTGTGTCTGAGGGATCCCAGAGGGAGTCAAGCTGGGTCTCGGCCTCCATCACACTGGCCTAGACTGAGGCCCAGGACTGGGTTCTAATTCCCATGCAGCCACCAGCAGCCTGTGCACCAGACTCTGGTCTTCCGGCCTGAAAATTAAGGCATCTGGAGTAGATTTCCAAGGTCCTTTTTGGCTGTGAGGACCCTGCACTGCTGGGCCCCACTGGCAGGTGGAAGGCGGTGTCCTTCCTACAGCGCTATAGGGTCAGGGGGAAGGAGAGTGAAACTGGGTCCTGAGACTGGACAGGGACAGTCCCAGGTGACCAGGCAATGGGCACTGGGTGACCCCGTTGGAATCTGTCTCCCATGGGTCCTACTCCTGCCTGGAAAACCCCAGGGGCCAGAGGAACCCCCAGGCTTCCAATCTCAGTCCCGGGGCTGTTTCCCTGGGAGCTGAGTGTATGCAAAGCATTAACAATGTCTCTGAGGCCCTGGTCGGAGCAGGTGGCGTCTCTGCGTGGGGCTCTTACTACTCTGGGAGAGGCTCGTGGGCGAAGGCCCTTGAGATCACAGTCTCTAAATAGTCTCTAAGGAGCCAGAGGGCAAAAAAAAAAACAGGACTTTCCACCTTCCCACGTTGGAGATTTTAAAATACCCACTTTTCCGTTGTGGTCGGACTTTCCAGGGGAAGGTGGGCTGAGATGCTGGAAACTAGGTCAGGTGATGGTGTGGGCTTCCTCCTGCTTCCCCCATGGGTTAGATTTCGGCCGCTCTCATGGTGCCCCTGGGAAGAGGAGCCCGCAAGCCCCAGCAGCACTGTGTCCCCAGGCCGGTGGTTAAATATTAACACCCCTTCTGCCACGGAGTTGGGGGTCACTGGCGGTTCACGCCTCGAGGAGAGCAGAGCTTTGGGGGAGGCTGGGTTTCAGGAGGGGTGAAGTCTGCCTTCTGGGTCTCCTGCTGTTTCTTTCATCGGAAGCAGCATGAGTAGGGGGAAGACCAGGTTTTTCCCCAGCCTGTGTGAGCCTGGAGGAACGGGCAGGACTGTCCCCAGTAAAACATGGAAACAATGTGGACCTCGTACTATCTCACTTCTTGTGCTTGCTGACTTGTGACAACATTGAAGTGTGTGTGTAGAGGCGAGAAACAGCCTCAGGGGGGATTGTTGCTGCGACTTCAGAGTATATGCATCTAGGCTTTCCACACATAGGTGTGTTAACCTTAAAAAAAATTGTTAGCATCATGACACTGTGCTCTACATTTTGGGCTTATTCACTCTTAAAATATAGCTTTATTGGGATATATTCCACATACCATCCATTTCAATCTTGTAAAGTGTGTTATTCATTGGTCTTTAGTATATTCAGAGCTGTGCTATTTAAGGTTACCCTGTTTAATCTTAGATGATATTCACCACCCCAAAGGAAACTCCATACGCATTAGCAGCCAGCCTCCCCTCATTTTTCCCCATCCTCGGCTATTGGCAGCTACTAATCTCTTCAGTCTCCGTGGATTTGCTTCTTCTGGACATTTCATATAAATGGAATCACACAATATGTGGTCCTTTGTGTCTGACTTCTTTTACTTAACATAATGATTTCAAAGTTCGCCCGTGTCATAGCATGTGTCAGTGCTTCATTCCTTTTCACTGCCAGTTAGTATTCCATGGTATGGGCTTACCATGTTTTGTTTATCTGTTCATCATGTGATGAATATATGAGTTGTTTCCATTTTTGGGGGGCTCTTATGAGTAATGCTGCTATGAACATTCATGTATAGGATTTTCATTTCCCTTGGGTAGTAAAATTATTGGGTCATATGGTAACTCTATGTTTTCCCTCTTAAAAAACTGCCGTTGTGGTGGGCTTCCCTGGTGGCGCAGTGGTTGAGAGTCTGCCTGCCGATGCAGGGGACACGGGTTCGTGCCCCGGTCCGGGAAGATCCCACATGCCGCGGAGCGGCTGGGCCCGTGAGCCATGGCCGCTGGGCCTGCGCATCCGGAGCATGTGCTCCGCAACGGGAGAGGCCACAGCAGTGAGAGGCCCGCGTACCGCCAAAAACAAACAAACAAAAAAACACTGCTGTTCTATTTTCCAAATTCACTGCACCATTTCACATTCCCACCAGCAGTGTCTGAAGGTTCCAGTTCTTCCACATCCTGGCTAACACTTGCTATTGTCTGTGTTTCTGGTTTTAGCTATCCTGCTGACTGTGAAGTACTAACTTACTGTAGTTCTGATTTGCATTTCCCTAGTGGCTAATCATGTTGACCCTCTGTTCATATGTTCACTGGCCATTTGTATATCTTTAAAGAAATGTCTGTTCAAATTGGTCTTATCCATCTTTGGAATCAATAACATGCTAGCTTTACAATACAGGTTCTTCCTTTGCCCTCTTCCATTTTCTTGACCAATTTGTATAAGAAGGAATTATCTCTTTTTAAAAAAATTTATTTATTTATGTATATATTTTATTTTTGGCTGCGTTGGGTCTTCATTTCTGCATGCGGGCTTTCTCTAGTTGCGGTGAGCAAAGGCTACTCTTTGATGTGGTGCACGGGCTTCTCACTGCGGTGGCTTCTCTTGTTGTGGAGCACAGGCTCTAGGTGCGCGGGCTTCAGTAGTTGTGGCACACAGGCTCAGTAGTTGTGGCTCGAGCGTTCTAGAGCGCAGGCTCAGTAGTTGTGGTGCATGGGCTTCGTTGCTCTGCGGCATGTGGGATCTCCCCGGACCAGGGCTTGAACCTGTGTCCCCTGCATTGGCAGGCGGATTCTTAACCACTGCACCACCAGGGAAGTCCAGAAGGAATTATCTCTTGATAATATGGTAAAAATACAGTATAAAACCATCTGGGTGTGGGGAAAGGCCTTTTATTTCAATTTGTTAGTGCATATTGGGTGACTCAAATTTTCTATTTCCTTTTTTTTTTTAACCAATCTTAGCGTATTGTATTTTCCCAGAAATTTGCATACTACACATCCTGTTTTATGACACCTTTTTACTTAATACCATGTTTCCCTCTTGTCAAGAAGTATGGATTTATATGGTCCTTTGACACAGCTGTGTAGCGCTTGGATACACCCTCTGTTTTTACCCATCCCTCTGAGTAGATGGTTTGTTTTTGGTTTTTCTGTTCTAAACAGTGTGACTGTTGTTTGGGTTCTATCTCTGTGGTGAACAAACCACCTACAATGCAGTGACTAAAACAACAATCATTTAATTGCTCAGGAATTTGGGCAGGGCTCAGCTGGGCAGTTTTTCTACTCTTGGTAGCGTCTGCTGTAGTCCCTGATGAAGCTGAGAGCTCGGCTGGGGCTGGAGCACCCTGGACGGCATGTCTGCTGAGGGCTGGCTTGGCTTGTCTCTCTCTCCCCTCACAGACCCCCTCCTCCACAGCCTGTGCCCCTTCCCCTTCCATGTCATCTCTCCCGCAGAAGAGTCAGAGTTGCCGGTGCAGTGGGCAGCAGAAGCAGATCTGCTAAGCCCCTTCCGTCTTCCTCCTGGACATGGCAGGGCCTCCCTGCCACTGAGTCCACAACAAGTCAGGTGGTCAGCGCAGATGTCAGAGGTGGAGCAGACCTCTCTGATTTATGAGACAGCTGCATGTGGGGAGGGAGAGGAGGAATTGTTGACGGCCATATTTGCAGAAAATCTCCCGACTGCGAACATTCGGAGACACTTGTCTGATGAGTGTTGGCGTCCAAGGCGAACGTTGTTTGAATGGATATGTGGTCAGTTGTTCCATGGATCTTGGGCAGTCATGTAATGGCTGGGACCAAGATAGATAAAGTTCCCATCCCAGAATTTCTTACCGTCCAACAGGGAGTGTACACCAGCACTTACATGACTTGTAGTAACTATAGCGATGCTCCAGGAGCCTTGGGAGTTTGTCACTAGGCTAGTCTTCAGTCGGCTTCCCCAGCTGCTGAAGAAGAGGGCATTCTCTCCATTTTACAGAGGAGGAAAGTGAGGCTCTGGAATGAGCTAGCTTGCCCTACTTGCCTTCTCTATTCCCTGCTACCTGGACGTCATCCCCCCTCTAGTATTTTCTCTACTCCACACAATGTTGTGACAATAACACGCATCGTGCAGCATTGAACAACTTCCTGGGTCTCTTGTCCCTTGGCCAGAGGGTGAGTTAAGGAGGTGATGGGGTTTAAGTACCAAGTCCTCAGGTCACGCTTCCGGCGCTGTATCCTGGTTCTGTCACTTAGAAGGTTTATCCATGTGGGCAGTGGGCTTCCCCTCTCTGAACCTCACTTCCCTCATCTATAAAATGGGAACAATAACCTGACTGTTGGAGATCAGGGAGCTGGTGCATGGAAAGTACCTAGATTCTTAGCAGTGGGAAAGGGGAAGGAGTGCATTTAGGTTCCCCGGGGCTCCCACCCTAAGCAGTTCTGCCTCTGCTGTCACCTGGGCTCGTCAGGGAGGCCAGTATGTTCATGGTAAATAGAAACATCACAAAGGGCTTGTTGGTTCCTCCCAGCTGTAAGAACCATTGTGTTCGAATAAGATGCTGGAGGTGGCAGCGAGACATTCCCACTTTCCCAGCCGTCCGTCTGGATGCGGCTGCTGGGTAATTGCTCCCTTGTCCCGTTCACGCGGCCAACCTGGGGCTGGGCTTTCCGTCTCAAAGCAGAGTCTGTGTTAGCATCTCACTCCTCCCGCCTCGACAGGGCTTTCCTGTCCCGATGCCTTCCACGAAGGTTCGGCTCTTCCCAGCAAGCCTGGAACGAACTGCAAACTAGGGCTCAGGAGAGGGAGTCCACACACGCACGCATGTTGATTCACGATGAGTCAACGCTTGCCTGTAACATCTGGCCCTCGGTGTCCCGGCTGTAATAAGAGAACGTGTAGTACCATTTGGCAAGGCGTTCACTGTTCAAAGGCCCAGTTCCAGTCCCTAAGTTGCTATTCATTGTTTTACTGTCCATCAGGACCTATCCAGATATCTGGTCACATTTTCTGGCAAGTAGTTTTCCAGCGAAGTTGCCACCCAGGTCTGTGACTTCTGTGCTGTGGTGTAGAGGCTTCCTACCGGAGCCCTGGGAGCCTGAGCGAGTGAGGGAATTGTTTTGATTCGGGGTGGTGCTTCTTCTCTCATCTGTTAATTATCAAGAGCAGCGAACTGGTTCGTTGACAGTCTTGGAAATCTCCATAGCCAGGAAAGCCATCAAGGCAGATTGGAGATGAAGACAGTGGAAATTCTTGTTTGGAAGTTTAAAATCTGTGTGGACGTCCCCCCCAAGTCAGTTCTGAAACTACCTCTGAAAAGGCACTGGGAAGAATTAGAAGTAAACGGGTCATGAAAGATTGTCTCGTTATTTTAATTCAGTTCGGCCCTGAAAGTCAAACACTGTCCTCAAAATATTCTGTGGCTCTAAAAAGACGTCCTTGCCCCTCTGATCTCTCTGTATTACAGAGGCAGCAGGTGTCCTACAGTCACAAGGGACTGCGGTTTGGCTGGTCAAGAGACAACGCGCTGTCTTGTAGTGTGGCTCCGTTCTGCTGGCCGTAAGATCAGAAGTCGTATCTCGTTCCCGTGCGTGGCATAAAGTAATTCAGCATTTTCTGAATTGCGTTCTGGCGATTACTGAGTATCCCTTAAAAAGTGGGATTTGGGGGGGCGTGAGGTGGGGATAACCCCTGTTTCCATCTTGTGGTCCTGGTGATGTTGTCCATCACCGTGGAGTGCCCAGCCCTCCCGTGGCCAAGGGTGGGGCAGGGGCTTGACGAGGCCAACTCGATCCTCCGCCCTCAGACTTTTGGATGGAGAGAGTCAAAGAGGGAAATACAGCTCAAATTCATTCCCTGACTCCCAGAAACTGTGCCTTGATGAGACAGCCCTCCACCCTCACACCTGTCTTGGCTCCTGTCTGCTTCTGAGCCTGGTTCACCAACCTGTGTAGACTTCTCTGAGTGACCTGTTAATCTCCCAGTGCAGTTCCCCTGGGTTCCGAGTGAAAGTAAATTTGAGACACTGGGTAACATTACCAATTTGTTTTCTGCATGCATGCTTTCTCTGAGTCTTGTACATTTTCATATGCTTGGTAAATGTCTAATGTGTTATGATGCAGCAGAGACCTCACAAACTTGGAGGTCTGCAGACCACACAGGAGAGATGAAGAGGGTGACCAGCACTAGTTTTTAGGAGAGAGAGCGGGGGATGGGGTCAAGAGGGAGACTGTGCCTCATCTCAAGGAGCGGGTAGCTGCCACTCGCTTCGGCCAAGGGCTTAGTGAGTTATATACAATGGGTTTAATGCGCCGAAGGCTCTGAAATGATGACAGCTACACTTGAGCAAGGCAACGTCCAGAAGACCGTCTCTTCTTGTAAGGTTGCAAGCCTCACAGGGGGCCCGGTGGGGTTCCAGTCCTGCCTCAGCTGTGGGCTAGCAGTGTAACCCTGCGCAAACAGCTTTGCCTTTCTGAGCCTCAGTTCTGAGACCTGCACAGTGGTACAGTTAATGTCACCCACCTCAGACAGTTATTGTAGGAACTCAGTGACATGATCTGGGGAGGCGGTTCAACCCAGGGCTTGGCAGGTGGTAAGCGCTCAATCCGTAGTTGGTACATCTGATAAGGTGTGAGCAGAGAAAATTCACCTCAATTCCCAGGAAAATTAGATGCCTCCAGGTACCATAGAGACTGTCAGTACCCTGGGGCAGGACCTGGTTGGGTGCTGGTCATCATTGTACCCACAGCCTGGTACAGTGTAGGAGCTCAAGTATCCTCACTGACTATCGAAGGACTCAAAATATTTAAACTTTGAATCTTTATCATTAAAAGTGCAAAAGAGACATTAAGATATCTTACATACTAGAATACTACTACCTAGGAATGTAAAAATCCAGCCAGCCAACCATCTGTCCATCCATCTTCCATCCATCCATCCATCCATCTTCCATCCATCCATCAACCTTCCATCCATCTTCCATCCATCCATCCATCCATATTCTATCTATCCATCCATCCATCCATCTTCCATCCATTCATCCTCCATACACTACAAGGTCAATTGTGGTTTTACCCATTTTGCTACTACAAATCTGAGGAAGAGAGAATTAAAGGACTCCCTCTATTAATGATGTCAGTCTGCATGGGGGTCCACCTCCTAACACTTGCTGGGCTCATGAAGAAGTTGCATAGTGTGGAAATGAGGAGCGTCTGCCCTGGTGCTCAGCTGCCTGGGCTCAAACCCCCAGGCTAGCAACTTCCTGGCTAAATGGCCTTGGGCATGTCATGGTTTTACCATGCATTCATCGGAGATGATAGTACTCCCACAACTTAGGGTTGTGAGAACTGAACGAGAATGTGCGTACCACACTGGGGATGGCGTCTGGCAAGTGGTGAATAAGCCAATGAAACAGGACTTCTGTTTCCTGAAACTTCCGGCATCATGGGGGCTGTGTAGTTGCTGCCTTCCTGTACTCTGTCTCGTTGGCATCCCCCCTAATGGGTCTGAAGGGCGCATCTGTCTCGTAGCAGCTCCCTGTCTCCTGCACGTATCTCTTTACACCTCTTCCGCACTCCGTCTCCCCACCATGGCTGCTACCTGGGGATCTCCATGGCTGGATCTTGGTCTGATGAACCCACTTTGGGGGGACTGGCAGACTTCCTGCCAGCTCCCCTGCCTCACAAGGTCCTCCTGTCCATCAGTGGCTGGCTGGCTGACGGGGGGACCGAACCATGACCTGCTGACCCGGAGCCTGCGTCTCTCTCCTCTCTTGCAGGGAGTCGGACCTGTTTCTGCTTGACAGCCGCACCCTCTGGGCCTCGGAGGAGGGCTGGCTGGTGTTCGACATCACGGCCACCAGCAACCACTGGGTGGTCAACCCACGGCACAACCTGGGCCTGCAGCTCTCGGTGGAGACTCTGGATGGTAAGCCCCCACCACCACCCCAGCTCGTGCTGGTGCGGCCCGCAGCCGTGGACCCGAGGAGGATCTCGGCAGTCCACGTGCTGGTCTCCATCAGGACCAGGCTTCCCCTGCCCCCTCCCCCATCAGTACTTACTGTCCAGCTTTTTCTTTTTTCTTTTTTTTTTTTTTTTTGCGGTACACAGGCCTCTCACTGTTGTGGCCTCTCCTGTTGCAGAGCACAGGCTCCGGACGCACAGGCTCAGCGGCCACGGCTCACGGGCCCAGCCGCTCCGTGGCACGTGGGATCTTCCCGGACTGGGGCACGAACCCACGTCCCCTGCATCGGCAGGCGGACTCTCAACCACTGCGCCACCAGGGAAGCCCACTGTCCAGGTTTTTGATCCAAAATGAAAGCAGTCCCTACCCCTTTTGCATAAGATGATTACACAGTTGGCCAGGGCTGGGTTGGGTGAGGCCTCGTTGCTCACAGCAGCATGGGTGGCCTCCCCCTGTTCGAAATGCAGACTCTCTGGCCCATCCCAGGCCTGCGGCATCAGAACCTGCACTTTAGCTCAGCCTCCGATGATGCCCGAACAAAGAACGTGCTGATGCAGGCTCCTCAAACTCAGGGCACAGGACATTCTGGGGTGTCCTGGGCATTGTTGGATGTTTAACAGTATCCCCGGCCTCTACCCACTAGATAGATAGATAGCCTCTTCCACTTGTGACACCCCAAAAATGTCTCCAGATGTTGCCAAGTGTCCCATGCGGGGCACAGTTGCCCCAGTTAAGGACCACCGCACTGACATGAGGCATTAGCCCTCTTCTAAGAGACTGAATGTGGTGCTGAGTCCCAGATACTTGGAGAATGCGCTGTCCGCCCTCCCTCCCTCCCTCCCTCCCTCCCTCCCTCCCTACCCACCCCAGCCCCTCCTCCAGCCCCTCCCCCACACCCCACGCCCATCTTTTCTTTTTTTTTCTTTTCTTTTTTTTTTGTGGTACACGGGCCTCTCACTGTTGTGGCCTCTCCCGCTGCGGAGCACAGGACGCGCAGGCTCAGCGGCCATGGCTCACAGGCCCAGCCGCTCCGCGGCATGTGGGATCTTCCTGGACCGGGGCACGAACCTGCGTCCCCTGCATCGGCAGGCGGACTCTCAACCACTGCGCCACCAGGGAAGCCCCCATCTTTTCTGAGAAGGGCAGACAGGAAATCACGTACGGGACTAGGGTGGGCCCAGCTGTGCCGATTTCTCCTTCCCCAAAGCGTATTTCTTATTAAGTGGGGATGCCTTTAGGGTGGGTAACTCTTCCTTACACCAGTTTACAAAAGAATTATTTTAGAATAGGTAATACATGTGCCTGGCTCAAAATTCAAAAGTTACAGCCGTGTGCAACAGTGAGTAGTTTCCCTCTGACCTCCTTCCTCCAGCTGCTGAGTTCCACCTCCCAGCGGCAGCTATCTCCACATTATTGGGTGTCTTTCTGTTCAGAGATGCCTTCTGGGTATCAAAGCAATTACATATAGATTCTGCTTTCCTTTTTTTTTTTTTCCTCCCACAAATACTATCATAGTATATACAGTGTTCTTCGCTTTGCTTTTTTCACCGGACAACGTATCTCAGAAGTTGGTCTTTCTTCCGCTGTTAAAGAGCTTCCTTAGTCTTTAGAGGCTGTTGTGGTTTCGTGTACATGTGGAGTGGATGCAGCTCTGCCGCTCACTCACTGTGTGACTTTTTGGACAACTTCGCTAACGTCCCAGAGCCTCCACTCCTCATCTCCAACCCTTGGGTAATAAGAGAGCCTGGGTTATTGGGTTGTTCTGAGAATGAGTGAGTTAATACAGGAAGAGTTTTAAAAATAATGCCCTAAGGTACAAAGGAATTCCCTGGGACTCCTGTAAAAATGCAGATTCTGTTTCAGCAGGTCTGGGACGGATGGGAGGCTCTGGTCCAAACAGCCCCCAAGTGATGCAGAGGCTGCTGGTCCCTGGACAGTGCTTTGAGTAGTGAGGGCTGAGAACAGGACCCGGCTCATAATGCACACATGCCCTAAATGAGAGGAGGACTTGTTGTCCTTGTCGCTGTTGTCGTTTTACTACCACCAAGAGTAACTCATCCAGTCCACCCGGGATGGACATCGAGGGTTTTTCCATCTTCCGCTCCCATAAACAGGGCTGCAGTGGAGAACCTCAGCGCACGTGTCCTTGGACACTTGAGTAGGTGTAGGTCTAGGAACAATTCCTGAAAGTGGCATGTCTGTAGTTTTTTTTTTTTTTAATATTTTATTTATTTGTTTAGGCAGCACACAGGATCTTTTAGGTGCGGCATGCAGGCTCTTCGTTATGGCACGTGTGTGGGATCTAATTCCCTGACCAGGGATCGAACCCGGGCCCCCTGCTTTGGGAGCATGGAGTCTTACCCACTGGACCCCCAGGGAAGTCCCTGTTGGTAGTTTTGATCGGTATTTCCAATTTACCCTCCGGAGGGGTCTTTCCATTTGTGCCCCCACTGGCAATGCACGAAGGCACCCGTGTCCCCTTCTTTGTCGGGACAACCTCTCCAATGTACCTGTCTTTGCTAATCCGATAGGTGATGCGTGGGATCTTGTAGTTTTGCTTTGCTTTTCTCTCCTCTGTGCGAGGCTGAGCCCTTTCTCAAATACGCCGTTTGCAGTTTCCTCCCTGGGAACCTCTGTCTCCTCTGCCCATTGTTCACATAGGGTGTCGGTCTTTTTCTGCTTTATATTTTAGGGACATTTTGCCCTTTGTGATTTGAGCTGCAAATATTGTTCAGCTTTTAGTTCTTCTTTTTACTGTGGTTAATGCTGGGTTTGGCCAAGTGGATTTGGAAAACGTAAGTAAATTTTATAATTTTTCCCCCGGAATTATCCGCCTAAGGTCACGTGCTGTGTGGGAGGGGGCCACAGAGTTTAGGACCACACTTGTCTTCTTTCCAGTCTGGTCTTCTTTCTACTGATGGCCTCCCCCAGGCTCCCCACCCCTGCAAACCTTCCCCTTTCCATGCCCCTGACACTTTATAGTGGGGTCCTAGAAGATGCTGGAGTTTCCCCTTGCTCTGTACTGGGTTGGCAAACTATGCACGGTGGACCAAATTCAGCCTCCGGACTGTTTTGGGGTGCCTGTGAGCTAAGGATAGTTTTCAAATTTTTAAATGGCTAAGAAAAATTTTAAAAAGAAGAATATTTTGTGATACATAGAATTATAGGAAATTCACATTTTGGTGTCCATAAATAAAGTTTTATTAGTACACAGTCACACTTACTGGTTTATGTATCACCTGGTCCTGCTTTTGTGCTGCAGCAGCAGAGTTGAGTAGTTGTAACAGAGACGCTATGGCCCACAAAGCTGAAAATAGTATTTTCAGAAATACTATTTACAGAAGGAGTTTGCAACCCCTGCTCTATACCAGAATTTCTCAAACTGTGTTCCGTGAAGAGTCACGCTCAGTTAAGTGCAAGAAATGCTAGGTTGGATAAACTAAACAGGATTCACTGCAGGACTTATCAGAGCCTTTATTTTGCTGATGTCCATTGTGAATCTCCTGATAGGGTATACAGCATAGAAGAATTCCAAACTTATTTGGCGATAGAATCATTCAACTCTTGTTTGTCCTTAAAAGCCCCTGTGGAACATAGTGGAGATGAGGCACAAATGAGGCTAAGGGAGACTTGATTGACCTCTTCAGAGTGACCATTTCCCTGAACTTGTGGGTATTGGCTTGACCTGCCAACTTGATCCAATGGGTCATGTGCTCCTTTATCCTGCCTGCCCTTCTGGCTCAGGGTGGCACAGGTTTGGTTTTTCTCTTAAGTGACACTCAACCCAGACCTGCCATCCCCTTTCTCCCCAACAGTCAGGGTCTTTGTCCCCCTTTTGCCTCTAGCGTCTGCTCCCCCCAACCTGTGGCTGAGGCTCAGTGTTTATTGACGTGGCACAGCCTGATGGTTACATGGGCTTGGGCTCAGGAGCTGGCCAGACTCCCCAGGTTCAAGTCCTAGCTCTGCTGTTTCTAGCCACATGACGTAGGGTGAGTCACTTAATGTCCCTCATCTGGAAAATGGGATGAATAATAGTTTCCACCTCCCAGGGTGGTTGCAAAGGATTAGATGAGCTCATGCGGAGTGAAGAGCTTAATTGCTTAACATGTGGTAGCTGCTAAGCACAAAGTAAGTGCTTTCTGCCATTGTCTCGTGTGATCCTCACCATTACCAACGGGATAGATGCTATCATTAACATCCCCGAGAGACAGGTGACGAAACTGGGGCCCCTGAGAGGTGCTGAGGCCTGGGGACCCCTCTCCACCCGGGGGGAGCGTAGCCTAGTGGCCGCAAGATGCTGCCTAGAGCCAGGGTGAGGATTAGACGCCATGCCCTGACTTGATGCCCTATCTCCTCCCCTCCTAAATGGGGCCCTGGGGGCTGGGCATGGATGCTGCCGCCCTGAGACCCGGCTTGTCCAGGTGCTGTGCACGCTGACGCAACAAGTTTCGTCTGGTTGCCTGGGTCAGGGAAGGACCACCCACCCAGACCGACAGGGAGGAGGAAAGTAGTCAATGGCCAACTGGGCGTATGAGTTTTTGCATCTTTTGGGGGATGAGATAAGAAGCAAGTGAACCCAGCATTTCTGAGACCACAGGCTCCTGCCTGGGAAATCGTTTCCCTCCATGGTGTTTCTCCCACGTGTTGTCCATCACAGTCCCCCTGGGTGGCACACTGAGCATACAGATTCCCGGGCTCCACCCCCAGACCCACTGATGGCGATTCCCCAAGGATGGGCCCAAGAATCTGCCTTTTCTCACAGGCTCCTTCTAACTTGGGGTCCGGCCCAGTGATAACACTCTGCCCCATGTTTTGGGGTACCCTGTTTATAAGATGGTGCCTGGGCTGGCCAACTCCATTCAGGTCTAAACCTGGGTCAGAACCTTTTCACATTGGATGCCTACACAGGTGAAAGACCAGCAGGGCCTGCTGGGGAGTCCATGGATTCTGGGGTGCATTTGATGGGCAGGCTGATGCACACGTACTGTGTGCCAGCCCTGCGTTGCCTGTAGGGGCAGCCTGGCCCCTTCCCTGGGACCACCTACTAGCATTATCATAAACTCCGACAGCACCTGGACAAGACAGGGTTTCAGGGCGTGGCACCCGTGCCCAGCGCCCAGTGCCCCATCTGGGAGGGGAGGGGATGGGGCACTGAGTCAGGGTACAGCATCTTGCAGCCACTGGGCACCTGCCAGAATATGCAGCCAGGTCACCTCCGGGGCCTCAGTTTCACCACCCATACAATGGGCATGTTGATGATAGTAATTCAGACCAGCTTGCTTAGTGAGGCACAGACGTCACAGACCCTCTTTCCTGCTGTTTGGTGCGGCGTGAGGTGAGCCCCGGCTCACCGGGTCTCACGTGCTGCCTGAGACCACCCAGGAAGCGCGTGTCTGTTCCCTCTTCCTCCAGCTGCGGCCCTCCTGTTGGTCACCCCTCGGAGTGGAGCAGGGCGGCGCAGCTGAGGCCTCCGCCAGCCAGCGAGCCTGTGTGGGGAGAAGCCCGTAAACTCCCCAGGCACCTGGGGCTCGTCAGGAGCCCAGTAGGGAGGCTCATCTCAGCTCCGAGGACAGGACGCCGCGGGAAGGAGGGCTGGCGTCTGCTGTCTTTCCTTGTACAGAGGACAAGAGGAGAGGCAGCCCCTCCACCTCCCAAGCCACACGGGCTGCGCCCCCCTGAACCCCCAGATCAGTGGGAGAGGGAAGAGGCACCTGAGCAGAGGGGACCTGACACTAGAGTGGAGGGCTCGCCAGCTGGCAAGGGGGCTGCGTAGGCGGTGCTGGGAGAGCTGCACCCTCGCTGCTGGCCAGGCTCCGTGCTCAGTTCCGGTCTGGGACCAGAGTGGGGACATTCTGGCGGCTCCTGCACCGACTCCAGTGCCCGGTAGCTTGATGCTCCGCGGGGCGGCCTCGTGTGATCTGGGACGGCTGGTCCAGCCTCCTGATGCCTTGTCCCTTCATCTGTTCCTCGGGCATAATTATGGCTGGGAGGAAGAAAAGAGTGAATTCATGTAAAAATGCTGAGCCCTGGGCCGGCACCCTGTCCACACTCGTGAGTGTTAGATATTGTTATTGCTGTTATCGATGTGTTTAATTCTCACAATGACCCTGCCCAGGTAGCACGTTTGTGATGGCCAGCATCTTACAGGTGAGGAGACAGAGGCCGAGAAGGCCCAGCAACTTGACTAAAGTCACTCTGCTCCCAGGGTAGACCTGGGCTTCGCTGCAGGTTCTCAGTCCAGACCTGCTCGTTGCTGGAAAGCCTTTTGAGGCATGGGGTCACCAGCGGCCACACCTTGAGGGGCAGTGCGTAATTAACAGGCCCCTGCTGGGTGCACAGCTGGGCCACCCAGACAGAGAGCCTGGGACCCTATAGCATCCCGGTTTCTGCCTGGCTCTTCTCTCCACATCCCCTTTCCTGGGAAGAGAGTTTGAAAAAGGACCCGGAAGACGGTGGGCTTCCCACAGGGCTAACTGGAGGAGCCAGCGTCACAGAAGTGGCCAGGGGGTCCTCCCTGCATTCAAAAATGTTAAAACTTGGTTTATGACCATCTTGGTATAACGATGAATATAATCCTGGCTGGATAAAAAATGAAAACATTTTCTCCAACACTAAAAAGTTCATGTATTTTCTTCTGATTTTAAGAGACGTTATAACGTTTTCCCAGGCCACTAAAAGTGCTGTGGGTCTGGCCGCAGTGCCTGACAGATCCCAGCCTGCAGAGCAATGCTGAGCCCTCCCAGCCCCAGCACCTGGTGGTCAGAACAGGTTTCCCACAGTCAAGAGCCTTTTGCCCATGTTGAAAGCACATTTATTCACTCAACAAACATTTGTGTGGAGCTATGATGGACCCAGGACTGTTGCAGGCACCGGGGCTACAGCTTGGATAGGACGAGGCTTTTGCTCACATTCTCATAGGAGGAGGCAGACGGTGAAGGGACCATATGCTGAAGGTCAGGGACGGGACCGTGAAGACAAGTTCTGAGATTCCAAGGACGGCTCCGGAGGGCTTCCCGCACACGGTGTTCTGGTGCCGCTGCCCGTCCCAAAGCGGCGGGGAGGGGAAGACTGCTTTGGGCTGGAGACTCCATCGTCTTTGCAGATACAGAAGCACCTAGTCCTTTGTTCCCAAGGCGAGGACTCCAACATCTTGTCCTCGTTGAGAGGGTCCTCCTCCTCTCCCTTGTCCACAGGAGAAATCACTTGACGGCTCAGGAGGCCCGTGGTGTCCATCAGCCCTGGCTCTCCGATCCAAGAAGATGACCCAGGGGGCCTCAGTTCCCCACTCACACTCCCTCGCTGGGGGCCCCCAGCGGCTGCTCGACATCCCCGGAGCTCCAAGACCAGGAGGGCCCCTTCCTCTCCCTCCAGAAGGGCTCACACAGGCACATCCTGGACGTCTGCATGCAAAGAGGGCCTCGGGCTTCTCTCCGGGGCCCGCGAGAGCGCGTATCCCTGTTCTTGATCATCCCAGATGGGATCAAATGGGATTGTGAGGCATTTAAAGGATTGAGGGCGTATGCCGTGCAAGTGTGATGCTGGTGGCGGCAGCTGAAGACGGGACCCGGGAGCGAGCCTTCGCCCATGGAGGCTGCGGAGACTAAGCCCCATAAAGCCGAGGTCGGTGAGCGATCCCGCCCACGGCGCAGCTGGCTCCCAGGTGCCTTCGCCCTCGCGATTGCTTCACATCCTGTTCGTCCAGAAGCCGAAGCAAGAGAGCGAAGAAGAGGCCTTGGTGACCCAGAGGCTGGGATGGGACCTTCCAGGGCCGGCTGCGGTGGCCTTGGGTAACTGGGCCAGGCGGATGTCACAAGTATTAACTGCGTTCTCACTTGTCACTCAGGCCTTGGTCCATCAGGAGAAGTGGCTGGAATTAATGCGTTTTGCCCAGTTAAGGAGGAACATTCTTATGCTGTGGGCCTCCTAGGGATATCCGATGGCTCTAGCCCTGGAAAACAGAGAAACCACAAGAAAACCAAGATGCCACCCTCCCTGTGGGCGAGTTACATCCCTCCTTCCCTAAGAGGCCCCATTTGTGCTCCCTGCATGCTCTGGGGCTCTTCTGGACTGGGCATGCTCTTTCTGCCTGGGCCACCCAGGCCTGCCAGTGGTGGCCTGATGCACTGGCTCGACCCTGTCCTCAGCTCAACTTCCCAGAGTCCTGTATCCACACCCCTGCCCACCTGGTTCGCCTCTGGGAAGGACCTCCCCTCAGAGCCTCGGTGGATCCTTCCTACCCCATAGGCTGCCCACATCCATGCCTGGGCAATCTCTCCTTTCTGCATTTCCATCCACCTTCCCTCAGCAAAGCTTTGGGGGTCAAGTTCGTAGCCTCAAGCCAGCTTTCCCCGTCTGTAAATGTGGGGCCAGTAGTCCTGCCCGAGAGCAGTGCAGGGGGTGGGCTTTGCACAGTGCCTGTTACAGAGCACACACTCAATAATCTTCGCTGTGAACCAACAATGGGCAGAACCCTCTCTGCAAGGAATACTTTCACTGGCAAATAATAGACAGTAAAGGCATCTTATCTCATTGGGACATTTTATGGTTTTCTTTACAAGTCTAGAATTCAGTGGATCTGGGGTTGGTTAGAGCAGAGGTCAGCAAACTCTTTCTCTAAAGTGCCAGACAGTAAATGTTTTAGTTTCGCGGGTCCACACAGAAACCTGTATGGGAACGTCTGTCATGATGTTCATGCTTACGCACACTGGAAGCAGCCCGGGTGTCCTTCAGCAGGTGACTGGGTCACCAGACTTTGTGCATCCACACTGTGGACCGTGAAACATGCAGCACCGCGAGTGAATCTCAAAGATAGGCGGGTTGAAATAAGCCGATGAAAAAGAGTGCGTCCATGTATATGAAATGTCTAGAAAATGCAAAGCTGTAGGGATTAGAACAGGTCAGTCGTTGAGAGTCTGGGAGTCGGGGAGGGGGTGACTGAGAAAACAGGGTTTCTCCCCCTCGGCACTGTTGGCGTGCTGTGCGTGTGTGTTGGGACGGGGTGCGTCCTGTGCACTGTAGGATGTTTAGCAGCATCTCTGGCCTCCACTCACTTGATGGCAGAGGCACCCCTGCCCCAAGTTGTGAAAACCAAAAATGTCTCCAGACGTTGCCAATGTCCCCTGGGTGGGGGCGGGCTCACCCCTGGTTGGATGCACTGAGGTAAAGCAGCACGAGGGAGTTCTTTGGGATGCAGGAGCTGCTCTGTATCCTGAGAGAAGTGGTGCTAACATGAACCTATACACGCATCAAAACGGACAGATCTGGATACCAAATAAAAGTCAATTTTACTAGACGTTAATTTGAAAACTAAAATTTAAGAAAAGCCAGGGCTTCCCTGGTGGCGCAGTGGTTGAGAGTCCGCCTGCCGATGCAGGGGACACGGGTTCGTGCCCCGGTCTGGGAAGATCCCACATGCCGCGGAGCGGCTGGGCCCGTGAGCCATGGCCGCTGAGCCTGCATGTCCGGAGCCTGTGCTCCGCAACGGGAGAGGCCACAACAGTGAGAGGCCCGCGTATCGCTTAAAAAAAAAAAAAAAAGAAAAGCCAAAAAACAGGAACAGAAGCAAAACACTCACTCTGCTAAAGGCGAGCCATGAATCCTAAGGATGAAGAAATCATCAGAGTTGTTACCTACTTGTTGGGTGGGCCGGAGACCCCATCATGGTTGCTACAGTATAGCCAGGTCAGTGACCATCATAGGCCAGGAAAGGCTTTCTATCCTGACTTAAGGAGCACCTCTTGGCAGGCAAAATACAGATGCACGCTTAAATTTGAATTTCAGATAAACAACAAATAATTGCTTAATATAAGTGTGTCCCACGTATTGCAAACGTTATTCATTTATCTGAAATTCAAACTTAACTGGGCATCCTGTATTTTTATTTACAAACTCGGATAATCCCATCCTTGGGCAAATCTTCAGGGTTTTTTTAACCTATTAATCCTTGTCTAGAATAGAAATCTTTTTTGAAGATACAGACCTATGTTAAAATATTACGTGTATCTTTTCTTGCTGCCTAGATTAATGAATTCACCCACCTCAGTCCCTCTGCCTAGTACGTTTGGCCTGGCTCCCTATTCAGTGTGGCTTGCTCTGGAGGTTTAAATACAAATAATCAAAACAAATACTTGCAAGTGCTAAGTGAAGCCTTTATATTGTAACAGCATAAAATGAAAAGGAATTCCTCTCTCAGCTAACCCACACATCCTCTCCCCCAGTGTAACCTTTCTCTGCCCTTTGTGGGAGTATTAAGACAGAAATAAACTTTATGTAGATACATATCCACATAGGTTGGTATATGCCTCAAATTTCTTTTCTCCCATGTGGAATCACACTGTATCATGTTCTGCTCCTCACTTGGCAGTCCTTCCTCCTGTCGGTCCCACGAGGGCCTGGCCCTGTCTTGTCCCCGTGGTAACCCCCAGGGCGCATAGCTTTGCTGGGCTTGGGGCATGTGAGCCAGGAATATTTGTAAGTAGATGAGTGAATTGTTTAGGTGGCTGGTTGGTATTTCATGCCTGTGCCCCCTCATTTAATTATCCTGTCTTAATAAAGCACCACATTGTCTGTGGGTTGCGCAGTGAAAAACTTGACCACGGTAACTTATCTTTGCATGTCTGTGCTGCCTGGCTTACTTTAGGAAGGGTTTATGTAACACCTGGCTCTCGACCTGGGACGTTTTGCCTCCCAGGGACACTTGGCAAGGTCGGGAAACATTCTGGGGATGCATTTTTGGGAGCAGCCAGGGATGCTGCTGCACAGCCTACAGTGCCCACCACGGCACCCCAGAGGATCATCAGTCCAAACGCCCGGTGCCAGGTGAAGAGGCCGGCTGTGTTTGCAATCGCCTGCTTGGTGAATGTGCTTTGGGCCCCATCTTAGACTCTCACCTGTGCAGGGACGGTGGGTGAAGGGGACCATCCCTGCCCTGAGTTGCTGAGCTTTTGGAGGAAGACAACGTGTGTGCAGGGCCCCGAGAGGCCGCCCTGAGCGTTACGGCGGTCCAGAGGAGGACGTGGTGGGAGGGGGCTGGTTTCTGGACCTCCACGCGGCTTCCTCTCTCCCCACCCTATCTGTTCGCCGCACACCAGCCCCAGTGGTCCTCTCATCACAGAACTCTGGCCACGTCCCTCTGCCAGACCTAGAACATGATCCGAGGCCCCGCACGACCCGGCCCCTGACCGGTCCCCCCTTGCCCCTGAGCGCATCTCCCTCTCTGGTCAGCTCCTGGGGGCTGTCACCCTGTTCGCTGCTGTACCCGCACCTGGCACGGCGCCTGGCACACAGAGGGGGCTTCATGAATCGTTGTTGACTGAACTGCTAAATGAATAAACAAGTTGTTTGTTCAAGCCTGGGACGGAAGAGGGTGAGGCAAAGGGATTTCCAGATGTGAGGCCCCTCTGCGGCCGCAAGAGACGAGATCAACATGTGTTCCATTGACGAGGAAAGATGCCCACAGTACATTGCCCCCAACCCAGGTTTATGTGAATCAGCAGGGACACACATCCCAGTTATGAGGAATTGCACACACGTGTTTCCGTGTGTCTATACGTGCGTGACGGGACGGGTGTGTGACCCGCACAGGACCCTGCACTCGGACCCCATGCTTGGTTTGATGCTCTGCTCTCTCCGTCTTGCGATTTTTAATAACATTAGGTCAAGAGGTCCTGCATTTCCACTTTGCGCTGGGACCCGCAGATTCTGCAGCCAGTCCCGGTGCCCGGGGATGGCTGGGAGGTCAGTCCATCTTCTAGAACCCCAAATGGGCTGTGAGCAGGAGGGCCCACTTTCTTCTCTGCACTTTGCTCCGGTTGCAGACACCAGATGGAGTTTTTATAACCCTCCCACCCCAAGAGGAAGCCGAGGGCACGAACTCAGGTCAGGGTCCTTCATTCCACGTTCTTCCAAATGACCGTGGTCGCATAGTTGACCTTTCAAGGAATACCAGGGAGGTGAAGACCAGCCTGGGAGAAAGCTGTCTCCTCTCCACCTCCAGGTGGCTCTTTGAGATGTGGTCCTGGGCCAGGGGAGCCTCCGAGTTAACATGCAGCTCCCACCCTGTGTTGGGGAACTTTGACCCCTTTTTAGCACATGGGGCAGCCCAGGACACACTGGTGTGAAGCTGAGAACTCAGACTTTGGCTTCCAGCAGAACAGGGTTCGAATACTGGTTCCACCGCTGACCCGCTGCAAGGCCTTTATCGCGGGAGCCTTGTTCCTCTTTGAAAAGTGACATCATGATGTCTGCCCCATGGGGCCGCGGAGAGGGTTGGCCGGGCTGTGAGCTCTCGGTCCAATGTTGGCACAGGAGATGTTTGTTCATTTAGTAAATGGTCATCAGGAGCCCAAGAGTGCTGGGCGCTATGATGGACATCCTTATACTGTTTATTAACAAACACTATCCCCCGGGGTGTGGTTGATGGGTCATTCCTACTCCTGTTTTTTTTGTAATTTATGTACTTCAAAAGTTAAGATATAATTCACATACATGGAATTCACCATCTTAAAGTGTACCATCTAGTGCTTTTTTTTTTTTTTTTTTTTTTGCAGTACGTGGGCCTCTCACTGTTGTGGCCTCTCCCATTGCGGAGCACAGGCTCCAGACACGCAGGCTCAGCGGCCATGGCTCACGGGCCCAGCCGCTCCGCGGCATGTGGGATCTTCCCGGACTGGGGCACGAACCCGTGTCCCCTGCATCGGCAGGTGGACTCTCAACCACTGCGCCACCAGGGAAGCCCCCGTCTAGTGCTTTTTAGTACATTCGCCTTGTTGTGCAGCCATCCCGCTATCCGATGCCAGAATATTTCCATCATCCCCAGAAGAGACTTCCTAGCCATTAGCACTCACCCCATTCCCTTCCTTCTCCTGGGCCCTGGCAACCACTAATCTACTTTCTGTTTCTATGGATTTACCTATTCTGGAAATCATACAACATGGGATGTTTTGTGACTGGTTTCTTTCACGTAGCATAATGTTTTCAAAGTTCATACATGTTGTAACATGGATCCATACTTCATGTCTTTTTATGGAGAATAATATTCCATTGTATGGATACACCATGTTTTGTTTATCCACTCATTAGCTAATGGTCACTTGGGTTGTTTCCACGTTCTGGCTATTATGAATAATGCTGCTGTGAACACTCGTGAACCTATGTTTTTAGTTCTCTTGGGTATGTACTTAGGGATGGAATTGCTGGGTCAAATGAGAGCTCTCCATTTAACTCTTTGAGGAATTGCCAAACTGTTTTCCAAAATATCTGTGGCATTTTTATAACCCCATCAACAGTGTAATAGGGTTCCACTCTCTCCACATCCTCACCAATACTTCTTTTGTCTGCCTTTATTTTAGCCATTTTAGTGGGAGCGAAGTGATATTTCACTATAGTTTTCCATATCCCTGTTTTTTGTTGAAGGTGAATGTCTGCTGTGGTGACAGTCAGTTTTACCTTGAAATCTTTCACCTTTTCTCATACTTGGTGATAGAAGGGGAATGATCCATACCTACCCTGTGAGTGCCTGCTCTCTACCAGGCCCAAGATGGCTTGCTACCCTGTTCCCCAGTTCTCCAGCCTCTAAAAAAGGGGCAAGGACAACCCTAAAATGTCAAATCGGACTGAACAATCAAAGGGGTTTATTCGTTTGGCTGGCTGGGGCAAGAATTCAGCTTCAGGAATGGTGTGATCCAGTGGCTCAGTGATACCACCAGAGGTCACGTGTCTGTTTGTCTCTCTGCTCTTCCTTCCAGCAGGTCAGCTCCATGTGGAAATGTGGTCTACTCGTGGTTGCCAGATGGTAGCTGTTTCTGGGACTCTCTCCATCCCTCCTCCCTCAATCCTGTCCAGGGAAAGAGAGGGCTGCTCTGGACTTGGAAACTTCCAGGATACCTGTGCTCCATTCATTGACTAAATTGGGTCATGTGCCCGTTCCTGAACCAGTCGCTGTAGCTGGAGGGTTGGTTGCCACGTATAAGACCGCAGGTCCTGCCCTCTGTGGCCAGGCTGGAGTCACTCTAAGGCACAGCTGCCTAAATAAAAATTGGGTTGGGTAGGAAGAAAAAGAGGGCATGGGTGAGACAAATGGCATCATCCCTATTTCACAGATGAGGAAATGGAGGCCCCAGCACGTGACTTCCCCTCTCTCAGCCCACACAGGCTGGTCGGCAGCAGATGTGGATTTCAACCCCTGAAGACCCTCTTCTTTCCTTTCTGACTGCCCATTTCTCAGCTGAGGCTGTGCGTCCCTGGACGTGACTGTCCTGACAGTGGCCAGAGCGAGCCAGACACCCTCCCTCAGATGCACAGCGACTGCCCGCAGTGCTTGGATTTACTGGATCTGGAACAGCATCAGGTTTTCAGGGAGGCATTTTTATTTTGCCCTAAAAGCCTTCCAGGGGGGACACAATTCCTAAGGGCTCAGCTTTAATGGTTTCTTTTATAGAATCATTCAAATTATAGATGGGTGAACTCGAGGAAACCCCGCTAAAGAATGCAGGAAAGCCGGCATTAAAAGGGACTAAGGTAAAGAAAGTAGTGGTGAGTGGAAGAGCTCGCTCTTTTAAACATTTGTTGTTAAACAACCAGAGTGACCCCCTGATGCTGATCTGGTCCTTGGGAAGCTGGGTTCGGGACATCTGGCATGTCTGGAGGGCTTCAGGTGAAGCTGATTCCAGATGTGGATGGGCCCAGGGCCTTCAGAAGCACTGCTTTCGCTGACCTCTGACTCTTCTCACCCAGCTTGCAGGCACCATATTTGTTGTGATTAGGCAGCCTCACCTGGGTTCAGATTCAGCTTCCTTGCTTCCAAGCTGGGTGTCCTTGGGCAAAGTTATTCAGCCTCTCTGAGCTGTTTTGTCATGAGTGAGATGGGCTTTCTTTGTCCTCTTGCTTTACCTTCCTTTGGAATACTTATCACCACCAGATGTGATGCTAAGTATATACTGGCCAATGGTCTCATCGTTGCCGGAGCTGGTAGCCTGTTCTAGGCCCCCGTCACACTCGACCTGCCCGCAGAGCACAGGACGCTATGACTGCTTCATCCGCCTTCTCCCCCAGAACCCAGAGCCCCATATCCTCTCGGCATCCCCCTTCCTCCTGTTCAAGCTTCTTCCAGAACCTTCCCTGCCGGGCACTCATGCACAGCCTCTGCTGCATTCCCCAGATCTCTCAGGTGGAGACAGGGCATCTGGGCCCAGTCCTCACGCTGCTTGTCCAGCTACACACTCTCCCCGGGGTGCATGAGTCCAGTCTCCACTCCGGCCTGGACCGCTGCCCTTAGCTGGTGGTTAGTGAGCACTTCCGGCGTGCAGAGCTCTGCTGGGAGGAGCATCTGTGTGTTGAGTGGCAGAGGTGGGGCGTGAACCCAGGAAGGCGGGCCCTGGGCCAGAGCGCGTCTTGGCTCCTAGGCTGTCTCTCCCCCTGGATCAGGAGCCAGGCCCGGGCTGGGATGTCCTGCTGTCCCCTGCCCGTTTTCCTCGTGCGTCCGGTGGGGATTTCAGACAGGAGCTGCTCAGTCACTGTCTTGTCCTCTTCCCTCCACTTCCCAGGTCTTCTCCCCACCCCTACCCCCCGCCTGGGTTTCCCCACCTCCTGAAGGGTACATGGGGCCTCCCTGTACATTTTTATCACAATTTCCTGTGAATCCGTAGTTATTCCAAAACAAGACAGTGAAAATAAAATAAATTCTAAAGATGGACTTAAAAACGAACGATCGAGGGTCTGAGGGTTTCCGGCCGCCTCTGCCCTCACTGGCCCCCGTCCAGTCCCTGTCACGTCTTCCTGCGCTATTCCGTCGCCTCTGCCCGGACTCGCACTTCCAGCCTCGCCCCCTGCAGTTCCATCTCCAGCAGTGGCCTGGGTTGGTCTTTTACAAACAATTCCAGCTGCCCACTCCTCAGCCGAACACCCCGTGGTTTCCACTTCATGCAGACAGGGTGTGTGTCCTGGGACTTAAAGCAGCAGAGCTTTATTCGGTCACAGTCAGGAGGCTGCAAGTCCAAAACCAAGGTGTCCTGGGCCACACTCCTTCCAAAGGCGCCAGGGAAGAGTCCTTCCTGGCCTCTTCCAGCTTCTGGTGGCCGTCGGTGTTCCTTGGGCTCTGTCTTCACACGGCTGCCGTGTGTATGTGTGTGTGTGTGTGTGTGCATCTCCGTGTCTTCACGTGACCTTCTAAGGACACCCGTCATTGGATTAGGAACCACCTTAATCCAGTATGATCTTAACTAATTACATCTACAAAGATGCTATTTTCAAATAAGGTCACATCCTGAGGTTCTGGGTGGACATGAACTTGCAGGCGTAAACGGAATGAAGGTAAAGGGCTTGCTGATGCCACCAGGACCCCGCGTTGCTTCTGCCCCCTGCTGTGCCCACCACTTTTCCCCTGAACTCCCCCGGCCCTCTCACCCTTAGTCTCTGCTCCAAGAGGAGGCCAGTTTTCTCACTGCCCCCCGCCACCTCCGGGCCTTTGCCTTTGCAGTGCCCCCTTCCCTGATATCCATGTGACTCCCTCCCTCGCTGTTACCCACCCCTCTGCTCAAGAGGTCCCTCCGCGAAGAAGGTGGCAGTCACTGGGGCTGCTTGTGACTGTTCCCACCTCCCTGGGCACCAAGCGGGACTGACCCCACCCTTTGAATATAGGTGGATCACATGACCTGATTTGGCCAATGAGATGCGAGTGGAACTTCCACCCGCTGGAGTCCTTCTGCAGACCTCAGCGTCCTACCCCTCCCCTGCTCCGTTTGTCTCCACACACGTATCACCACGGGCTCCCTGCCCTGCGTGTTTCCTGGCCGCCTTCCCCACCAGTGGGCGCACCCAGGGGCCAGGGAGTTTTCTCTCTGTGGTTCCCACTGTGTTCCAAACTCCTAAAGCAACCTGGCGTAGGGTCAGAGCTGAGGCCACACTTGCGATGGACGAGGGGTGGGCGCGCGGATGGATCGTGAGCCTCGGATGAAACGGCGTCTGTGCGGCCCTTCCCACTAATCGCCTCTCCTGTAACCACTCCTCTGTGCATTTGACTCCTTCCTGTCTAGGGCAGAGCATCAACCCCAAGTTGGCAGGCCTGATCGGGCGGCAGGGGCCCCAGAACAAGCAGCCCTTCATGGTGGCCTTCTTCAAGGCCACCGAGGTCCACCTCCGCAGCACCCGTTCCACGGGGGGCAAGCAGCGCAGCCAGAACCGCTCCAAGACACCCAAGAACCAGGAAGCCCTGCGGGTGGCCAACGTCGCAGGTACGCCTCGGGGCGGGAGGGTTAACACATGAACATCCGCTCCCACCCCGAGGAGCCCACAGGGGGCCCCCAGTGGGACCCCAGCTTGGGTGGGACTCAGAATCCACGCATGTGCTTGACAGATGGTTCTGGAACCAAGGCAGCAGGAAGCACAACCCACAGAATCCCTTCCTCCCCAGAGCTCACCATCTTCAGGGTATAAATTGTGTCATAAATTCATTTCGAAATGCAAGTAGCAAAACATGAGTATAACAGGACGCCAATCATGTAAATTTCTAAGCGGACAAAACAATAGCTACAGATAAATGGAGGGAAGACTTCACACCAGCCTCCGGAGGGAGGGAGGCTGCTGCCCGGGGAGTGGGGAGGAGGAAAAGAGCGGAGTTTGCTGCGTCTTTAATTTTATTTCTTCTAGTGAAAAGCATTTGAAACTCATGGCACATTTTAACACCTGTTGAATATGGCTGGTACGATTTTCCCGTGGAGCCGTCCCGGCTCTGGGCTCATCGTGAGCTGGGAGAGGCCTGGGGCTGGTCGGAGGAAGCGTGGAAGGGGGACATGGGGGTGTGTAGAAGGGAGATGGCGAGGTGGGAAAGGGGCCGCCACCCGCAAATTCACTTATATTGTCAATGGCTTCTCCTGCCTTACCTGGACAGTTTTGAAATTTCTGTTCATTTTCCTTTTCGAGGAAAAAGAAACTTACAGTTACTGTGGTCGGTGACGTTTTCAAGAGCCGGGCATCCTGCTGGGTGGATTCTAGTGGGTACGTGTGGCTTCAGAGTTTGTGTGCAGAGATTTTGAATCTAAAAGAATCTTTAGATTCTTTTCTGGCAGGTGCATCCATTCTTTTTTAGGCTGCTGCTCAAAGGGAATCTGTGATCCCCCAAATTAAAACCCAACTGAATCTCTTCATTTGTATGAGGAGCCTCCTCTGCGCTGGGCTCTTGGTGGCTGGGATTCACCAGTGAAAGCCCAGCTGTGGTGCAGAGATGATTCAGGATGGGCAGGAGGCTGCCATCATCCACAGCCACACTGACACCAGGCCCGGGAGTTGGAACGTGATGACGAGGGACTCTTGAGGGCGTGGTTCAGAGAAGGGCGTGGTTCAGAGAAGACTTGCCAGCTGAGAGCTCCGAGGCGAGCTGGTGCCCCAGGGGCCAGGCCGGGTGGGCTGGAGGCCAGCGCTGCAGGCAGTGGAACCTGCAGGTGGAGGGAGTTTTCGTGGCAGCTCTGGGAGGGAGGGTGGAGAGGGGCAGACCATGTGGCTGGGCTGGGGAGTGAGCACAGTCAAGTGTCCTCTCGGGAGCCACATCTTGAGTTTGAATTTCATCCAAAGCAAATTTGGAAGCCTTTGCGGAGTTTCCAGCTATGATTCGGGGTGGGGTTGATAAGAAGCTCATGCTGGCTGCTCTGAGGATGGTGGGGAGCAGGGTGGGGCACTCAGGGAGGGTTGGAATAGGAAGATTTGTGAGAGGCTTTTCTCTATCCATCAGGCAGGAAGAGCTAGCAAACGTCATCCCCGCAGAGACTCCCGGGGCTCGGAGGTCTGTCAGGTATGACGGTCTAACCGAGGTAGTGAAAGGGAGGGACTGGTCTCAGAATCTTAAAATTAGACACTCAGCTTCCCCCACTGCATCCTCACCAGACCCCCATCAGTCTCCACTTAAGTAACCCCAGAGGACGGAGCTCTCACTATCTCACGTGGCAGCTGTTCTACCTTGCCTGGGATCTACTTCCTTGCTCTGGATTTCTACTTCCTGGCCCTGTTGGAAGTTCACCTAAACCCTGCCTGGAAGTTTAATTTTAAAAGAATACCAAAGCCTGGGCCCCACTGCAGGCTTAGTAAACCGGAATCTCTGAGTGTGTGTTTGTACACACATGCCCGGTTGAAGTGCTTTGCCTCCTGTGATGAGCTGGGAATCCTGCTGCAGGGCCACACGAGTAGAATCCTCTCTCCCGTGGCAGCCCTTGTGTGCTGCAGAGACACGTCCTGCAGGCCAGCCCCACCCCTCAAAGGCCTTCAACTGCTCTTCAGACCGTGTGGTTTGGGGTGAGAAACTGGGTCCCTCGCCTCCCTTCCACTTGCTTCTCATCCACGACTGGACCCAACTCCCTAGCCATTAGCCATTTTCACCCGATGACCCATGGGGGTGGGAGCTGAGTCCCAGCACCGGTTGTGACTTGTCAGCTGCTCTGGCCGGGCTTGTGGAGGTGAATGAGCAGCAGCCTCTCCACTCCTGCCTGCCTGCCTGCTGTGGCCTGGGATGGGTGGGCAGGGCAGGAGGGACAGGGGGCCTAGGATTCTACTTCCTGAGCATCTCTTTTCTCCCCTTTCCTCGTCTTTCTGCTAATAAGAGGTCAGAGTGAAATAGGAGTTCCAACCACTTCTTCCTGGAGCAGCCACATTCCAAGGAGGCCTGAAGGACCCAGGTGTCTGAGGTCCCTGATGGCAGGGCCAGGGCCCACCCCATGCTGATAGGCCTACAACTAGCTTCATGAGCTGCTCTTGCCCGTGGTCTGTTGGGCCTTGGGCTTCAACATGAAGCCGCGTATCATTGCTTTGTTTGCAGACAGGGTTGGGAAAAGTGGCAGTAAGGTCCCTACTCGCCCTTTCTCTGCTCATGGCAGACATTGCTAATCAATCCTGGCACATTCTTCTCACTGAGCCCACACAGAGCTTCAGATCCTTCTTTACTCAGGGCAACAAACAGCCAGCAGTGTTGGCCCTCCACGCACAGCTTCTTTGCCCCATCCCTGGCCTAGGCTAACGTGCTCAGACCTTTGTCTTGTTCAGGTTGCTTCACACAACATCACTGGGCTGAGGGCTGCTCCCCTCCTCTCCCCTCTACCTTCTGCTTCCCTACAGGGAAGGAGGGGAAGAAGCCTTGTGGGGTTGCCGCCTGGGGCCACAGGCATGGCCACAGCCGTGGAGGCCTTCCTGGATTTCCATTCAGTGTCTGTGCCTTCCCTATGGCACAGTGAATGGTCCAGGAGGTTCCTGGGCTCGCCTCTGATGGTTCCCTTGACCTTGACCTTCGTATATCAGTGACCACCTGGCCCTCCAGCAGCCCTACTATCCCTGCAGCTGGTTTTCTCTATCTCAAGGCCCTCAGGCTAGGTCCCAAAGTGGGGAAGGGGGTGCCCAGGACTCCGCATTCCTGCTCCACCCTCCCTAACCTCCCCACCCCCCAGCCGTGGAGCTCAATCCAGCGAAGCAGACCTCCCCCCTCCACGCTGCCGGCCGCTGACCCCAGCGCTGCCTCCTCATTCCTGGAAGGCTCTAGTGCCTGCTGCCCGTCCCTCTGCCAACCGCCACTCCTGTCCTGGTCCTTGCCGACATCCTAACCCTCCTCTCCATCCCGCTCCGTCCTCATCCTGGAATCTCCTCCCTCGGATTCCTCCCTGACCCGCCCTCTCATTTCCTTTGGTTCTTACAGGAACATCACTTCCTCGGAAGGCCTCGGTTAGCGCCCATGGCACAGACCTCTCAGCCCGCCCTTCCTGTCCCCCTCTCCTCCCTTGGTTCCTCCACGTGCTCATCTAGATGGAATGTCATTGGCATTTCCTCATTTGGTCATTATCTGCCTCTCTCGCTGGAAGATAAGCCCCTCAGCGGCAGGGCTTTGTTTTGTTCACACTTGTAGCTCCACTGCCCAAAACAGCCTCTGCAAACCTGTAGACATGAACAATTTGTATGAATGAATGAATGAATGACATACCAGGCACCAAGGTAATGAGGGCCCGAGATACCCGAAGGTGGGTGCTCCCTCGCCCCCAGTCTGTGCCCCCCTCACTGAGATCCTCTCACTGGTTCTGAGTGTCTCCTAGGAGCCAGGATCCCTCCTAGAAAGACACATGCAATTCTGTCATAATCAATTGTGTCCTTTCCTCATTGGTTTGTACATTTTAAA
Source organism: Mesoplodon densirostris (assembly GCF_025265405.1). Lineage (NCBI taxonomy): Eukaryota > Metazoa > Chordata > Mammalia > Artiodactyla > Ziphiidae > Mesoplodon > Mesoplodon densirostris. Next base: position 6,158,139 of record NC_082676.1, read on the forward strand.
AAATTGCTGTTCTGAACTCTAGATATAAAGATACATGTACAATTGGGGATATTCAAAAAAGCTGATAGGAAGCCCCTGGGAAGTTTTTGGCGGAGGAGGGACAGGTCGTGGTTAAGAAAAAAAAAATGAATCCCTCTAGCTTCTGGCTTCAGGGAAGGTTGTGCAGTAGCAGCTGTGTGTGTGTGTGTGTGTGTGTGTGTGTGTGTGTGTGTGTGTCAGAGAGAGACAGGGACAGAGAGAGACATAGACACAAAGAGAGAGATAGAGAAACAGACTTCTACATGTTTACAAGGGTTCAATTCCTAACCCAAAGTTCCTACAAACTTTACATACTTCTGGAAAACCCCAGTGCATCATTTTCGTTCCTCAGAGAAACCTCAGTATTGTGCTTTCCTGGAAGGTCAGGGGGACTTGACCGTTGGCCCTCTCATTTCTTCTCGATGGTGGGGCTTTGTCCCAGGCCCTGTCCGTGTCTCCTTCTGCCTGCTCCACGGGGCTGAGCATCATGAGGCGGGCAGGCCTCACAAGGTGAGGTTGAGTGGAAGCAGCCCCTCTGAGCAGGCTCTTGCAGCCAGTGTGTGGGATGTGGATGGAGATGGACTCCCACACGGAATCCACGCAGATGTCAGCATCCAAACAAGAGAAAACAGTGTCCACAGAAGGATCCAGAGAGAGCTGAGAGCTAAGACTGCGTAAGAGAGACGGGGGCATTGGTACCTCCCTTACAGAGGTCGTTTGCTGGGGATGGAAATGAGTTTTGAGGCTACAGGTGCTTGAACAGCTTCTGTGTCAGGAAGGTCACCCTCCAGCTTTCAGAGTTTGCTTGGGATCACACCACTGTCTTAGACTGAGGAAACTCTAATCTGTGTGTATTTCCTTTTCCTCTCCCCGGTGCTGCTCCTCAGAAAACAGCAGCAGCGACCAGAGGCAGGCCTGTAAGAAGCACGAGCTGTACGTCAGCTTCCGGGACCTGGGCTGGCAGGTAAGGGCGGCGGTGGCTGGATCGGCCCTGGATGTGTGAGGCCTCTAGTGTGGGCTCCTCCGGTGGTGGGGCTGGGTCCCACATGTGCAGTGAGCCGTGTTTCTCATCTCTTGAGACTCCGGTATCGCGTCCTAACTAGAGGCTCCAGGGATGCCCCATGAAACCCAAGAGCAGAAACACGGTTGAGACTCAAGCTAGAACCAGAAACCCAAACGATGTGGACTCTGAACCTCATTCTCCATGTGAACCCCATTTCCATCCTGCACTGGCTGCTTCTCTCAGACGTGGCCGAGTCCGTGTGCTGGAATCCAGCTGCCTGGAGGGCGGGCTTCCACCCTCTGCCCTGTCTGCTCCTCCCTCCCCCGTCTGTGATTCCAATTCCCAGAGAAGGTGCTGATTGGCCCAGCTCGGGTCAGGTGCTTGTTCCTGAACCAATCAGCTGTTTGAGGGCTGGGATCATGTCCTAGGACTGTGGCTGCCCCTCTGGAATCATTTGACCGGAGCAGGGCAAAGGGCAGGGGATGAATCCTAGAAAAAGAGTATCTCAACTATTTATGAGTATCTATGACATTCTGGGCCCTTTTCTAGTCACTAGAGGTGCAGCCCTGGGCATAGCAATGTGCCTGCCCTCATGGAGCCCAAATATCCCCAGACAGGGTGTTGTCATAAGACCATCAGGGCCACTGGTTTTGTTGTTCTCCCTTCATTGAGCTTGTAGTTCAGTGGGAGGGTCCAGAGTCTTCCCAGGGCATCATGTCCTCAGATACACCCCCAGGGCACTTGTGCACACAGCTGGCTTGGAGTCCTCCTGTGATTTTGTCCTCACTCTTATGACAACATCCGTGGTCTAAGAGGTGCCAGGCCGTGCTTACGTTCTAGTGCTGGAACGGAGCCCCCAAATGCACTTGAGTCCCTGAGGGGTTTATGTATTGCTAGCACAACATTTCTGTGCTAACCCGACCACGTGCGTCCTTGACTGAGTCGCACACGTGTACCAGGCACTGTGCTGGGTCGGCTATACTGTCATCTTTCTCCTGGGTGGGTGAAGTGAGGCCTGGAGGCTGTGTTTAAAGCAAACCGCCCAAGGGTTACCACCTAGTAGGGGTCAGGTTGATGCCACCCTAATCACCCCTCTCCATGCCACCTTCCGATGAAGAGCAAGTGTTCATTCTGGGCTCAGCCCGGCCCCCGGTGGTCTTTCCCTCACTCTGCAGTCTGTTGGGACCATGAAAGGCTGCCTCTGTAGGAGCCCCAGCTGCACAGGAGGAGGTGGGCCGTGCCTTTGACCTCTGGCAGCTTCGGAGTCTGGCCCACAGGAGGAATGTTTCGGCCTAGAGGGCAGGACCCTGCGGCTCCCACTTTCCACGAGGTTCTGAGCCCGCCCCCGCCTCGTCCTCCGCTCTCTCCCGCAGGACTGGATCATAGCGCCCGAAGGCTACGCCGCCTACTACTGCGAGGGGGAGTGTGCCTTCCCTCTGAACTCCTACATGAACGCCACCAACCATGCCATCGTGCAGACACTGGTGAGTGGCCTGCGCGCCGGCCGGGGTGTGGACAGCTGGGGGAGCAGGGCCACCACATCCCGCCTCGTGCGTCTCCGAGCTGGGGCCACAGCAGGTCTCTGGCCAAGACCACGTCGTGGCTTTCAGGAGCCTAGGGCACTTTTGCTTTCGTGGGCCCTACCTCCATAAAACAAGACTAAAAATTATATTTAATAACATGCATTATAATCTTCGTGTGTGTCTTCAACCCTAGAGTGCATTTATTTCTCCTAATTTTAAAAGCAGTTAGAACGGTTTCGTGGGCTTCTAAAGGTATTGTGGGTAAAGGTCGCTGTGCCTAACGGCAGTCGCCCTGGCCCTGCCTCTGTCAGGCGACCGTTGTTCCTGGTTGTCAGCATCCACATCCACAGGCCCTACAACGTCTGGGCTTCCTCCAGGTTGGGTAGGCTTGAGGGCTCATCCCCTCCCACAGCTCGTGGCTTTGCCTCCTAGCCTTGAACTTTGTGGTTCAGCCATTCAAGGGTATTTATTGAGCATCTACTACATGTAGACCCTGCGCTGGCAGCTGGGGACGCTGCAGGGAACAGCATACAGGGAACATCACAGACGTGGTCCCTGCACTCAGAGCCTCATTTTCCAGGCAAGGAAACAGTCAAGTAAACAAATGCGGGAACTCCAGGGAGAGGGAAACGACAGGAAGATGGCAAACAGGATAATAGGATAGAGAGATGGGGGGTAGCTGTGGGGCTCTTTGAACTTTCACGGGGTCATTGGAGGATTCAGTGTGATGATGCAATTAAAGCTACAGCGCAGAGGACACTCAATAGATGTTATTTTTACTACTTCACCAACAACAAGAGTGATACGAGTTAGAGACTTTGTTCTTTAGCTTAGAATCTGAGGTTCAGAGACGTTGGTTATCTTCCTCCTTGCTATGAACATTATCTGGGCCTTCCCTGACAACTGGTCATCCTCTCTGGCTTGAATGCTTCTAGTGATGGAGAGCTCACTACCCAGGCCCATCTCCTCTGTACCACGGGTCTGCTTGTTGCAGAGCTTTGTGCTTCTTTTGCTTAGTAACCTGCCTCCCTCTTCCCTGTCCCTGTCCCGTGTGTTACTTCTCGCTCCCCTGTTCCGTTTATTTGGATCAGGCTCTGCCCTTTGAGGGAAGGCCTCTTTTTTTAAGCCTTGCTTTGCCAGGACCCCCGCTCCCACAGCAGTAAACTCTGAAGCCCTATTCAGGACTGAAGGTCTTCAGGCTGGAACTGAATAGTCACCCCAGCCTGTTCCTTGGCCTGAACTTGTCCCCCGTGCCAGCGTCCCCCTGTTCTGTCCTACTCCGAGGACCAGAGTGACGGGGGTGTCTCCCAGGCTGCCAGGAGCACACCTCCCCCCTTCTTTGAGCCCTGCCTTCGTGGCCCACGGAGCAGAAGCCTGGCCGCCCTGTGACACCCTCTCCATCTGCAATTCACCAGAAAGCTCTAGGATCAGAATGAGCCCTTTGATTATTCTGAAACGAAGGTCATGTTTGAAAAGGAGGTGAATCCTTGCTTTCTAGAGAGTCCTAGTGAAATACAGAGGAAGTGAGCTAACATCTGGGATTCGCTTTAACATTATTCAAGGGTGGAGGAGATGGGGGAAGGTTTAGATTTGTAAGGTTCGAGATTAAACATAAAAAACAGTTTAAAAAGCGTGCTGACCTACGTGGGAGGTCATAGACTGGGGCTTGGGGGCAGAGGGTCATCCACAGGGTTTTCATTTGGCCCACGTGGTGTGTCGGAAACCTGGAAGTTTCTCACAAAAACAAAACAGGACTGACACCTGGCCTGTCCTGAGCACTCAACACATCTGATCGCACTGGCTTTGGGCAGCTTGTGTCTATCTCCCTTTGGTTTGCCCCAGTCCTCACTGTCCCCTATGGTCTGACTCCTGGCCCAGTTTGGTCCTCCGTGGCACTTGCGTGGCCCCTGCTGACGTTTGAATTTGTTTGTCCCCAAGCCCCACCACCTGTAAGGTGCGTAGGAGCCCACGAGCCAGAAGGAACAATAAACCTGGGCAACTGGCCGACTTCTTTCTTCATTCTTACATTCTGGACCTTCTCCTTTCTTGCTGACGTCCACCCAAGTGTTTGCCCAAATTCTTTTCCTCTCATTTTTATTGCTCAAGATGCAGAAGAGTCTAATATAGTCGACTCACACCATCCAATACAGTGACCACTTTTGTGTGGTGGTCCTTGAGTACTTGAAATGTGTGGCTCTTGAGTACCTGAAACGTGGCCAGTCTGCATCGAGATGTTTTGCAACTACAAAATACACACTGGGTTTTGAAGACTTAGTATAAAAGAATGTAAAATATCTCATTAATGATTTCTTAGGCTAAGTATATGTGGAAATGATACTTTTTTGAGATCTGGGGTTAGAGTAAATATACTGTTTAAATTAATTTCACCTCTTTCTTTTTCACCTTTTAAAATGTAGCTACTAGAACATTTTAAATTACACATGTGGTTTGCATGATATTTTTCTTGGACAGGACAGGTCTGGTCCAGAGGTCAGCACCCTTTTTCTGGAAAGGGCCAGATAGTAAATATTTTCAACCTCGAGAGCTGAAAGTCTGTACTGTACCTTTTTACCATAGATGCTATGTAATGCAGAAGCAGAAGCAGCCACAGATGCTGTGTAGATGAATGGGCGTGGCCATGTGCCAATAAAACTTTATTCATAAAAACAGGTGGTGGAGCAGAGATCGGCCTGCAGGCCGAGCCTCGTCTAGCCCAGTGGTTCTCCACTTGGGGTAGTTTTGCCTCCCAGGGGATATTTGACAATGTCTGGAGACATTTTTAGTTGTCACGGTGCGGGGGTGGGGTGGAATGCCTCCGACTTCTAGTGGGTGTAGCCCAGGGATGCTGTCAAACATCCTGCCGTGCACAGGACAGCCCCCCATCCTGGCCCCAAGTGTCTTCCTAGCCGTGTGCTGTGTGACCCTCTATGCTTTGCTTCTCTCATCTGTGAATCAAGAATAACCCCAGAACTGAGTTAGTTACCCATCAAGCGCTTAGAACTGGGAGTGACGGGTGAGTGTCACCTGCGGGGACTTTTGTCCAAGCAGTACCTGTTCCTTTTAGAAATACTGAGGCCAGGGAGGAGTGACTCACCGGGTCTCACCACTGCCACCGTTTTGGTGTGTGTTCCAGGTGCACTTCATCAACCCGGAAACGGTGCCCAAGCCTTGCTGTGCTCCGACTCAGCTCAATGCCATTTCCGTGCTCTACTTTGATGACAGTTCCAACGTCATCCTGAAGAAATACAGAAACATGGTTGTCCGGGCCTGTGGTTGCCACTAGCCCCTCCTGGAAGTCAGACGCTTCGGGGCCACGTTTTTCCAGATCCTGGGCCTCGCACCGCCCAGCGTCTCCCACCACCTCGACGAGGAGCCCGCAGACCAGCTGCCTTTCGCGAGGCCTTCCCGTCCCCCTCTCCAACTGCTGCGCTGTAGGAGTGTTAAGGAATTTGAGAGGCAGATGGCTTTTGATCCGTTTTTCGTTGGCATCCTACAGACAAGATCCTACAAGCTGCTGCAGGCAAAACCTAACAGGGAAAACATATATCAAGAAAAATTGCCCCGATCGCTGGCTGTGAAGTCTCAGCTGTGCACCGACTCATTCCCAGGGGTAATGGTGACACCCTTCAGCCCGGCCACCAGCAGCGGGGGGAAGGGGCCGCGGCCAGGGGTGGGCACGTTCGTCTCTGTGTGAGAGGGAGACTGACGCGGAAGTCCCTGTAATAAATGTCACAATAAAACGAATGAATGAAAATGGTTAGGATGGTAGAGATATATTTTCCTAAACAATTTATCCCCATTTCTTGGTTTACTCTGATTTCATAAACAGAAGCTGTGGCCGGCGGAGGGAGGCGAGGCCCCCTCTCCGTGCCATTCCGGTTTCATTCTGAGGCTTGCCGAGGCCCACTGTTTACCTAAACTCACCCAGAAGCCAAGATTTGGCCAGCAGGGGAGAGGGGAGATTTTCTGCTTGGAGTTGACCTTGAAGAATAAATAGGTTCCATCATTCAGCCGAGTGCGTGGTGGCAGAAATTAAAACAGGCATGTGAAGCACCGGCAGACGCCTGGAATTGGTTTTCCAACACTCCCCATGGTAGGAAGTCAGTGAGGGTTGGCAGATGGAGGCGGACAGCTCAGGACAGAACTTGCAGCTTGATCCTGAGTTCCAGCCACCATAGCCCTACTTTCAGAAGCACGCTAGCCTTCAACAGGGGTGGGTGGGCAGGGGGACCGTCAGTCCCCCAAGCCAGCTCCTCCCTTGGTCATCGATAGCAGCGTCCTGGAGTCTGGGCTCTGATGAGGGCCTCCGTGGTCACCTCTTTTCGTTCGCAGACCCCTTTTTGAGGACTCTGCGCAAGAATCGGCCCCTTGAAGTAAGGGAAAGGTGACACAGTGGGAGGTCTGCTGGATGCAGGGTGTGCAGATGTGAATCTCAAACAGAATGCTCCAGAAGCTGTCGGGAGAGTGTCCTGACTCGAAGGTGCCATTTCTGACGTGGCTCTGGGCATGAGCCTCCCTTGCCTTAGCTGGTGGGTCCCCTAAATGGTGTGCATCCAGCCTCCAGCTGCAGTGCAGCCTTGGAGACGACCAGGCTCTCTGTGAACAAAGAACAGGGTTATGCCAGTGAGGCCTGTGGCCCCTGGGATCTGGTCTAGTGGGAAACTGCTTCTCCATGTTGATTAAGTTGGTTCCTGGAAACACAGGGACCCTGCTTTCATTTTCTTTTATGTTTTCTTCTTCAGTAGCTTGGGCTGCAGCCTTCACTCTGCCTGGTCAGTGGGGAAGAGTCGGTGTTTTTGTTACATTTTGTTTTGTCTGTTGACAGATCTGGGGATTTTGCTGTGATTCCCTCTTGGTGCAAGTTATGTCACCACATAAACCCCAGCCGACATCTGGCTAGCATCATTTGTACACTGAAGCATGTAAATAGTTGTTACTAAACAAAGAAATTATTTATGTCCGTCTGAAGCTCATTTTAGACCCTCTCCGATCTCTTGTTCAGGACAATGAGCTTACTCGCTTCCCTCCAACCTGTTTATTTTCTTATTTAAGACTATTTATTAATGGTCAGACCAATGTACCTTCAGCCATTGCATAGAGCAGTCCTCAGAGAAAATGCTGTATAAATAGACAAAATAAAAAGGGTTCTGGTTTTGGGCCTGTGTATGTCTGTGTTGTTTTTTCTCTCAGCGCCTGGATATTGGAGTTCCCTTGGTGTGCTGAGAACTCTTTGCCTTGGCCTCCACCATTAACACGCTGTTTATCATTCAGGCCCTGGGGAGAGAGGGACGCTCGTCAATATTTGATGCAGCTGTGTGGGGCTCCGGGCAGGAGAGATGGAACCAAACAACAAATGTGAATTTGGTAGGCTCAACTACAAAGATCCTTGATTGAATTACAGTGCAGCTGTCAGCAGCTGTTTCAAAGAGGCAGGGGGTAAATTAGCTGTGTTTACTGCTAACATAGTTGAAAGATTTAGTCATCCCAATAAAACAGAGGCACAAGAAAGAAAACGAAATAGTAGTGGGGGTAGGGGGAGTGTACACCCAAAGCTTTAACGCGGCACAGACCGCGGAGCCAACGCTGTCCAGTGCAGATGATTTCAGCAGCTTGGGGGTTGCTGCTGGCTCCCGGCTTGAGCCATAGATGGCCCACGGCGGGCCCGGGGACGGTAGCCAGGGGCCCGCTGGGCACGCAGCAGCACGCAGCCGGGCAGCATGGAGCAGCGTCTTGGGTCCCTTTCCGCTTTGAAGCGCACGCCGAGGTCACCCGATGGCTGTTAGGATCTGGGCCCCTCCCCTGGCCGGCTGCTCGCTCTTGCCTTGTTGCCTCAAATGAAGCGGCCGCTTCTAACAAGTTCCAGCCCCTGTGATTTCCAAACCCTCCTGTCATTGTCCTGATGCGTGATCTAGCGTTTGTTCTGTTTCCAGGCTGAAGACCAGAGCTGCAAACCAGAGGGCCAGCTGCAGCCTGCAGACGTATCTTATTCCGCCTGCATGGTTGAATTCGTTGCCAACACATTTTTGAAACTCAGAAGATTGGGGTGAAAAGAACCCTCAGGTTCTGCCTTCCCTTGAGCAGTCTGCAGATCTGGCCATCCTGGGCCCCATCCCTGCATGGCCGCTCCCGGCTGGAGCCAGAGAACAGTTGTCGCCACTGCTCCCTATTGTCTGTCTCACGAAGGTGCGAATGTCAGTTGCTGTTTTAAAACTTGTAGGTATAGGGCCTCCCTGGTGGCGCAAGTGGTTGAGAGTCCGCCTGCCGATGCAGGGGATACGGGTTCGTTCCCCGGTCTGGGAGGATCCCATGTGCCGCGGAGCGGCTGGGCCCGTGGGCCATGGCCGCTGAGCCTGCGCGTCCGGAGCCTGTGCTCCGCAACGGGGGAGGCCACAACAGTGAGAGGCCCACATACCGCAAAAAAAAAAAAAAAAAAAAATTGTAGGTATTTATTGATTTGTACCCATGTCTCTATTAAGAGTAGGAAAGTAAAGGATGGACTGAAAGAGCCACGCACTCTGGGGGAAGAGGAGAAGCCTTTTGTTCATGTCTGGCTCACTTTCCCCTTTCCAGCTGGACCCCTGTAGGCAGGCGTGTCTGTGGCTGCAGCACCGCAGGTGGCCTTTGGCCTTCAGCCTTTGGCCTTCACCTGCCCTCTCCTGGTTCCCACCTCTCTCGCTCACTGTTACCTTGGAGCATTTTGCGTGGGTGCCTCTTCTCCCTGTCCCGCTCACGGAGCACCTCTGTCAGGGACCACGGCTCCCACCACTTGGTCTGACGTCATTGCTGGCCGTGCTGAGAGGGCCTGAAGAAGTGAAGGAATTTACTCAACATCACCGGCTAATAATTGCTGGGGCTGGAACTGGGACCCAAAGCCTGGGCTCGATCCCACGCTCCCCTGAGTTAGAGTCTCCTGGGTCTGCTCACGAAATGTGGGGATGCCCGGCCCCCAGCCCTTCCTCTCCAAACGACCTTCCCCAATTCCCTACGTCCATCCCTGAATCCATGCCAAGTTCCTGGACCACAGGCTCAGGCTTTTGGTCTCCCTCCTGCTTCCAAGCAGCTCGAGGGCCTTCATCTGTGAGTGTGTTGCCGAACTTGTAGCTTCCCCCCTGGCTGGGCCCGCCAGCCCTGCCTGCTGTACAGTATAGCTTGCCTGACCTCTGATTTCTGCCTCATTGCTTGGTGACGGTAGTGTGTGGACCTTGCTGGGAGCCTGGGAGGGTCAGCAGTGGTCACTGGGACCATCTGCTTGGAAAATTCTCACATGTACAATCTGAGTCCTTCTTTCTGTCCAGATCTTTTGGAGAAACTGAGTGTATTAATTTCCTGAGGCTGCCATCACAAAGTACAAACTAGTGATTTAAAAAAACTAGAAATTTATCCTCACAGTTCTGGAGGCTGTAAGTCCAAACTCAAGGTGTCATTGGGCCATACTTCCTACAGATGCTTCAGGGGAGGGACCTTCCGTGTCTCTTCCATCCTTTGGTGGCTGCTGGCAGCCTTGGCTTGTGGCTGCACCTCTCCAATCTCTGCCACTGCCTTCACATGGCTTCTCCATTTTTCTATGTCCTTCCTCTGCATGTCTCTTAAAAGGACACTTGTCCCTAGATTTAGGGTTCACCCAGATAATCCAGGATGATCTCCTCACCTTGAGATCCTTAATTACATCTGCAAAGACCTTTTTTCCAAATAAGTTCACATTCCCAGGTACCAGGGATTAGGATTTGGACATATCTTTTGGGGCAACACCATTCAGCCCACTCTCATGAAGCTACACATCCCACTCCTGAGGCCTTGCCCCCGCTTTCCTGCTGCAGAGTTTGGGGACCTCGTAGAGCATTGTCGGCCCTCACAATGCCCCTGGCTGCCGTCCGTGCTGCTGTGTGAGGACTGCAGCTCCTTGTCTCATGCCACGACTAGAAAGGGGCTTGGAAGCCCAGCCCAGCTTCCCCCCAATTCTGAGCCTTCACCTAGTTATGCTGCAGCCAGGTGCAGCACAGAGTGCCGGGCCGTGTCAGCTCTGGAGGAGTGGGCAGACCATAAACAAGGATGGCTGAACCACAGTGACCTTCGCAGGTGCAAAGGTGTCTCTGAGGGCTGCACAGGCTTCCTCTTTGGCCAGAAGCCTTCATTCATTCATTTGCTCATTCACTAGTTCCTTGTGCGTCCTCTGTGTGCCAGGCTGTGGGCGCCAGAGATACAGGAGCAAAGCATCCGCTCAGGGAAGCACATGTTCAAGGGCACAGGAAACAAGTAGTATCTGGTACCACACCACGGCTGCGTGGGCTTCTTCCTCCATATAAAATAATACAGATTTTCCTTCATGATTGCGTTGGTATAGAGATGAATATTAACCAGGCTTCATCATATTTTTTTATCTTCTCATTTCAAAAGATATTAAAATATTTTTTGTGGGATCCTAAAAGGACCGTGGTTCCCGAGCACGGTGTCTGCTGTGCCTGATGGACAAGCCGGCTAGGGGTGACCCATTTAGTGATGAGTGCTGGGAAGAAAGAGTGAGCCAGGGAAGGGTGGGTGGTGTCCGCAGAGAGGCTCTTGGAAAGCATGGTCAGGGAAGGGCTCTGAGTGGGGAGCGATAGGGGTCCCCATGGGGAAGAGCATTTCTGCCTGAAGGATTTGCACGTGCAAAGGCCCTGAGGTGGGACTTGCTTGCCAGGTTGGAGGAACAGCAAGGAAGCCCGCCCTTGTGGCCAGAGCAGAGTGAGTCAGGCAGGAATGAAGTCAGCGAGGCAAAGGCTTTGAGGGCCCCAGAGAGACTTTGCAGTGGGGTCAGAGGACGTGCTAAGAGCAGGAGAGGCCTTGATGGGAAGAGCTGGGGGGTGGGTAAGGGAATAAGGGAGGGCTTCAAGGAGGACGTGGCATTTTAGTCTTCCTGCCCCAGATGAGCCTTCCCCGTCTCCCATCTGCAGAGGCTGGAGGTGGGGTGAGCACTCAAACCCCTCTACCTGGTGTTTGGGATGGGAAGTGGCACCCGGTCAAGGTCACACACGGAGGCAGCTGAGAGCACACTCGCTTCCCCTGGGAGAAGACCTCTGCCGCCCTCTTATTTATTTATTTGAGATGGAGGTGAATCCTCGTGCCACAGAGGGAGCGCATGCTGGGCAAAGGGGCCTGGGATCAGCGCCAGCTCAAAGCCTAACTAACTTATTTTGTTAGCTGTGGGACCTTGGGCAACTTCCTACCCTCCCTCCCAGGACCCAGTCCTTCTCAGGGCCCCAGCCCTGCACTCAGGTTGGAGCCTGTCCACCCCTTCTAGGGATACTGACCGTGACCTAGACATGCTTCCCTGCTGCCTGTGGATCAGGTCCTCCTGGCTCAGACCCCTTCGAGACTCTGGCCCCAGCCTCTCTTGGTCTTAGATTTGAGGAAATAAAAATAGAAGAGGAAAAACACAGAACTCTCCAAAGACTATGGATTTGCGACAGCTGTTGGGACAAAGACAAAGTGCACCTGGCCCAGGAGGACAGCGCTGCCTTCCCTGGCACTCAGTCCTTCCCACCACAGCTCTCTCCCAGCCACGGCTCTCTGGTGACGGAGGAGGTGGCCGAGTGGGGCAGGGTCTCAAGCCCCCCACTCTATGGAACGCAGGCCCTGGGCTGGCCCTACTTTAATGCTGTGAGCACTGCAGTGTGGCCACAAGTCATGTCCCAGCATCAGCAGCCAGTGCTGTAAAATGGTGCCAGCTACCCGCCCCCGCCCCCCCGCCACGAGGGCATGTGGCCTGGGCAGTCACCCGGGGCTCTGTGCTCCAGAAGGCCCTGCGTTTCCTCCAGGTCCTGAAGCTTCTGTAGCCAGTCCTGTGCCCAGTGGACAGAACAAGAACTTTGGTGTCAGGCCCAGGGTCCGATACGTCCTCTGCCGCATTCCCTGTTCAACAAGGACATGTGGGACATATATGGGCTGCGGACAGTGTTCTGGGCACCGAGGGTATGCTGTGAACGGGGGTGGGGGGATGAGGCCCCCCTCTCTTGGATGGCGCATGCGTGCAATGGCAAAGAGAGCTGGCGAGCAAATGCACGGTCAAGGGAGAGACCAGACGCTGGCCAGCACTGGGGGGAGGATTAGCACCAGCCGAAGAGATGTTAGCCAGGTGTGCGGTCCAAGTGTGCAGAAACCCCAGGTAGGAGGCCCTGAGCCCACGGAGCTGAGGACAGACCCCAGGGGAGAAAGCCAAGGCCAGCGGGAGACCTGTGATGGGAAGAGGCTAAGTGAGGGGGTTCTCAGCCTTGGCACCACCGGCGTTTGGGGCCGGGCATTCTCTGCCGTTGGGCCGTCCTGTGCATTGTAGACCGCCACCCTCTAGCCTCCAGTAGCATCCCCCTCTTGTGACAACCACTAATGTCCCCAGATATTGCTAAATGTCCCCTGGGAGGCACAATCGCTCCCAGTTGCGAACCACCGAATTACGGAAACTGAAATCAAGCCAACGGAAGCCTGGGAGCTATGGGGAGATTTTGAGGGGTGGGGTCCACTTACTTAAGAACTCACAGCTGAGGAAGGGAAGGAAATGGGGTTGGAGCACCCACATCTGGCCTCCTAGAGACCCCCCCCCGACCCCCCCAGTGATGTCCAGCCCCTGGATTGGCGCTCAGGAGTCTGACCTCTGGTGGTGTCTGCCTCTTGGGAAAGGCAACTGCAGGAGACAGTGATGGGGGAGGGAAGAGAGCTGGGCGTTTATTTTAGGGACAGTTGAGGGGAAACTCCTACAGCGAGCGGGGCCACTAAACAAAGGACCTTGTATGCCCCATTAAAGAATGAACTTGGAGCCTCTTATGAGCTGATTGACCTTGGGCACACTGCATAGCTCCTCAAGCCTCAGTTTTCTCTTCTATAAAGTGGGCACAACAATAATAACCTCTTAGGGTTGTTGGGAGCATTAAATGAGATGATGTAAGCAGAGCACACCTTGGCAGCCAGAGTGATGCTGTTAAACAAGAATTCTCTGCTCAAAGGCCCCCGCGGGCTCCCACCCTGCTCAGAGTAAAAGAACCAAAAAGAACCTATAGGATCTGACCCTCGCCCCCGACCAAGTTCCCCGTTACCAGTGACCGCGGTAACAAACTACAGCCGTGCCTCATTTTCTACGGGGGATTGGGTCCAGGACCCCTCTCTGTATTTGCGTGTAACCTGCACACATCCTCCGTACACTTTAAATCATCTCTAGATTACTTAAAATACCTAATACAATGTACATGCTATCCGCATGCAGCAAGTTCAAGTTTTGCTTTTTGGAACTTTCTGGAATTTTTTTCCGACTATTTTTGATCTGTGGCTGGTTGAACCCATGGATACAGAGGGCTGAGTGTACCACAAGCTTAGTGCCTTAAAGCAACACAAATCTATAGTTCTAGAGGTCTGAAGTCTAAAGAGGGCTGGCCCCTTCACCATCTCCAAGGCCCGCAGGGGAGCATCTTTAGGTCTCTTCACATCCCTCTGTCCAGCCCTCCTCCTCTGTCTTCCAGGGACCCTGTGGTTACATCGGGCTCCCCCACACAACCCAGGAAAATCTCCCCATCTCAACATCCTCAATCCCATCTGCAAAGTCCCTTTTGCAAGGCGGGACATAATAAAAAATAAATATTTGGTCTTTGGTCTCTGATTCCTGGCACAGAGCTGCTAGACGCCTTGGAATTTCCTGAGTGCTGGGAAGAATAGGAGTTTTAGGACTGTCTAGTTTTCATAACTAGCTCCTTTCAACCCTACCTGAGTTTATGCTAATGAGGTGACTCTTGACTGAGCCAAGAAACTCTGTGATTGGAGGGTCGAAACCTTCAGGCCCACCCCTGACCTGAAGGAGGGTTTGGAGAGCTTCCAGGTTGGTGACCGCATGGAGGTGGGGGACGGTGGCGGTTGGGAAGGCCTGGGGGCCGCGGGCTCCTTCTCCCACTGCACTTTTCCCTGAGCATCTCTTTCACGTGGCCGATCCTGAGTTGTATCCTTTATAATAAACGGGTAATAGTAAGTAAAGTGCCTTCTTGAGTTCTGTAAGCTGTTCTAGCAAATTATCAAACCTGAGGAGGGGTGTGTGGAAACCCCTGATTTATAGCCAGTCGGTCAAAAGTGCAGGTGACAACCTGGGATTTGCAATTGGTGCCTGAGCCCTTAAACTCAGGGTCTGTGCTAACTACAGGGGGATAGTGTCAGAACTGAATTGAATTGTAGGACGCCCAGTTGGTATCCAGAGATTTGGAGAACTGGTTGGTGTGGGGAGAAACCACCCTCCCCCCCGCCAATATTTGGTGTCAGAAGTGTTGTGAATGAAAATGGTTGATACAGACCAACGTACGTCACCTTCTGTAAGGTAACATTCGCAGGTTCCAGGGATTAGGACATGGCCATCTTTGGGGGGCCAGCATCAGCTTCCGTCACCCCACTCTACCGCCCCTCCCCTCACACACTCTGTTCCAGCTGCAGCACCCCCCTTGCTGGTCTCCACATCCCAGGTGTGCGCTCCTGCCTCAGGGCCTTTGCACTTGCTGCGCCCCCCAGCCAGGAATGCAGTTCCTCCAGATGGCTGCAGGCTGTTTCCTAAGCTCCTTCAGATCTTTTCCCCAAATCGCCTCGTCCTCGAGCCTTCCTCTGCTGCCTGCTGGTGACTCCACCCCACCCCCCACCCTCCCTGTCCTCTTCCTTGCTTGCTTTCCCTCCGTAAAGCTCATTGCCACCTGACAAACTGAATGTTTTTACTTATTTATGTGGCTGTTGTCCGTCTTGGCCTCCAGAGGACAAGGGATTTTGTCTCTGTTGGTCGCTGTGGTGTCCCCATGCCCAACCCAAGTCTTGGCGCACAGCGGGGCTTCCTTGACACGGTCTGATGAATAAATGCCTGTATTGCTATTAACAAGCCCGGAATCAGGAGGCTTGGGCTCTGCTCCTGGTAGCTGAAGGGCCTCGGAGAGGGCTTTAACCCTGGCCCCCCGGGCCGCGCCCTTTCAGATCAAGGTTAGATCGGGGTGTCTGCTGGCTCCACCTGATTGGCCCCGTTGGCATCTGGGCAGCGTTTCGGGATCATCTGTGAGACGTTTTCTCAGGTGTACCCAGGAGTGTGCTTTAATGGAGCCGTGAAGTGACCCTCTGAGTTGCATCCCAAACCCTGTGGTCTTTTCTGCTTTTCCTGCTCTAGGAAAGGAAGGGGCTGGGGGAGTTTAGGAATGATGACTCTGGCCTGAGATCCATGTTCTCCCAAACTCATGTCATTATTTAATGGCACAAACAAGCCACTGAGCAACAGACTGAATAATTCCCGAGAAAAGTTTGTGCGTGTGAGCTGGGGTGGGGGTCTGGGATGGTGGCGGTGAAGGTGGAGGTCCAGCGGGAGGGGCGGGGCGGGGCGGGGAGACGTGGCCACCATTTGCTCAGAGGCCCACATCCTTGCCCTTGACCCCTGATGGTGCACATAGAACCTAATCACGTTATAGAAATGCTGGATAAAAATGGTTTCAGTTGCTAAAGCCAACAGAGAAACTGCATATCTGAGCTCTGACCCTTCCTAACCAAATCCAGATCCAGATCTCTCTATTTCAGGACGTCTTAGCAGAAATCATCTTACCCTTTTTGTCCAGCCCAGAGTTGGGGAGCAACGGCTTTGCGCCTCCACCTGGCAACCCACTTGGCCTGGGGGTGTGTGGGCCGCCCAGAGGTGCTCTGAGGGGGATGGAGAGTCGCTCTGAGCAAATTCCTTCCCAGGTGTCTTTGGGGAGGATGATTTCTGGCTCGGTGGCCTCTCCAGCTCTCCAAACAAGCACTGGTCTTTGTTCCATTCTTGTTTCGAGTGTTGATGAAGGGAAGGATGACAGATGACCCGGGCCTCCATCTCATCCTGTCCTTCTGAGTGGTCCCTAAAATAACACCATTAGTGGGCCAAGCGGAGGCTCCTTATCTTCAGAGGGGTCTGCTGATAACACCAAGTGGGGCTTCTCAGATGCCCTGGGCTGAGACTGGGCGGCGGCCGTGGCCTTGATGCATTACAAGGGTCTTTGCTTCCTGGCGGCCTGGTGACATTCCAGGGGTATAAATAGTCCAGCAGGCTGGAGGCCTGTGTGCGCGGGCGTGACGGTGGCGGCACAGCCTGGCACGCCTGGTTCATGACACCCGCCGGGAGTCACATGTGTGCGCAGACCTGCCGCTGCTCCTGCCCGTGTGTCCTCAGCCAGGCGGGGCCTGTGAGCAGTGGGGTGCGGGGCAGACTCATCTGGGCAGCATTTCTTCCCAGCCTTTGCCCAGCCGTGACCTTCCGTCCCCGCCATCGGCTTCGGGGTGGTTGTCTTCAGCGTCATTCCTTAAGCCTGTCTCTGGCCGCCTATGGCTCATCCTCAGAATGCTGCTTTGGCTAACACTGGTCATTCCTGATCAGAGATTTGGAAATAAAGAACAGCACACGGGAAAAGGTAACACATGACCCATCCATCCAATGTTCTCCCCCTCACTGGATGTAACCATGACGCACGTTCCATTCCTCTGTTCTGTGGACGGATATCTGACGAGTCCGTTCAGCATCTAACACTCACAAAGGCTCCTGCAGCTCTGCCTCTGTGCCAGCCGCTGTTCTGGAAATGACATAGAGCAGGAGGAAGATGGACAGGATCCCGCTCTCCTGCACTCACAGGCTGGGAGGCAAGGCAGGCACGACACCATCAACCATCGGCACCAGACCGGCAAGTGACCATCCACCAGCCAGAGAAAGCAGCCCTGAGAGAGACAGTGACAGGGTCAGTAGAGAATTCACAGGGCTGTGGTGGTGCCAATGGCTGCTTTGGGACAGGTTTTCAGAGGAGGTGACATTTCAGCTGAGACAGGAGGCTGGGGAGCCACCGTCAGCCTGGTCCCCACAGCCCTTAGATGCGGGAAACACGATCAAGATTATGTGACTGTAATGACTTTCAGTTTTCTACTGAACTATGATATCTATGCAGGCTGTGCAAAATGTGAACACAGAGTGACAGTTTCTGCACCTGGAATAAATCAAAAAATAGCATCATGGTCCCCAGAGTTGCCCTTCTAGTCATCACCCCGGCCCCCCAGAGTAACCACTGCATGCAACTCTCACTCCATAGGTTGGTTTTGCCTATTTTAGCAAGTTATACAAACAAAACAGTATAAGACTTACCCATCTTGCTGTGTTTTGTTGTAGTTTGTTTCCTCTTCATTGCTGTATAATATTCCATTATGTGAACATAGCAAATTTGTTTTTTCATTCTACTGTTGATAGGCATTTGGTAGTTTCTGTCTAATAAGAAAATGCTGCTGTGAACACCCTTGCATATGTCCATGCATGTCTCTGCTGGGTTTCCTCCTAGGAATGGACTTGCAGAGCTGGGTCACAGGATCTGTGAAATGTCTGTTCTAGCTTATTCTTCCAGACTGCTTTCCAAGGTGATTGAAGCTACATCCTCACCAATATTTTTTTTTTTTTTTTTTTTTTTTTGGCTGCGTTGGGTCTTTGTTGCTACACACGGGCTTTCTCTAGTTGCGGTGAGCGGGGACTACTCTTCATTGTGGTGTGCAGGCTTCTCATTGCAGTGGCTTCTCTTGTTGTGGAGCATGGGCTCTAGGTATGTGGGCTTCAGTAGTTGTGGCATGAGGGCTTAGTAGTTGTGGCTCATGGGCTTAGTTGCTCCATGGCATGTGGGATCTTCCCGGACCAGGGCTCGAACCCATGTCCCCTGCATTGGCAGGCGGATTCTTAACCCCTGCGCCACCAGGGAAGTCCCCATCCTCGCCTACATTTGATATATCTGGGGTTTTTTTGTTTGTTTGTTTGTTTTCACTTTATGGATGCTGGTGAGCCATTCAATTGAATTTTGAGTTTGCTAGTTTGAATTAATTTTTTGAGGGGGATTCACAGTCACTCAAAAGTATTTAAGGGCAGGGGCAGGACCAGGGATGGAAAAGAGAAAAGGTCTCTGCTAGCTGCTGCTTCGTGCACTGCAAACCTCCTGTGAGCCAGGAGCTGGTCTGGGCAATTGCACCCACTGTTCCAGTCCATGCTGTAAGGGAGGTGCTGTGACGGCCCCTGCACTTTGGGGACCAGAGAAAAGGATTCTTGCCCAGAGATACTAAGCGACTTGCCACTGTCACACAGCTAAGGGCAGAGATTTGAACTCAGGCTTGTCCTGCTCCAAACCCTGCTCCCATTCCCGGCACTATTCCACCCGTGAAGGCACTCGCCCTGCCCAAGAAAGGGGAGACCAAGATGATTCTACTCCCACAGGCCAAAGATTGTTTCTTCTTCCTTTTGGCGTCTGCCCCAAGCCTTGAACGTCACAAATGTGGGGGCCACCATGTGAGAACTTGAACCAGAATCCGGGGAGACAGCTTATTGCCCAAACCTGTATGTGGGTGAATTAAAACCAAAACAAGTGACCTCCTTGGTCATTTACCAGGCACAGCAGGAAGAGGGGACTTGGCAATGTCCTGCTCACTGACCAGTCTAGAGGAACAAACCCGATCATTCAGGCTAAAGAATTCACTTGCTCCATCAGTTCTGACCCATCGGGAAGCCTGGCAGCTCTGCCGGGAACGCTGCTCTCGCCAGGACAGCTGTGGGAAGGAGAGTGATTATTTATTTAGGATTTATAGGTGCACTGCTTCCCAAAAACGTTTTGCGGGAGGCTTAACAAAAAACTTAAACACATGAAAAAATAGGAAGATTTAAAATAAAATTGGAGTAAGAGGGTTTTTTTAAAAAAACAATGAAGTTAACAGTGGTGGGCCCCTGGCATGGGATGACCACACAAATGTTCGAGGGGACACCTTGGGGAATCTGAGCGAGATGCTGACCCCGAGGAAGGCAGAGCAGAGAGACAGAAAAACTGGGCTCTTGCTAAGGTGACCAACCGTGCTGGTGTGCCTGGGACAGACAGCTTTCCCTGGAGTGTGGACATCCCTGTGCTAAAACTGAGGTCGTCCCAAAGTGGGTTGAGTTGGCTGCTCTAGCCCTTGGTGACGTCACTTGAGCTGCTAAATCCAGCTGTGCTTGAAAGCTGAGCACCCTACCACCTCCCCTTGCTTTGCCGACGTATATACCCGTCAATTCCTCTTATCCCTCTTTTTACCCATAGAAAACGACCCTTTTGTTACTCATTAAGTTTAATTTCTATTTGTGCAGAGGTACATAAAGAGTTAAACTCTAACACAAGGTTTATAGTAAAGAGCAGCTATGCTCTACCCGCCTCTTCAGCACTGGCTCCAACTCCCAGTGGGGAGTCACATCAATATTCATCATTTTGAAATTTATTGTCCTGGGTACTTGATGGGCACCTTAAATCTGGACATTAGTACCTTCTAGAAGAAACTACCTTTTCTTTCTACTCTTTTAGCCCTTTCTTCTCATATAAACCTCTGTATTTCTAAATAATATGCTCGCCCTGTTCTTTCTTGATTTCCTATTTTAGACATTAACCATTGACCTCTCATATGGAAAATGAGAATTGAAAACCTAACACCACTTCCATATATAGACATCCCACATCCTCTTGATCTATTGATCCAAATGTTTGGCAAAATGAACATTTAGTGTTTATGTGATTCTGGCCTTGTAAATACTGTTTACCTCTACCCAGTGTAGTATGGTATGACTTCATTTCCTTTCTGACACAACTTTTTGTTTTTCCTGGAGTTTATAATTGCCTTAAGAAAATAATCTGCTTAGTTTTCTTTGTATCCATCATGTGTCTTTCTCCAACCCTCCACAAGAATTCTAAAACTTTTCTCAGCACAAACATATCAGGTAATCTATTGGGTGATTTTTGTTTGTTCGTTATTTTTCAGTTATTCCTCCTGGTTCCCAGTCAATGGCTTCCAGGCCTGCTGCAGGACTGGGACTTCCCCTCACAACATCCTGGGACTTGCCCTCACCTCCCTTCTGTGATGGGCTGCCAATTCCTGGATCCTGTGCTTTCCTCCTTCATGGTTTACACTCCTGTGTGATTGGAACAGGTTCTCTAGGAGATGCCTGGTATGAGATACAAGGGAGGCAACTTTTTTTTTTTTTTTTTGAGGTATGCGGGCCTCTTACTGTTGTGGCCTCTCCTGTTGTGGAGCACAGACTCCAGACGCACAGGCTCAGCGGCCATGGCTCATGGGCCCAGCCACTCCGCGGCATGTGGGATCCTCCCGGACCGGGGCACGAACCCGTGTCCCCTGCATCGGCAGGCGGACTCTCGACCACTGCGCCACCAGGGAAGCCCAAAGTGTCTTTTTTAATCTCCAATTTTCTGAAAAATTTTAATGCTATGATAATTTCTTTTTATGGAAGTATAGTTGGAATTTGGGTCCCAGGATGGAGCCTCTAATTTTCTTATCTCTTACTTCTAGTTTTCCATCTCCATATTTTTATGCCAAGTTTTGGGGGTATTTCTTCACCTTTATTTCTCAATTATTCTACTGACGCTCTTTTTACAGCTTTACAAGAGTGCATTCTTCCTTCTCTGAAAAAAAATTTTTAGATAGCACTTTCTTCTTGTTTCACCCATTCAATCTTTTCTCTCTGTGATAATATTAGCCATGTTTTTTGGGTTTTTCTTAGGCATGTTTCTTCTCTCTGCATTGTCTTTGTTTCCTTATGTTCTGTTGTTTTCTGCTTGTGTGTTGCGGTTTCTGGTTTTGATGTGGAGGTGGTCCCCGTGATGGGAGGAGCGTGAGGCTCACCATTTCTCACACTGACTTGCACTTAAGAATACCATTTTCACAACAGGGTTGCCCCTCTTTCTCTGTGCTGGCATCCCTGGTTTTGGAGTCTCAGGTTTAATCTCTGCAGGGTTGATCTCCCATCTCCTTCCAGAGAGGGGCTAGAATTAGGGAGCCTAATTTTCTGGGCCATGCTTCTTAGAGTTCAGCTTTTCTGCTGGCCTACGTGGGTCATCCCCATCCATTTGACTTCCATTTTCAAATATTTTGTGGGTGTCCTTCAACTGCAGTTGTCCTCTTGTCTATTCATATTGTTCTTTAGGTTTATACCTTTATTTAAAACTTCATCTGTGGGCTTCCCTGGTGGCACAGTGGTTAAGAATCCGCCTGCCAATGCAGGAGACACGGGTTCAAGCCCTGGTCCGGGAAGATCCCACATGCCGTGGAGCAACTAAGCAGCCCACGTGCCACAACTACTGAGCCCGCGCTCTAGAGCCCATGCTCCGCAACAAGAGAAGCCTGCACACCGCAACGAAGAGTAGCCCCTGCTCACCACAACTAGAGAAAGCCCATGTGCAGTAACGGAGACCCAATGCAGCCAAAAATAAATAAATAATTTTTTTTAAAAAAAACACCAAAAAACTTCATTTGTTAACATTTTTAGCATGGTCTCTGGATGGAGCAAAGACAAACACACATGTTCAATTCCCTGGGTTCACCAGGAATAGGGTAACCAACTTATCCTGGTTTGTCCAGGAATTTCTTGGTTTTAAAACTGAAAGTCCTACTGAGTCACCTTGCTGTACAGCAGAGATTGTAAACCAACATTGTAAATCAACTATACTTCAATAATAAAAATTTAAAACTAAATATCAATAAATAAAACTGAAAGTCCTGCATCTCAGGAAATTCCTGAGTCCTGGGAAAACTAATTTCTCCAGCTGTAGCTTCTGAGTCTCCTTTACCCCATCGATTGTCTGAACCCATCTGAGTTTGGTATTCCCTGAACAGCCACTGAAAGTGCCCTGGCTCATCCAGGGGGTGGTCCTCACAGCCTCAGAGAATGACGTGGACCGAATCACTCATGTTACAGACACTCACAAGTGTCTGGAAAAGTCCCTGTATTTCTGGAAACCCCAAAGATAAACGGCAGGCATGACTATCATTACTGAAATTGCCGGCTGCAGCGGAGACGTGTAGGTCTGGTGGCCGCCCAGAGGTGCAGCCCCCGCCTGCGCAACCTCTATAATTATGAGAGAGGATTTTAAATTGTTCCAGTCCAAACAAGACCTGGAAATGCAGAGAGCAGGCTGGTCATTAGGGCTGGAGAGGAACAGTCTCCCTGGAAGAGCCTGGAAGGGCTTACTCACAACACAGGGCAGGGCTGGAGGTGATGTTCTCACCGTCTCTACAGCAACAGGGGTTGTAGATGGAAGGGGAGTCGGCGGATCTTCCTCAGCAACCCCAGTCTGTCCCCTGGGAACAGGCATACGGGAGGTGCCTTTTTGTTTGGTCGGTGCTACGCTATACTCCACCAACTAAGCATGCATTTGGATGAACTAGCATTTAAAATTAAAAGGCAAATATTTTTATGATGAGTTGAGCTTAGCAGTCATCCACACATTAGAGTAAGTTAATTTACACAAAGAGGGAGGGAAGCCCAGCACAAGGCAGACGCTAGAAGGCAGGTAGGAGGGTGGCTGGTGGAGCGTGCGGACCAAGGTGTGTGTCTTGATGGTGGATACCACTGTGGCTAAGTCCCAGTGCCACCCACTTATTGGCTGTATTATCTGGTCTCCCTGAGCCTCGGTTTCCTTATCTGCAAAATGGGTATAATTATAGCATGTACTGCATAACGCTGGTGTGAAGATTAAAAAGAAAAATAAATACCATGTGCTTAGCATGTTATGATAGTTTGGAACATGATAAGTGCACAATGACTGGTGTTATTATTGCTGTTACTATAATTATCAGGCTTATTTTGCCATTCTCGAGGGACGCACCTGACTCTGAAGGTGGGAATTAACAAATGGGGAACAAGCAAGGACTTGCTCAGCAGATCCTGGGGGAGGGCGGAGCCCGGCCAATGTGGAAGCATGTCCACCAGCCTCCATCACTCAAGGCTCTGTAACAGCACAGGTGCTATGGGGAGGTCCAGTCAGGCTTCATGGGTCCTGACCGTGGAGGAGAACTAGGCCAGGGTATCACAGCAAGATTCCAACATCAAGGGGTCATGGAGAAAGCAATGTTCATTATCTCCATCACCTCTGGCCCAGAGATTTCTGATTATTTGAGCTTTTCTTACCCAAGATCCTTCTCTGGAAAGCATCATGGCACATCCCTGCATTCTTTCATTTGTCTAATGAACAGGCAGCCCACTAGACTCCCAATTTTGTTTTTTTTTTAGGCCACGCTGTGCGGCACATGGGATCTTAGTTCCCTGACTAGGGATCGAACCCGTGCCGCCTGCATTGGAAGCACGGATTCTTAACCACCGGACCGCCAGGGAAGTCCCCTGGATCCCCCAGTCTTAAAAAAACTCAAAGAGCCCACAGTCTCACAGGGAGGCTGACAAGTCCAAGGCAGTCACATCACCATCTGAGGAGCCCCTTAGTTCTTGCTGAAATGAGGGAGGGAATCAATGGGGGAGTGAGAGAATGAATGAATGAACTAAAACGCTAGTTGTGAGTGGCCTAAGTGCAGGTTTGGTGGAAACACAGGGCTGAGGGACCGGGACTGTCACAACGGCCGAGACTCCCCAAGCTGAATGAGTCCCTCCCTCTCCCCTTCCTGTGCCTCCTGCCTCGCCAATCCCTCTACCTCTAACTCTTCTCCCACGTCTATTGCACAGAAGCCCAGGAACAGGTTGGGCGCTCCATTTAGAGCAGGAAAAAAAGGAGAAAGTGGAGCAAGCAAAATATATAATCCTCTTTAGTTGTGGTGGTTCTGGGATTCTTTGGTAAAAGAAGGAGCACTCAAATATTTATTGATCCGTGTCTCTGTCACAAATACCTGGAAAATGTTTTGAGGCATTGCTTAATGTTCCTTCTGCCTTTCCTTCCTGCCTGGAACGTGGATGTGATGTCTGGACGCACAGCTGCCATCTTACAGCTATGAGGTGATCAACATGCTAATGAAGGGAGAACCGGGGAGAGATAGGGAGAGAATCAGAAGGTCAGAGATGGACATACACAAAAACTGGGGAAGAGAGAGGGAGAAAGAGAGAGAGAGGTGGAGATGGCCCCACCTAAGTCACCACAACGTTATTTGAATGTTGACTGCTCTGGGGAGTCCCCCATCTGGGCACCACTGTCCTCAGCCCTCTGTCATCTGCAGCCTGAACCAAGGCGAGAAAGCTGTTCACCTCCTGATAAGGTCGGAAAGCCGTCCCTGCCCTGGGGAGGGTCCAGAGAGTCCACATCCTGTGACCCACCAGAGCCTCAGTGGGAAGGAGGGATTCCTCCTGGTTGGTGTATTTATTCGGGACCTCTCCCTGGAGGACCTGGCAGCAGATGTGTTCTCCCAAAGGTGAAGAATAAATGGGGAGAATCCAGCAGGGGAGTAACGCAGGTCTGGCACACAGGCAGCCCATGTGTCCATGTGGGTGTGAGTGTGTGTGCGCATGCATGTGAGCACTGTGCTGTGATCGTCATCGTAACAGACATCGTCCAGCCCTTTGGAATTTATGAAGCAGCTTTTAAATATAACATCCATACAAGTCACCCACTTAAAGTACACAATTTAGTATTTTTAGTATTGATATATTCACAGAGTTTTGCAATCACCACCACAATCCTAGAGACTGGTCAACCTGTGATTTGCATCCAGGCCCTCTGGGTCCAGAGCCCGTGCTCCTAACGTCTGCAGGGCATGGCCCCTCAGGTCCCTTTGCTGCAGTGCTGAACCCGCTGACCAACGAGCCCGGGTTCTCAGTGCCGTCCTGGACCTGCCAACATCACTGCTGTCCCTTTTGCTGGCCTGGGCTCTGTGCCCGCAGACGGTGGTGGCTCTGTAGGGCCTGGGTTTTTATCGCCGTGCTGTACACTTCCTTGGCCCCCTCCCACTCTGGCTGGGGCTCCTGCCACTTTGATGTGGTTCCTGTTTCCCGTCCTGCATCTGGCCTGCACATGGAGGGCCGGGCATCTGAGCTGGCCCACGCCCCCCCGCCCATGTCCCCTCTGCTGCTTCTCCGAAGCTGTTCATGATCCCAGCATCTTCCAGATTCTGTCTTCCCACCTGGGGCTTTGCATCTGGAGGGGCTTGGGAATCAGAGCTTGGAGGCAGCTCCTGGGGAGATACAGGAAACCCTGGCACCTGCCTGCTTTCGGGGGAGAAGAACTACGGCTGCAGTGAAAAGCTGCAGGTGGGCAAAGAGCATTGCTTTGAACCCTCCGAGCATCCCTCCCTTTGCCCCAGATTCTCCCTCACTGCCCCCAGCCTGGCATCAGCCCAGGGGGGCGGCCAGCACCATCTTCCTACTGTGTGTTGCTAAATATTTTGAAAAGCACTTTGCAAAAGTGGGAGCAGGGTGGGGGAGGGGCATGAGTCTCTAGGGACAATACAGAGCCACACGTGCACCCACAGGCCACAGCCACCAGCCACGGGCCACGGTGAAGGAGCTCTGTGGGCATCAGTCAGTGGTGGCCTCCACGTGGATGCATTCTGGGGCTGAGTGTCTGGGTTTGAATCCAGTTCCTACTCTCAGGACTCTGTGACCATAGCCGGTGACAGAACCCCTCTGAGTCTTCAATTATGCATCTAAATCTGTTCGTGGTAGCGCTCTCCTAGCAGGGCTGCTTGAAAGATTAAGTTAAACAGTATACTCTAGTAGCACCCAGCATATAGTCAGCACTCAAAAACTGTAGCGTTACATACGAACTTCAAATAAATAGGGGCATCTGTGCTGATTTGTAACCTACTTTGTAAACTGAGCTCATGGAGTTTTCCATGCTAGTGGATGTAGTTCCACAGCATGATTTTAAGCCGTGGTGGCTGAGAGCACAGGCTTTGTGACCAAGCTGTGTAATTGCAAATTCCAGCCTTGGCAGATGGGAGCTGGGTGACCTTGGACAAGTCACTTAACCTCTCTGTGCCTCAGTTTCCACATCTATGAATTCTATTGAAATGGGAATAAAAACACTACCCAGATCAAAGGATTGTTGTGAGAATTAAATTAATACATAGAAAATGCTTTGCCCAGTTTCTGGCATGAAATCAGCTCTTTGGACCAGTTGGATTTTTAAAAATTATTTCTCCATGGAATAGATATGCCTTTCATGTATTTAGTTTGACTTCTCATTAAGCAACTTGCCCGAGCTGGGATTTGAAGCCAAGACCTGTCTGTATGATACCAAAGCCCATCGAGCGAATCAAGGTGGAAGCCTAGAAGCTTTTGACATTGGGAAGGAGAGCCAAACGCATTGCATAGACACCTGAATTGCAAGGAAATGCTTTCTTGTTATAGAAAGAGGTCAGACTTGGCATCTGAGTTCAAGCCTGGCTCTACCTTTAGCCAGATGATCTCAGTTGAATCATGCCCTTCAATAAAATTTAAAAAAAAAAATCATGCCCTTTCTCTGCGCCTCAGCTTCCCTCTCTACAAAATGGTGGTAATGAAAGTATCTACTCATAAACCTATGAACCTGTGAATCCAATGCAGTAATGAATATAAAGGCAGAGAATAAATAAACCTCTCTGGCTTTAAGGTCACAAAGAGCTGGATTGGCTCCCAGACCAGCCTCTTCCTTGCTACTTACCAAGTCAGCCCACCTGTCCAAGCCTCAGTTCCCTTACCTAAAAAACGCGAGGGAAAACAACGATTTTCCTGAGAATCAAACGTAGGTCAGATGATGTGCTAACCCGGTATCTGATGCTGTTGGCTGAGGGTCACTGTCACTGTCGGCCAGACCTCAGGGGCTGCGGAGGGCATGAAAGCTTCCCAGGATGGCTCAGCTGAGGCCCTCAGAGTCCGCATCACTCCGGTCCCTGGGACAGCACAGCCCTTGGCTGCCGAGGCTCAGCCCCTCCCCCCAAGGTTAAACTGATTAAAGCTAAGCGCTGCTCTGTTGGGGTGTCATGCCATCACTGTGTTCACTGATGTTAAAAATAACCTGGAAAGTAAGAGCTGTTTAAAGCATGTGAACCATTAATCGTGTGGGTTTTTTAAAATATACTTGCTTTTAAAAATCATTTGGCATGTCACAAAGAACACACATTACTTTTATAATGAAATAAAATTAAATGAAGAGAATATAAAAGTTAACATAAATAAATGAGGGTTTGTGTCATATGATCTGTCTGCAATTTCTCCCAAGCCTCCTTTATGACCGGCAGGGGACACCAGTGGTTATGGCCTCATGGCCTGGATTCAAATCCCAGCCCTAGCACTTACTACTGAGTGATCTTGAGCAAGTTTACACCGTGACTCAGATTTCTCATTTGTCAAGTGAGCTTAAAACTGTGTCTAACAGGGCTTCCCTGGTGGTGCAGTGATTAAGAATCCGCCTGTCAATGCAGGGGACACGGGTTTGAGCCCTGGCCCGGGAAGATCCCACATGCCACAGAGCAGCTAAGCCCGTGAGCCACAGCTACTGAGCCTGCGCTCTAGAGCCCGTGAGCCACAACTACTGAGCCCACGAGCCGCAACTACTGAAGCCCGCCTGCCTAGAGCCCATGCTCCGTAACAAGAGAAGCCACCGCAATGAGAAGCCCGTGCACCACAACGAAGAGTAGCCCCCGCTCGCCGCTACTAGAGAAAGCCTGCGCGCAGCAACGAAGACCCAATGCAGCCAAAAATAAATAAATAAAATAAGTAAATTTCTTTAAAAAAAAAACAAAACTGTATCTAACATAGTGTTACCATACGACCCAGAAATTCCACTCCTAGATAATATAACCAAGAGAACTGAAAGCAGGTGTTCAAACAAAAGCATGTACATGAGTGTTCATAGCAGCATTATTCACAAGAGCCAAAAAGGGAAAACAACCGAAGCACCCATCAACTAATGAATGGATAAACAAAATGTGGTATATCCGTACAAGGGAATATTATTCATTTGTAGAAATGAGGGAAGTATTGACACCTGCTACAACATGGATGAACCTTGAAGCTAAGACGCTAAGTGAAAGAGCTAGACACAAAAGGCCACATATTGTATGATCCCATTTGTAGGAATTGTCCAAAACCGGCAAATCCATAGAGGCAGAAAGTAGATTAGTGGTTGTCAGGGGCTGGGGGAGGGGAAATGAGGAATAACTTCTTAAAGGGTATGAGGTCTCTTTTTGGAGAGATGAAGATGTCTGGCATTAGATAGTGGTGAGGGTTGCACAAAATCGTGAATGCATGAAAAGCCACTGAATTGCACATTTTAAAATGGTTAAAGTGCTGAATTTTGTTAAATGAACTTTACCTCAATAAAAAACAAAAACAAACAATATCTACCCCCAAAGGGCTGAAACTGGCATAAAATAACACCCCTGAAGCATTTGCACAGTGCCTGCCATATAACCAGAACTAGCTGAACTTAGCTCGCTGGAAGTAAATGGTAAGACTTGTACAGTTCTAGAACCTTCCATTCTCACCACCCAGCCTGAAAATCCTGCTCAAACAAGCCAATGATCTGTCCTGGGAAGCCGAACAAAAGCCCACTCCATAAACCCCTCCAATCCAGTTCACATGGCACCCGAGGATTAAAAGGAAATTAAAGCCAAACAGGGCAACTGCAGGGGAAGTAACCGCAATAAAGGCGGACAACCTGGAACAGTGGTGTGTCCTCCTTCTTCATGAAGACCAGCTCAGGGAAAATAAAAGTCTTGTGCATGGCATTTTCCCTCATCTAATGATAAACATCGTTAAACTGTGTCCCATAGAAAATATATACTCTGACAACTTGGACTATATACTGTTTTGGGGGGTTTTTTTTGGTTTTTTTTTTGCGGTTCGTGGGCCTCTCACTGTTGTGGCCTCTCCTTTTGCGGAGCACAGGCTCCGGACGCGCGGGCTCAGTGGCCATGGCTCACAGGCCCAGCCGCTCTGCGGCACGTGGGATCTTCCCGGACCGGGGCACGAACCCGTGTCCCCTGCATCGGCAGGTGGACTCTCAACCATTGCACCACCAGGGAAGCCCTATACTGTTTTGAACAACATTGTAGTCAAGAGCACAGGCTCGGGAACCAGAATGCCTGGGGTCAAATCCTGCCTCCAAGGCAGAGGCTGTGAAGCCTCAGGCGAGTGGCTTAACCTCTTCTGTACCTACCTGATCAGACGGTGGTGAGGATTACATGCGAAGTCATCAGGCGTATGTCTGGCACAACATGAAGGCTCTATAAACGTTTGTTCTTATTAACGATATTATGATAGGATGGCTATTCATGAGAAAACAGTCCCCACGTTTTAGCCAACAAAGTGTTAATTTCTGGGGGATCTTTAGGAATACAAGAGAGAGAGAGTTTTCCAATCCTTCAGTCTGAGATTTGATTTCGTGATGTGAAATGGGGCATCACTAGGATCGAGCGGGGTTCTCAGCCCGGGCACTATTGACGTTTGGGGCTGAATCCTTCTCTGCTGTGGGGCTGATTGTGCCTGGCAGGATGCTAAGCAGCACCCCTGGCCTCCACCCCCTGCACGCCCACCCTCCCACCCCCATCCATGACACCTAAAATGTCTCCAGACATTGTCACATGTCGTCTGGGGGCCAAGTCGCCCTGGTTGAGAACCACTGCTATAGAAGGAAAAATAAGAACCAAGTGATGATTCTCACATGTTATCATGTTTTCTCTGCTTCTAGAGAAGTCTTGAGAAGCGCTATATTGGGACAAGTTTGCAAAAATCACATTTTAGCAATAGAGACGTCTTAGCCCAGTGGAGGTGACAGACTGTTGAACCGAGAGTTAAAAAATCCAGCATCTGGGTCCTGCTTCCTCATCACCAGATGTGCAACTTGAGATGTGTATGTCTTGCTGCCCTCCCTCTGTTTCGTCACCTGTCACCTGGAGACGATAGCGCATGTCAAGTTCTTTCTCTGGATTTGTAGCCATCCGTGAGCAAGTGCTCCCCAAACTCAGTCACTTCACGATTTTTACCTGTACCCATAAAATAACCAAATTATTATTCAGCACTTTATATAAATCAACTGCACCCTCTCTTTTATTTTTATCATGTAAGTACCCACTTTAGTCTTGACTTAAGCAATTCATATATTTGATGTACTTGTTATATTTTTGCCAATAGAGTTAAAAGCAAATATGTAAAATTTTAAAAGTCTGTGTCCTACCTAAAACCATCTCATCACCTGGGGTGTTCAGAACAGCCTTTGTGAAACCTGGACATAAACTTGTACAAGTGAAAATTCTTTGCAATATAAAAATTTTATTTTATGGGACTTCCCTGGTGGTCCAGTGGTTAAGACTTCGCCTTCCAATGCAGGGGGTGTGGGTTCGATCCCCGGTCGGGGAGCTAAGATCCCACCTGCCTCCTGGCCCAAAAACCAAAACATAAAACAGAAGCGATATTGTAACAAATTAAATAAAGACTTTTAAAAATGAATGAATAAATAAAAATAATAAAAATATTATTTTAAATGGAAGATATGACTTAATTCAAACCAATATGTGCTAACAGAATTGACTTGGAACATTTGAAATGAGAGCGGCTGCTTCCTGTTCTGCTTTGCGGCCATTCCTAGCTCCCACCGGGACGTGGAGCTCTGATAGGGTGTCTGTCCGGGGCTGGGACCGCCGTGACCCACCTTTCCCAGGCTTCACACCCCAGAAGCTCTCCGGTGGACAAGAGACTCACCCCACACAGGGGAGCTGAGCCAGCTTTGAAACCCTCTCTGATGCTCCCTGATCCTCTCCAGAAAACCTCTCATTCTTCTGGACGAGGACAGCAAATTTGATGAATCCGAGAAATTAAAGGGTCCCCAATCAAGCTCCCTCGTGGTCGGAGGGAGGAAGAAGCACGAGAAGCGGGCTTGCTTGTCCAACGAGGCAGCTCCATGTGTGCTCAGAGCCTCTTCTGCATCCCCCGCCGCCCCGCAGCTATGGCTTTTTCTAAACTTCCCCAGCCTTCCCTAAATCCCAACCTCCAACTCCCCAGAAGCAGGGAATGCTGTTGTACAAAGCAGACATGGGGAGTGCCCCTCCAATGGCCTGGACCTGGTCTCTCCGATTCCACTGCCCCCACTGGGGCGCACAGTCTCATCTCCAACCAGAGCTGGAGAGCTTTTCGAAAGGAAAATCAAATCTCACTACTCTCCATTTAGACTCCTCTAATGGAGCCTCCACACTCAGAACAGCAGCCGGGCTCTTGGCCTCCAGAGCTTTCCACATTGCTGTCCTTGTTTCTCCAGCCTCTTCTTCCACCACTCTGCTCCCTCGCTTGCTTCCAGCACCTTCCAGCGTCTTGCTGTAGCTTGAACAGCCCCCCAAGCCTAGTCCTGCCTCAGGGCCTTTGCACGGGCTTTGGCCTCTGCTGGAACATTCTGCCCCTGAGTGTTTGCCTGGCTCATTCCACCCTCACATCATTCAGGGCTCAGCTCCAGTATCAGCTCCTCAGAGCGGCCTTCCCTGCCCATCAATCTTGATCCCTTTAGATCTCAGCCTGCTTGTTCTCTCATTAGCATCATCATGACCTAGAGGTTTGTTTTAAATAATTAATTTTTATTGGCGTAGAGTTGATTTACAGTGTTGTGTTCGTTTCGTTTGAACGGCAAAGTGTATCAGTTATACATGTACATATATCCACTCTTTTTTAGATTCTATTCCCATATAGGCCATTACAGAGTATTGAGTGAGTTCCCCGTGCTATACAGTAGGTCCTTATTAGTTACCTATTTTATATATAGTCGTGTGTATGTGTCAATCCCAATCTCCCAATTTATCCTTCCCGCCCCTAGAGGTTTTATTATTATTATTATTATTATTATTATTATTATTATTATTATGATTTCTAAATCTACTTGTTTCCTTATTAGTTAAAGTAGATTTGTCCAGAGTGTAAGATCCACAAAGGCAGGGACCTGGTCTGTTCCCCACTGTATCCCCTGTGCCCAGCCCAACCTCTTTGAGTATTTTCAGAACGAATGAATGGAGTCCATTTTTCGGATGAAGAAACTGATTCCTGACTCTCCCCAAAGCTCTGAAGGAGTTTGCTCTGAGCTCTAACCTGGGACCCCCTTTTTCCAGGGAGTCCCTGGGATTTTCCATTTGAACATTCGTGTCCCCCCATCATTCCAGCTCCCGCACCCTCTGTCTGGCTCTGATTACCGGTTGCTGCCACCCACCCGCAGACTAACAAACGTGGAACAGCTGTGCCGCAGGAAATCGCCTCCAACTCAACCCTGATGCTGCAGGGATGTCTTTCGTTAACGTAAATAGGCTTTTAACATTCATTTTTTTCTCTTTGTGCAAAATACCTGTCATTAATTCTGACTTGTGAGATCAAACGGTTAACAACGTGTTGATCCTAGCTTACTTTCAAGTGATGTATTGTATCATTTCAGAGAGTTATGGGAGGTCGATACTTTCTTTGACAAACACATCCCAGTCCACAAGAGAGGGCGAACCAGCGTCCTGGCCCCGGGGAAGGAAGCAATTAACAGCTCCATTCCGCGGGTTCCAAGCACCATTGCGTCATTCCTCCACATTTTATTTAACACTGGCTTTTTCTTTTGCGTTCTGGCTTTTTTTTTTTTTTTTTGCTTTTCCAACCAAAGGAAATGAGCTTCTTTAATCCATCACCCTGAGCAGCATCAGAGGTAGAGTGGAAAATAAAACAGCTTCTTTGAGCATCATTGAGGCTTTCCCCCCCCACTCCCTGTTGACAAGGCCCTGCAGGGCTCTTTTGTGAATGGACTTTTCTTTCTTTCTCTTGTGGCCCTCTGTCTTCCCCAGGAGGACCCATGGCTTTTCAGCACTTTGAACTCCAAATACCAATAGTTTCAAGACAAGAACCCATACTCAATACCCCCAAAGTCCAAATGAGTATATAAGTCAGTGTCATTGTCTAGGTATAAGACACTAGGGAGTGGTGGGGACTGGGGAAGAGTGCAGATCCCATGCCCAGCCTGAAGGGGCTGCCACCACTCAGAGACACACAAGGGCTATTTTGAGACCGTTTTTTAAGAGAACCTGGAAATCTGGATTTGTGTGTATATGTGTGTGTGTGTGTGTGTGTGTGTGTGTGTGAAAACTTAAAAATACTACACAGGCCAAACAAAACCAGAGGGCCAAAGGCCACCAGTTTACAAGCCCTGCTCACTCTCTGACCAAACTTCTCAGGCGTGAGCGTGTTTGCTCTCCAGATACAAGTCAGTCGTGAAGGATTTGGAAAAGCCCCCGGAGAAATGAGGTACATCCTCTGGGAAACTGAATTTTATTAGAAGTTTTTTTGGGGGGCGGGGTGCGATTTGTGGAATTACTGATAGACAATTAGGAACATTATTTTTATATGAAAACAGACTGAGCAATGTTATAGAGTAGAATATAAAAAACAACTCAACATTAAAAACCAGAACGTCAAAGAAATTTTGATTTTGCGGCAGGTAGATTTGGGAAGCCCCTCCAAGTCCCCACCTTACATGCTATTTTCTTCTACTGTCAGGAGCATTTTGATGGAAACATTGAGAAACTCAAGAAGCTTGGTTTGCTCATCTGAGGACTGGGTCTAATAACTGGACCTGCCTTTTGGGGTCACTTTGAGGAACCAGCAATAAAGCATATGATGTTTCTGGCCTCCCAAGTTGTCACCTACCTTCTAGCTGTCCCTCTAGGCGTGGCTGAGTCCCTTCACTGTCCCCACAGCAGCCACAGAGGACAAGCAGAGCAGGAGACGGTACTCGAAGCTTATCTTGGATTTGACCTTCTGTCCCCATGAGAAATTTGTGAATTTTAAACGGCCTCAGAACAAACAGGGGCACGACCGCATCTCACGACCTTCGTAACAGGTTTCCAGTATTCCTGAACCTCGTCTCCTACTTCCAGCTCCCACAATTTTCTCTTTCTCTTAGCTGTAGAGCCAGGTATTAGACACAACATCCCTTGGTTGCTTCCAATGCTCGGTGTGGGCTGACACACAGTAGGAACTCACTGAGATTTGGTGGAAAATAAAGCATATGCTAAATTAGTTTCCCAATCAGGCCATCTGCTTTAGTGAAAATCATTTCTGGCAGAATTTTGATGAGATTCGAGTATGTTGAGTGATTTATGGAGCTGTTAAACATACACTAAATTAATCTTGATCTTTTTTTTTTTTTTTCCTGCGGCACGCGGGCCTCTCACTGCTGTGGCCTCTCCCGTTGCGGAGCACAGGCTCCGGACGAGCAGGCCCAGCGGCCATGGCTCACGGGCCCAGCCGCTCCGCGGCATGTGGGATCCTCCCAGACCGGGACACGAACCCGCGTCCCCTGACTCGGCAGGCAGACTCTCAACCACCGCGCCACCAGGGAAGCCCCAAGCTTGATCTTTTTTTTTAAGGGTAGAGGTGGAGAAGTGACAACTTTCAGGGAAAAATAAAGTCTCGGAGCTAGGAATTGCAACCTGGGGCCTGACAAGGTCTAGAAAATGGCCACTGCTGTAACACGACCCTAGCCTGTCAATTTGAGTATGTGATAGTTTTAATGTTCCCCAAATCTTGCAAAATGTGTATCCAATTAACCACTATTGAAGGGCCTTATTTATAAAATAATACTTTTGTGGTCAGGTTGCACTTTTTCCATTCATTTCTGGTACACGGGCTCGAGTTGCAGATTCCGCCTGTGATTAATAGACACAAACATCGGATTTCTGCTGGCATCCACGGTGCTGGGTGGAGTCTGGCTGGAGCAGATTTCCCTTCTCATTGCTGCCTCTCCTGTAAACCCCAGGGCTGAGGGAGGATCGTAAGAAGTGCTGGGTGGCAGGGGATGCGAACTCTAAGAGCAAAAGTCATTTTTCTTGGACAGGAGTGGGTACCAAAGCCGTGTGGTCCAGGCGGGTCCCTGACACATCCCGTTGGCTAATTGGAGGGGGAAGTCTGAAGAATTTTGTGGTATGTGGGAAATAGCTCCCTGGCCCACTCAAGGGTTTGGTTTCCTTTTATAAAGCCAATTTTATTCCTGTTAATGCTGTTAATAAATGCCTTTATAAAGCCAATTTTATTCCTGTTAATGCACTGTTCTCAAGCGTTTGTGGAATTACTTTAATGGAAGCAGAGTTCAGTAGGTGGGGGTTTAGAATTTGGAGCTGGTAAGAAAGTCAGTGACAGTTTGGTGTGGGGGTTGATAAGGTTTTGCTGCAAAGGGCCAGATAATAAACATTTTCAGCTTTGCAGGCCAGACCCTCTTGCATCTACTCAACCAGCCTTTGCAGCCCTGGAAAATATGTAAACAAATGGGTAAGGCTGTTCCAATAAAACTTTATTTACAAAAGCAGGTGGTGGGTTGGATTTGGCCCACAAGCCCTAGTTTGTCAACCGTGGTTTAGCGCAATGGGAACTGAGATGCATAAAATTGAAGCAAGCTGACCGCTTCACCCAGAGACTAAATAAATTCTCTGTCTATAATGAACGTGAATCTGAGTCTACTGTCTATGATGTGCAAGCACTGTAACTCTAACTTAATTTCTCTTTCAAGCCCCTTGTGCCGGGGGCAGAAACTTAATTTGAGGGATATGGGGTCTTCCTTTCCCTGCAGCATGGCTTACGGGGCCCGTCTAGCCCCAGGTGAGTGAGTGGTATCTGGCCCGGGCTGTCCCAAGTGCCCTGGGCACCTGCTGAGCCAGCCCCCTTCCTCAGTTCTCAACAGCTGCACCTGTGCCCTCTGCATCTTGAGAGTGAAGCCTCTCCAGGGGTCCTGGGTCCCTGGGCCACATCTAGCAGAGCGGCCCGAGGGCCCACAGCAAGGTTTCTTTGGATGCTGTGGGGTTTGGAGCTGAGGAAACTCTGTGAGGCTGCCAAGCGCACCAACAGATGTTGCCTATGCAGCTGCCCCTGGTGTGTCTCAGGAGGACGCCAGAAGCTGGCCCGTTCCCTGGATCCTCTTCTACAAATGGGTGGCAGAGGTTTCCTGTGCTCTTGGATCCTCCAAGTAACAGAAGGTTCTCTCGCTCACCTCTACCTAACTTTGGGAGTCCTGGGGAAGGGGAGAGTGCAGACCGGTGTGTGACACACTCGTCTTTGTGTCAGTCAGCTACTGACACAATAACACCACATAACACACCATCCCTAAACTCAGTGGCTCATAGCTGGTTGAATGCGGCTCAGCTGCCCTTGGCTGGGATCTGCTGGGG
Source organism: Mesoplodon densirostris (assembly GCF_025265405.1). Classification (NCBI taxonomy): domain Eukaryota; kingdom Metazoa; phylum Chordata; class Mammalia; order Artiodactyla; family Ziphiidae; genus Mesoplodon; species Mesoplodon densirostris. Next base: position 6,194,595 of record NC_082676.1, read on the forward strand.
TCTGCTTCAGGCTGAGGGTCTGCTGGGCTGGGTTACAGGACTCAGGCCGGGCTCACTCAGCTCCACGTGTGTTTGCTCTGGGGCCCAGACTGAAGGGATGGCAGCTGATCCTGGGGGTAGTCTTCTGGTGGGTCACCGGGGCATAAGAGCCAAGCCAAAGCATGCATGCGCTTTAAAGGCTGTTGCTTGTGACACATCCACTAATGTTCACTGGCTAAAGCGAGTCACATGGCGAAGTCCACAGTCAGCTGGGTGGGGAGGGATGCTCTGCCCATAGTGTGAAGGAGAGGGGAGTGATTGCTGCTGAACAATAATCCAAATGATCACAACCATCATGCATATCTGTTAGAAATGCTTTCATCAGCAAAGAACAGAACCCATCTCAACGTAGCTTAAATAATAGGTTTAGTAACCCCACCAATCGTGTGGAGATAGAAGCTTCCAGGATCGGTTTGGTGCCTTAACATTAGCAGTGGCCTCCGCCTGGGCCTGCCATCCCTGTGCTTGGTGCTGCTTCATGGTGGCAGTATGGCTGCCAAGCTTCCGCATCAAGTATCCTTACAGGATGGCACTCCGAGCAGGAGAACAAGGCAAGCTCTCCTCCCTCACACCTTGCTCTTGTCAGGGAGGAAAACCTTTGCTCTCAATTCCATGCAGTCCCGACTCCCCCTGCCTCCTGATGCCTTTGTCTCAGGTCTGCAATTACAGCGTCTCTGAGTAGAGAATAATTTGAGATGAGGAAGGAGACCAGGAATTGCATCAGCTTTTGTGTGTCATATAGCATTGTTGATGCCAACACCCATTCCCCAGAACCTGTGAGTTGGTATGCTCCACGGCAAACAGCACGTTGCAGGCCTGATTAAGGTTACGGACATTAAGACAGAGGGATTATCCTGGCTTCTCTGGTAGGCTCACTCTAATCCCATGAGCCCTTAGAAGCAGAGAACTTTCTCTGGCTGGAGTCAGAGGTGTGGCAGGTGGGAAGACAGAGATTTGAAGCAGGAGAGGAACTTGACCCACCGTTGCTGGAGGGGCCACCGGGAAAGCAAGAGAAGGAGCGTGGGCAGCCTCGAGGAGCAGACACCTGCCCCCTCACGGTCAGCCACGAGGGAATGGGGACCTCAGCCTGAAGCTGAGGCCACCAGAAGCTGAATCCGGGCCACAGCCTGATGGGCTGGACGCAGATGCTTCCCCGGAGCCTCTAGGACGGAGCACAGCCCGGCCCAGCTGACACCTGGATTTCAGCCTTTTGAGACCTGCTGGCAGAGAGGCGCCTGCCTGACCCCGACCTGCTGGAAAAGCAGCAGCTTGCCAGCAACAAGCAATTGTTGCTGTAGCCATTCAGTTCGTGTGAATTTGTTTGGGGAGCAGTAGCAAAAGAATACAGATGGCATTTCTCCCTCCCACGTCCAGGGTGGCCAAGGGGAGAGAACAGGTGTGACCCATGGCCGCTGTGAGGAGGGACGCAGCTCACGTTCCCTTTAGAGTGGCCTCTGTCCAGCGGCTCTGTCTGCTCTGCAGCCCAGCGTTTCTCAGGATGTGGCCTCTGCACCCTGCACTCAGAACTGCTTGGGATGATCATGTGATGTGCTCACTTCTGGGCCCACCGCACACCTGCCAATCCGACTCTCCGGGTGGGGCTGTGTGCAAGCCCCCAGCTCCCCACACTCTGGGGCCGACTGCAGCCGAGCCCTGCGGCCTTGGTAGGTGGGGGCTCCACCCGAGCTGAGCTCTGAATCCCCCGGAGGCAGGGATGCAGCTCTGAAATTCAGATTCATGGGCACAGGGTTCTGCCTCCCAACATGTGCCCACAGCAGACAGGCACGTGTCCCACTGCCCCTCTGGGCTCTCCCCGCGTGCCAGTGGACCCCTCAGCTTTCAGCTGCAAACCCTGCTTTCTCCCACTGCTGGGCCCGGCCTGGCAAGTGACTGACTTGGGAGTTGATCCCGGGCCAGCGTAGCTGGGCAGACGGCAGTGAGCAGGTTCTTGCGGTGGGCACGTGGGGGATCCTTCCCGCCGGGGGCCCCCAGGAGACAGCGTCAGACATGCCTTCGGGCTCTCCAGAGAGGGAGCCCGCCCCGCTGCTCCCCTCGGTCGTTGCCTGAGGGTCGCCCCCGGGGTGTCACCCTGGCACATCTGGGGAGTGCCTGTGGGTGCTGGCGTCAGAAGCTGTGGGGGTCACCTGCCCGGGAAGCGTGAAAGCCAAGGGCGTATGGGCGGGGCCACGGCAGCATTTGCAGGGTCGTCCTTAATCCCTCTACCACGAAACAAATGTCTTTCCAGGTCAGTGAATATCGTCAACAGCCATTTCAGGGCTGCAGAGAGTGGCCTCAGGAAGGCTGCAGTCCCACGCCGTTCAACATCTGACTCACTCAGTTTTCTCTCTGTGATGAAGAGATTCCCAATAATAGCTTTTTTGAGAGCCGTGTCTTACGGAGTTCTGAAAGTTCCTCGTCAGTTCAAAAAGCAGGGAAGGGATGTGGGAACAGATGTATATGTATGACTGATTCACTTTGTTATAAAGCAGAAACTAATAAAAATAAATAAATAAATAAATAAATAAATAAATAAATAAATAAATAAATAAATAAAAAAAAAAGCAGCGTTCTCTGCCCCGCTCGCGCGGGTGAGGGTGCGTGCGCGCACATCCCGCCTGCTTCTTCTGGCTCCCGAGGGAATCCTGGAGGAGAAGCAGTGCAGCGGCGAGCAAGGCAGCTCAGGCAGCTCGTGCGGGTGGGAGCGGAAGTCTGTGCTCTGCGAGGAAGTGGCGGCGGGCAGATCCTCACGGGGCGCCTCGGCTCCAGGCAGAAGGGAGTCACGTCTATGAGAAATGCCAGCAGATTTCCCAAAGCACAATGTCATGCATTTGTTTTGTTTTCTGGTGGGAGTAAAATTGACCCCATAAAACTAACAGTTTATCTTCAGGCCTTGGAAGACCTGTGACCCTAGGGGGATGATCAAAAGAGGGTGTTTGAGGGAAGTATAAATGCCTCTGGGATCACAGGCTAGCAGGAGCCTTGTTTTTGGCCATGGAATCAAGAGGCCTTTGACACGGGGTGGTGGAGGGGGGAGGAGGTGGAGCTGACATCTCGCTGCGAAAACACATCCTGCATGTGCTCCACCTTGAACCTTCCTGTACAAAATGCTGGTCCTCCCTCTGTCTTCCCGCCTTCCCTCTTTCCACCCCTCTGCACAGCCCAGAGGAGCGGCTCCGCTTACAGCTCCAGAGCATGTGCGGATGAGCCTCCCAGAAGATTACCTACATGGGCTCTTGTTACCAATGGTGTCCAGCAGGCAGATCCTTCCTTCCTTCCATTAGTCTTGAACTTCGGTGATGTCAAGCTCACCGGTAGTCTTGGGCATCCCAAGTCCAGTGTAGAAGTTGTCCTGCTGGCTCAGTTATTCACTGGATCCACAGACTTTTTTTTTTTTTTTTTTTTTTTGCGGTACGCGCGCCTCTCACTGTTGTGGCCTCTCCGGCCGCGGAGCACAGGCTCCGGACGCGCAAGCTCAGCGGCCATGGCTCACGGGCCCAGCCACTCCGCGGCATGTGGGATCTTCCCGGACCGGGGCACGAACCCACATCCCCTGAATCGCAGGCGGACTCTCAACCGCTGCGCCACCAGGGAAGCCCACAGACTATTATTGATTGAGTATCTACTGTGCGCTGACCTCTGGCAAGCTGGGGGCTCAGAGTGAAGCAGAGACAAACTCTGTATTGTGGTGGTGACTCTCGCGGTGATGAGACAGAGAACAAACAGAATAAGCAAACAAGCAAAGAAGGGACGTTTGCAGGGTAGGAAGGGCCTTGCAGCAAGTAACTAGAGCCTGGGCGGCAGGAGTGACCAGGAGGGGGACAGGTTTTATCTTAGGGGCGTGGTTCGTTGGGGAAGGAGCCTTCCTGCGAGAAGCTGGGGGATTACACACTCGATGCCCTTCAGGTGCTGGGCGTGCTCAGCATATCTGAGGACTGAGAAGACCAGTAAGGCTGTAAGATTGTGGGCTAGGAGAAGAATGACAAGAAATGAGGCCAAACGGTGGGCAAAAGCCAGGTGATGGGAAGCCTTGAACTGCAGGGTGAAGAGGCTATGAAAATGGGAAGCCTTGACCTCCTGTAGGACGCCTGCCCTCACCCTCTCTCTTGGCTGGTGCATGGCCGGCTGGAGACCCAGGGGCCACGGAGCCTCACAATAGGAAATTCCTGATCATGACTTGGAGGAAAGCCTCCCCTCATAGACTGAGATAAGAATAAGAAGCAAACTGGGCTTCCCTGGTGGCGCAGTGGTTGAGAGTCCGTCTGCCGATGCAGGGGACACGGGTTCGTGCCCCGGTCTGGGAAGATCCCACATGCAGCGGAGCAGCTGGGCCCGTGAGCCATGGCCACAGAGCCTGCGCGTCTGGAGCCTGTGCTCCGCAACGGGAGAGGCCACAACAGTGAGAGGCCCGCGTGCCGAAAAAAAAAAAAAAGAATAAGAAGTAAACTTTCCCTGTGTGTATTAGATTCCGATGGCTGCAGCAACAAACTACCCAAAACTCAAGGGCCCCAGTTAACACACATTTACTATGCTACAGTTCTGGAGGTCAGAAGTCTGAATAGCATGGTGGTTTTTGGCCTGCATGCCTCCTAGAGGCTCTCGAGGAGAATCTTTTTCCTTCTCTTGCCAGCTTCTAGAGGCTCCTGGATTGCTTGGCTCCTTCCTCCGTTTGCAAAGCCGGGAACGTAGCATCTTCCAATCTCTCTCATGTCTTTCATCGTCACTTTTCTTTATTGACTCTGACCCCGCCACCTCCCTCTTATAAGGACCCTCGGACCCACCCAGATAATCTAGGGTAATCTCCCCATCTCAAGATCTTTAATTTAATCACATCTATAAGATCCCTTTTGCCATGTAAAGTATCTTTACTCACAGGTTCTGGAAAGTAGGGCATGGTGATCTTTGAGGGGCCCTCATTCAGCCTGCCACCCTTTGTTAAGCCACCGTGGTTTAGGGATTATTTGTTACAGCAGCACACAGGGTTACTCTCACTATTGCCCAGGAGGGAAGGCTGACTCCCAACATCAAACGTCTCCATCTTCCAATTGTGCCATGCTCAGACCTGAACGAAAATCAAGGAAAAGTGAAATGGATTTCCTTGGAAGGACAGAGATTTCTCTTTGAGTGGAATGAGAATGCCCATTAGGAATTGCTCTGGAGAAAATTCCAGTTGCCAACCTCAGATGTTAATAGTAAAAGGAAGACAGGACTAAAATTCAGGGGAACTGACCTCCTATTCCCACTCAGCTACCAAAAGGCTCAGAGCAATTTACTTTCCCTCAGAGAGCCTCATTTACCTCCTCTGTAACATGAAGGGCTTCCCCAAGTTCAGAGTCAGAAAACATGGCACATGGACTTCCCCTGTACCCTTCTGTGCCAACAGCAGACATAACCAATCAATCACAGCAAAGCACTCCATCTCATTGAATTCAGTTCAGCTCACACACTTGCTCAGAACAGCACTCCAGGCAGCCATATCGGCCCCCAAGGTGAGACCCAGCTGAATTCAGGGGCCTAGATGGCCTTGAAGCTCTATTTTATTTTTTGCTTTCTATGAAACCATGATTTTGAGAGGAACTAATCTTAGCAGGAAGGAGGTCAACCAAGCTGTGAAATAGCAGAAAGTTTCTCCCAACAGTTAGAGCGGCTCAGCCTCTAGACCCGCCTGAGGAAGGCCCCAGGCAACTTTACCTGGGAGACAGGCCCCGCAGCTCGCAGCCCAGCTTCTCAATTTCATGTTCCAAACTTCCCTTCCTCTGGTTTCGGGTGGGGGAGGGCTATTCACTTTTCAACCATGGAATACAAATAATATTTCTCTTGGAGAATTTTCTCATTTCCATGGCCATTTTGCTGGGCTCCAGGAGTTCAAAGACATTGCAGGGTGTTGTTCAGCTGCATTTCTTAAACCCACAGAGCCCACTGCATATTCATTCACACCCACGTGCTCAAACTTGTATTCTCGCTGATTTCAAGCATTCCCTCCCCTCCCCCACAGACACTTTACTGCTTTATACATTTGTTTCTTCTTTTGGATGATACCAGTTAAACTGACTTCTGGGACATGGGATGGGCTTCTCTTCCCTCGCAGGACTGCTGATCTGTGTGAAAACTGGTCTTTTCTCTTTCATATCTCTGTGTGTGTCATTTAAACATTTTTTTTTTTGCCTAAGTTTTTCTGTATTTGCTATAATCATTAGAGTGTTTTATGAAGTGCTGATATTTGAATGTCTGTGATTTGTCTGAATGTTATATTTTTAAAAAACAGGGTTTGACAATCATCAGATCCTCCTTACATAATTTGGCATTTATGAAGTCTAATTAAGTTGAATTACACGATAGTGGTTATTACAGACACAGGCTCAGGGGCAGGCTGTAAGTTGAGTGACCTTGGGTAAGTTACTTAATCTTCCTGAGCCTCAATTTCATCCAAAAATGAGGATATTAATAGTACTTATTCGTGGCAAAATCTGCTAATTATTTCTCACTATGCTTCTCCCCTTCTCTCTTAGCAAGAAAAACCCTGATGATTACCTGGTCGTGTAACCAGCTGGAATAAAAACTGTCTGTTGAATCTTTTCTTACACCAAAGTCACGTGACTGAGTTAGGCTAAAAGGGGCATAAACTGATATGTTTGTGCAACTTCTAGAAAGTGTCCTGATGGAGGGATGTGCCCTTCTTTGTTGCTTCTTCCTCTGCTGGCTGGAATTTTATGTAATGGCTGGATCTCTAGCAGCCATCTTGGACCATGGTTGGGGGGTTGTGACCTGAGGAATGGAGGTCACACAAGGTAGAACAAGAGGGAAGGGGTGAGGGGTCCACCAATCCCAGCCTTGCCTTGCTTACTTCTGAATTTTTGAATTTTCTTCAAACCACTGATAGTTTGGATTTTCTGTCACTTATATTGGACTTGATCTTAACAAATACATTTACCTCAAAAGGTTGTTTGGGAAATTAAATAGGTTAAGAGATGGGTTAACAGCTTTAAAATGCATAATACATGGTCCAGGACAAAGTTTGCCGTCAATATATGGTAGTCACTACTCTTATTATTCTTTTAAGCAAAATCAGGGTCACATATGAGTTGTTACATTTCTTACAAGAGAAACCCAAGCTGGTCTGCATGTAGGATGTGAGTGTGTGATGCTCTGAATGTGCCGTGGCCCCCAACCCATTCGGACCTTGACCCCGTATCCTATACTCTATGATCCTGCTAGGGTTGCCAGATAAAATGCAGAACTCGCAGTTAGATTTGAACTTCAGATCAACAACAAATAACATCCCAAATGTCACATGGGACATATTTATACTAAAACATTATTCGCTGTTGATCTGAAATTCACATTTAAATGGAATCCTGAATTTTTATTTACTAAGTCTGGCAACCCTAGAGCCCACTCCTCTCTCAGTAGCCAGACTAGGGATTGTTACAGATCGGGGTCCTGAGGAACAGACCCTGAAACAGCATTCATGTGCAGGAAGTTCGCTGGGGGAGCTTTGGGGATGGACACTCGTGTGGGAGAAGTTCGGTTGTGGTGCGGTCACAACAAAGGCCCCACTGACCCCCCGGGGAGCTCTGGAGTTGGGATGCCCTATAGAATGGTCATGGACATGGACAATGGGTCTGGACTTTCATTCTTTCTCTTCGGCCATTCATTGGAAGCAGGCGACCCAAGAAGGGGCCTGACCTTGGGGGTCTGTGACTGTCAGAGGCTGAAGGCAGTTCCTGGATTGGGACTCAGCTAAGAATAATCAGCCACCAATACCCTCAACAGCCCTAAAGGGAGGCTCTCAGTGGCACATCCTGGCATCCACTACAGGCCTAAACAATTATCTCAACAGAAGCTGTCGGTGGCAGGACAGCTACGCCCTCCAGGGACACGCAGTGCTGTTGGTGATGGCCAAAAAACCAGGTCATTTCAGGGAGTTCAAACAAGGAGTCTTCAAAAGAAGAGTCTGTGGCTGACTCACAATGGTGTCCCCTTAGGGTAAGGACACAACAAGCCCATTTCTATGTGGGAACCAGTATAACTAGGACCCTAGACTTATCTGGAATCCTAAATAAGCTTCTTACTCTGTGATACTTGGCTCGTAAGACTGTTCTCTTCTCTTCTCACTTCCGTGAGTACCCAGAAAACAGACGCCTATCATCTGGGGTGACCTCTGTACCCTGAGAGGAATCAGCCATGTAGCCCTAATAACAGCTGGGCCCCACCATGGCCCAGTCTCAGAACAGAGTATCTTACAAAGAAGCACAGTCCAGGGACCAGAAGTTATTAAAAAGGAATTGGCATTCATCAGCCTCTCAAAAATTACATCCCTGAGGATCCAGTTCACAGTCCTCAGCCTCATTTCTCAAATGCTCGTTTCTCCCCTCCCGACCTGCTGGCCCCCCAGGCAGCTGCTCCGGAGCCTCTCACCTCCCCGCTTGCAAACACACCAAGCTCATACATCTCCCCCACCTTCCTCTTCGGTGGCTCTTCATTATATAAATTGATGGCTTTTCTAGGTAGATTATAGCCACTTTTGTCCCACCTTTTGATCCTGTCTCTTGCTCCATTCTTCAATTTTTCATTTTAAAACATCTGGCAAATATATCATTTTGAATTAATTTGGGGAGGTCAGGGTGCAGCTGGGGCAGAAACATTTCCAAATCAATAAATCTTACTCTCATCACAGTGATGATTAAAAAAAAATTCATTTCTTGAGCAAATACTATGTATCAGGCACTGACCTAAGTATTTTCCATTTAGTCCTCTTGCCAAATCCCTGATTTGTAGAGAACAACTGTATTGTACCCAGGTGTGCCAAACCCTAAAGTCCACCCCACTCTATGCATCTATAAGAAACAAACAAAACCCCTGGGATTAAGAATTTGCAGGTGATTCTTCTGCCCTGCCTGTTAAGCCTTTAAGTATCCCATCTTTCTTTCCCTCTTTGGCTACACCGCACCATGGAACCCCAAACAAACAAACAACACAATACAACAAAAAAAAACCCTCCCCGAAATCCTGACCATATTCTGGCATCCCTTTGTCTTTTTTAATTTTTATTTATTTATTTATTTATTTATGGTTGCGTTGGGTCTTTGTTGCTGCTCGCGGGCTTTCTCTAGTGGCGGCGAGCGGGGGCTACTCTTCGTAGCGGTGCGGGCTTCTCATTGCTGTGGCTTTCTCAGGCTCAGTAGTTAGGGTGCATGGGCTTAGTTGCTCCACAGCACGTGGGATCTTCCCGGACCAGGGCTCGAACCCGTGTCCCCTGCATTGGCAGGTGGATTCTTAACCACTGCACCACCAGGGAACTCCTCTGGCATCCCTTTGAAAGGGGAAGCTGTTGCTGTTTTAAGGTAGTTTTTCGTACAGCTCTAATACACGAGAGACAATCATTCCAGAAGCAGGTTCCGAGAGAATCGTTTTCCTATTGGGTAGATGTATGGGATGGTTTGGGGATAAATATTTAAGCTCTTTGTCATGGTCACTGTTTTTGTCTCCTGCTTATCAGGAGACATTTTTTAAAGGCTGAAATTACAGGCACCTTTGCTGGAAAGCAGTATTCCTTGGCCGGTGATAGGCACCAGAGTAATCTCTGAATCTCGGAAAAAGCAGTTCTTTTCTTAGGAATGTTTCCAGTTCTGCACGGAGAGGGCCTCTAGGGATGATGTAGCCTCTTGTTTCTTATTTTGAGGCGGGTAGGGTCCTGTGAGGTAAGCAGATACTGACCTGCAGAGATGAAGACCAGCAACCCACCTGCCCCCACCTCCAACACTGCAGCATGCGGGGGCCTCCAGAATCGCAGGCTTGACCTCGACAGGAGCACCCAGGGTGGACGGGGAGCCCCTGGACCGATGGAGAGTAAATTCCTGCCTTCCTTGGAAAAGGAGCGTGGCACTTCCTTCTGGGGTATGACGTTTGCGCCTGACTCAGGGTGGGGCTCGTCCAGGATGGTTAAGAGGTGTGCATGAGTTTCTACGAGAATGTCAATTTCATTCATTTTGAATATATACACATGTCCCTAATAAAAGCCCATTTGGGATTCCCAGGATGCCCGCCTCCAGGTACTGCCCGGCAATTGCAGGGTCTGGCCCACCTTTGGGCTTCAGCTGCAGAGGATGTCAGGCACTGCAGTCTGACAGTCAGTTCCTCCTCCCCCCATCCCTTCCCTTCTCAGCCTCCCCATTCCTGCCCTGTCACCCCCCAACTCACAGCTCCAAATTCCTCTCCCTAAGTTCTGCAGGGCTCTCCCCAGCTCGGGTCCCTATAATCTCTCACCCGAAACCCCAAAGGCACTCAGAACCGAAAGCCCTCCATTTAAACAGGAGTCCCCTCTCAGAAGCCGCTGGAATTATAAAGACTTCCCCTGAGGCAGCAAGCCGAGCCTCCCACAGAGCAGGTGCTTAGCGACCACCCGCTGCTCCACTGGCTGCCATGCGTCTGCCCCCTTTTGTTTAGCTCCCAACCAAAGTGCCCTCCAGTTCCCCATAACTCAGGGTGAAAGACGTGTATGTGTGTGGGAACCTCTCGCCCCCAGGCGTTGATGGAGCCCAGCTGTACCGAAGACAGGGACCGCGGGCTGCTGGGCCACCTTTCCACCAGCATCCTCCATCCTGACAGCTGTGCCTCGCTGCATCCTCAGGCCCCTCCTCCAGGCCAGATCACATCTACACCGTGACTGCAGGTGCTGGGGGTTCAGGGAAGCAAAGCAGGGAGCCGGCAGGCAGCGTAAGGGCAGAGGTCGGGGAGGTTCCGCCTGAAGAGAGCCCCAATTTACACTCAGCAAAGGGAGGAGGCCTGGGAGGGAGCCATCAACCCGGGAGACTTGGAATGTAACCTTCAGGGCTGCCAGCGCCTGCCTTTCCCCTTCCCATGAGGGACGGTCCCTTCCCAGGCACGGATGAGCATTCAGCTTCCTGGAGCCCCCGGGGTCAGGCAGGGTGGGATTCCTGCCTGGGAGTGAAGGGGTCAGAAACGCCAAACTCTCCCTGCCAGGAGCAAGCAGCTCGGTAAATGCTAGAATCAACCTGTGCCCCTCTGCTGTTCCTTGGCTTTCAGCAGGCCCAGCGAAGCACACATGGTAAAGAAAGCTCTGGAAATAACAGGACAGGCACACAAATGTCATATAAAAAATACCATTCAGTGTAGTGGGGCTCAGAATAGATCCAAACTAAAAATGCCAGAGATGTCCAGCAAGAGGGGGCATTAGAAAAGCAGCACAGTCACGGAATGGAATACTAGCCAGTCCTTGGAAACCAGTGATGTGTTTGGTCAAACAACATGGCATTCCTGTTTTTGTAGATCAGAACAGCCGAATACTGGGGACGTCATGCAGTTCAAAAGTAGATCTGTATGTATATAGAGGTCAACCTTAATATAGTGAAAATGCAGGTTATTAAACAATAAGCAAAGTAGGGTCAACGAGGGCTCTTGACTCCCGTCTAACATACATTTTGGCCACCCATCTCCCAGTCTCCTGTTCCAGTCTGGTCCCGGCCGCCATCCTTTCTCTCCCGGATGACCCAGCAGTCTCCCCTCCCTCCCCTCTTCTCCTTGTCCCCAGCCTTGCCAGATGGACTTTTAAAGATGCACAGGTGCCCCCATCAAGGCCCTGCACAAACCCCCCGAGGGCTCATCTTTGCCCTGAGATAGTATCCATGGCACAGCCTGAGGATGTCCGCAATCTGGCTGCCCCCAGCTGCTTGTCCTTCCCCGAGGATGTTGTGCTCTGTTTTGCCTCCAGGATTTTCCACACCCTGTCCCTGTGCAAGGAGTACAGACCAGATCAGGTAATAATCATTTGTTGAGCATTGACCTTGTGCCAAGCACAATTCTAAGCACTTTACATTTATCATCTCGTCAAATCCCCAGAACGTCTCCATCATCTCTGTTGCCTGTTTCAGAAAACGGAGGATCAGAGTGGCTCCTGAGTGCAACTGATGGGAACCCAGGCAGCCTGGCTCCAGAACCTGTGCTCCCATCCATGGCACCACCCCACCTTAGAGCCCACCCGTGATTCTCTCCAGCTACATCTCCAGCTCCGAGACAGGAGCCAAGTGAACTGCAGCACTGCACCTTGGAAAGCGTTCTCATCAGCACCTCCTCGCAGTGGGAGGGGTGTGAGGGCCTTGGCCGGGGTGGGGGGAGCGCGGCGGGGGTGGTTTGGGTCTGAGTCCGGCTCTGCTACTTCCTGGCTGAGGACCTGGAGCCGGCGACCTATCCTCTCGGCCTCAGTGTTCCCTTCTGTGAAATGGGAGTTAAAGGCAGTACCTCATTGCTATGGCTGAGGTGGGGAGAAACTGGGCTGGTGCAGCTAGAATACTTAGTGCCTGGCACACACTGTCAAGTCTCAGCAAATCGTAGCTGTTTTTGTTGTTTCTGTTGTTATTATTATCACTCATTACACGGGCATGGAAGATGAGAAGGGGGTCAGCTGAAAGCTGGTTTCAGGAGCCGCCTTGGGTCCCCTAAGTGGGAGCCTCCCTTTTCTGAAGACTTTTCTGGATCGGGGTGGGTGTGGGGAAGACAGAGCCCGTCTGCAGGAGCAGATCAGCCTTGACCCCCAAAGCCCCGCCCCCATCTGCAGCCTCGTCTAAGCAAGCGCTCCACACCTAGTCACGTACTTACAGGCTTTTAGAACCCGGGTCGGGGCTGTGCCTTGCTGGACCGCACCTCCTCATCTACGAGAGGGGCACGGGGTGGTGACAGTGAGCTGAGAGGACGCGGCTGAAGTTCCAGCCCATGTCCTGGAACGGTGGGCGGGTGGGCAGTCGGTCGGTGGGTGCTGTTTGTGTCATGAGATCGAGCCCCACCCCCTAGCTGGGTGGCCCTGGGCACGGCCCTGCCTTCACTTGGCCGCTCTCCTCGTTGATAGAGGGGCTAAGTCCTCTTTTCCAGGCCTGTCTTCGGAGCCTCTCAGCATCAGAATGGAGCGAGAACACAGCTCTCTCATCGCTGGGCTGGGCGTGTGCTTCGTCCAGGTTCCCAAGGTGGAAGCCCCAAGAACCATGAGATGTAATATGATTGTAATAAGTGTAAGTAGAAGTAATATGTACCGAGTGCTTCTACGTGCCTCTTCGTCCTCCTCACAGTGACCCGGGCAGTGAGTGGTCTTAACCCCTTCCTGCCGATGACCCCTGTGCGCACAGAACCGGTGAGTGGCAGGCGGGGAAGCCACGTGACCTAGAGCTGCCCCCTGAACAGCCGCAGTGTACGCACCCGCAGGAGCGGCTCCAAGACGCCCAGCCCCGCCGAGGCCTCCGCAGGACCCCCAGACGCTGGCTGACCTCACACGGGCTCGCCAGCTCTCGGCATTTCCACTCCCACTTCCAGAAGAGCTGCAGTTTCTTTCCCAAACTGCCGCCCCACAGCTGCGCCCCGCCCCCTGCTCTGTGGGGAGTGGGAGGGGCACTGAGATCACGGGGAAGGGCTGGCCCCGCGACCAGAGGCCTCGCCCCAAAGCAGCTCTGGGGACCCGGCCAGGCCTTTGTCAGCCTCACACACTCGTTAAGCTGGGTTGAACCAAAGGTCAGAATTTACTGCACATCCAGAAGGATCCTCGCTGGCCAGGCCAACCCAGACAGCAGCTCTGTGAAAGGGCAAGAGGGCTCTCCTGGCCGTTGCCACGGAAGCTTTAACAACTTGGTGGCTGAGAAAGTAAGAGCCGAGCCGAGGGATGCTCTGGCCACCGGTGAGTCAGCGCGCGCTGGCACCAGCGGCCAGAAGCCTCAGGCGCTGGGATTGCACGAGCCTGGCAGGACCCCTGTGGATCTTTCTTCAGCTGCACGAAGGCAGGTTTGCCCAGCAAAGAGACGAGGGGATGCAGCAGAGGCAGGGGCAGGGAGACCTCGCCAGAGGGAGAATTTCCCACTGCAGCTGGACCTGGAACATGAGTGACGTTGGAGCTTCTCCTGCACTCAGCGGCGCTGAGAGAAATAGAAACCCCTGCGTGGGTCCTTGCATTCCTCCTCCTTGCAGTAGAGTTTTTAAGTGGCCACATTCCCCGTCACTCTCTGTAGTCTCACTGCTTGCACTGTGACTGGGTGGTACCTCCCACTAACAGGTGAGGTCTGTCCCACCTCCTGGAATCTGGACTGGCCTGTGACTTGCTTTGGACGAGTGTGCATGCGGTTCCAGCCCTAGGCCATGAGAGGCCTTGCACACTTCCACTCCGGCTCTTGGGCCCCTGCCTCTGCTGGTAAACAAGCCCAAGCTGGAGGATGAGAGACGCGGGGCCCTGGCAACCCCCTTACCCGAGCCACCCATCCAGGGAAAGGGTGGGGGGCTTGAGTCTGGATGACACAGTCAGAGCCCCTGGGTCAAGCTACATCTAAATCAGTATACTCCCCGGCACCTTGATTAGCCAGGGAAACATCTCCCTTTCCCTTCCCTAACCCAGCGTGAGCAGGGTTTTTTGTCATTGGCCCAGAGAGGCCAAGATACTTGCATGAGGTCACAGAGCAAGTTGTGCCAGCGTCAGGGCTGGACCTGAGGATGCGGAATGCCAGTTTAGGACTCCTTTCTCTTCCCTGTGGTGAGGAGGGTCGATTGGCCTCCTTCCCGCTCCCAAGCACTCTTTACATGAATGCCCACGAACCTGAGAAGCGAAAGGAGACAGAAGTCAGTGTTTCAGAGTCACTAGGCTGGATTCGCATGAGGCTGTGCCGAGAGGTCTGGCCCAGGTGGGCCTTGGAGTCCCACCCAAGGGGATTCTGGTTCTGAGAGCCACTGATCGGGGCTGGAGGTGTAAATAACAATAGACGTGTGGTTACATCCTGGATCTGTCTCTTATTTGTCATCATGCTTTATGCTCTCTAAACCTCTTTTCCTCTTTTGTAAACTGATCATAACAATAACACCAGAGTCATTCACTGAGTCACTCGACTAACGTGTATCGAGCAGCTACTATATGCCAGTCACTGTACTGAGCAGTGGAATTCAGAGTGTGCAAGAGGGCAGAACCCCTGCCCTGTCCTTACAGCCCAGCGGCCTCTCAGGGTTGATGTAGGATTAAATGAAGAAGACACATAACAGAGGGAGTTTTTGCGGGGGTGGAACTCCGCATCTTAATTGTGGGAGTGATTACATGGCTGTAGGTGTTTGTCAGAACTCACAGAACCACATTTACTAAATGTAAATTCTAGCTTAGTAAATAAATGATATGCAATTTCATAAAAAAATAGAGAACATCTTTTCTTCCCACTATAGTAGTTAGGCTTTTTTTTTTTTTTTTTAATGCGGTACGCGGGCCTCTCACTGTTGTGGCCTCTCCCGTTGCGGAGCACAGGCTCCGGACGCGCAGGCTCAGTGGCCATGGCTCACGGGCCCAGCCGCTCCGCGGCATATGGGATCTTCCCGGACCGGGGCACAAACCCGTGTCCCCTGCATCGGCAGGCGGACTCTCAACCACCGCACCACCAGGGAAGCCCGAGGCTTATTTTGCAAGTAAAGGAGAAAAGCTTTACATACAATGAAAGATGGATTCATTAAAACAAAAAGTTCGTTTAGAAATGAGGATAGAGCAGGTGTCCGATGCTCTGCCCGCGGCCGTCCAGGCTGGCACGGAGCCCCGTGGTGGGACCCAGCACAGTCGCCTCCGCAAGCCAGTGTTACCAGCGTCACCGCTGGGCTTTTCAGCTGTTTCGGATTATCTGTGTCCTGACTCCCTTCCCTGAGCTGAGATCATGGAGGAGCAACCACAGCTTGGAGCCCATGCCCGCAAGCTTCAAAACGCACAGCTGACAAATGGAGCGGCCCCCAAATCATTAACAGAGGGGGGTCAGCAGGGTCTGGGGCTCTTGGCAAATGCAGGCTGGAGGTGGGGAAAACAGCCAGCTCCCCATCCTCGCCTGTGACACTCACACCCTCTCCCAAAGCCCAGTGTCCAGGACGTGTCCCAGAGCAGGAGCCCCAGGAGGACAGGGACTCTGGCTGTGTCCACCGTGTATTGTAATTGTCCCTCTGCTGGCCCAAATCCTACGATGAGGCCAGGCGTGGTGTGAATCAAAGCGTGGAGCTCACACACTGGAGGGGGTGGAGAGAGAATTAAAACTGAAACCTGTGATCTGAAGCCGGTGAGTAGAGAAGAGAGATGGGGGCGCCAGGGAGGCCTCTCCAGGGAGATGAGATTCTTGAGCACAAACTAGAAGAAACGGAGTCAGTCAGGTGGATATTTGGGAAAACAAAAGCCCAGGTGGAGTGAGCAGCTGTGCAAAGGCCCTGGGGCAGGAATGTGCTGGCAGTGTTCCAGGCACAACGATGGCTGGGCGCAGCAGAGAGCTGGTATATGTGTCAGAGATGCAGCAGGAAAGCCAGATCATGAGGACATTGGCCCCAGAGTAGGACGCTGAAGTTTATTCAGAGCAAGATGGGGGCCAAGCCCTGAGGTGTGAGAGCGCCGTGCCAAGGCAGGGCCCTTCACCCCAGCAGGCTGCATTCAGAGAGCAGAAGGGGCAGGGCAGTGTGTTATAAGCAGCCGTGAACCCCAGACCAGGGATTGTTTCCAAACAAAGGCTTTTAGCCCCGTGTCAGAGTTACCCATCCCTCCTTCCCATCCGCCAAGTTTTCCACCTTGGGAAACAACACCGGGGCTGTATCTTGAGGATGGCTTTCTTTTTTCTCTAACAACATAAAAAGCTGACAAGTGAGAAGAGGCCTTTCCTCTCTGCGAGGACCCACACATGTCCGTGCATATCTTTGAAGGGATCACCTGCCGTGAAACGCGAGACCAGGGACAGGGCCCCAAATCCAATGGATGTTTCAGAGTGTCGGCGTGATATGCGTCCATATTTGCCAACAAGTTTAAAAAAATGATGTTTTGTATAATCCAGGATTTACACGGTGCAATCTTGGCGGTGTCACCTTTCTCCCCTTTCCTATCTCAGCAATCATCTTAAATTCTACTCAAAACAAAGAACTCCCTGTTGGCAGTTAATCCTCAAAGGGAGAGCTTTGTTCGAGACTAAAAAACCTCTTTCAACTGCGTTGGCAAGGACGTGGCATTCCTTGTGCCAAGTCAGCCTGGTATGTCCAGCCCTGACTGGGAGCCTGCATTTGAGAGCTTAAGTTTTTTTTTTTTTTTCACCCCTTGTGAGGAGAGCCCCAAGTCACATGACACATTTGTCCAGCAGGTATTGAAGGGGGTAACAGGGGAATTAGGACAGTGGCAGGAAGAAAAGCAGGGGACGGTGGAGGGGTCTTGGGATGTGCTGGGCGAAGGGACCCCGAGACAGTGGGAGAAGCTGGGGCTTCACGGAGCTTCCTCCCAGCCCAGCGGATACGTGAAAGGATCCGGTTTTGTATCAGCTTTCAGTGCTGCAGAACAAATGGCCACAAACAGCGGCTTGGGACAGCACCGTCGACTTGCTCTCTTTTCCGTGGGACAGGAGCTCACCGTGTGACCGGGCTCCCCGCTCAAGGACCCCCAGGCTGAAACCGAGGTGTCAGCTGGCCGGTCCTCTCCTCAGAAGCTCTAATGTCTGTTGCCAGCACACGAGGCTGTAGCAAGTTCTGTCCCTTGCGGTGGAAGGATGCACATCCTGTGTCCTGGCTGGCTGTCAGCCCCATTCCTTGTGACGTGGCCCCTTCCACTTTCAAAGCCAGCAACAGAGACTCTCCTGCACGTTAAATCTCTTGGACGCGTTGTCCAGGAAAGGCCTCGTCTCTTTCCAGGGCTCACCTGGTTGGGTCAGGCACACTGAGGACCGGCTCCTTTCTTAAGGTCAGTTGTGCCCCGCCACATAACTGTCTACAGGCCCCGCTCCGGATGCAGAGGATTATGCTGAGGGGTCGTCATAGAATTCCACCTGCTGAATCTTTCTTCATGGCCCTTGGGCTTTCAGAGCCACTTGCCGATGCCGGGCCTCGGAAGCACCGGCTGTGGGCCTGAGGAAGCCCCAGACTCTCCAACAAGGCAGGGATCTGGGGGCTGAGGCCTGGGAGTCAGACGGACTAGGGTATGAATCTTAGCTCTCGCTCATGTGACTGTGTCAGTCAAGGTGGGTTGGGTTATGCTGTGGTAACGAACCGTCCCAGCTTCTCAATAGCTTAAAACGACAAAGATGTACCGTACTTCTCATCCATAGCACATGCCCATTGCAGGATGGCAGAGGGATGGTGCTCACCATGGTCACCCAGGGACCCAGGCAGACAGAGCAGCCACCCTCTCAGATATGACCAGCAACCAGACCAGAGGCAAAAAAGAAGGCGGTCAAAGCAAATCGCATGGCCGCACCCAACTCCAAGAAGGCAGGGAAGTGCCCTCAGAAAGAGAGAGCTGGGGTGTCTTTGAACAGCCCTCATGATATGGGCGGGTGCTCTTTGATGAGTTCCTCCCCCGGCTGAGCCTCAGTTTTCCCATCTGTAAAATGGACACAAGAGTGCAGTCTACAGAGGTGCGGATAAACAGGAACTGAGGGCTTGACCGAGCGAGGCCCGTGCATGAGCTCATGTGCTCCTACAACACTGATCCCTTGGGACGGTGGTACGATCATTTCCACTTTACAGAGGAGGAAACTAAGGCCCAGAGAAATGAAGGTCCTACACAGGCAAGCGGTGGGATTTGAGTCCAGGTCGACCTGACCTCAGAGCCCTGTCACCTAGCACTCTCTCTCTACTCCCCCGGGAGCCTCTTGTTTGGCTTTCAGCCCCAGGCTCCTGGCTTCTTAGATCGGCACAGCGCTCAAGGCATGATGTCTTTCTGGCCTCTCTGTGCAGAGATCTGGTCAACCACCACATCTGACCTGAACAGAACTGTGATCGGCTTGGCTTTTTGTTCTAAACCACTGGCTCCTAAGGGACTGGCTTTATAACACACACACTGCCAGGTTCATATGGCTGGCACTGACCCAGAAATCATCTGGGTCGGGGCTGTTTCCACCAGGAAGGGAGAGTGTGTCTATCCGGTGTTGATGGCAGGTCCCTTAAACTATGGTCAATCCTTCAAAAGCACAAAGGGAATCTCACACAATCCACAATGACATTTACCACGATTTAAAACATTAAGTTGCACCAGGGACTGGGGTCAGGGGAGGGAAAACGGGGAGTGACTGCTAGTGGGTGTAGGGATTATTCTGGGGGTGATGAAAGTTCTGGAACTGTATAGTGGTGAGAGTTGCACAGCCTTGTCAACATGCTAAAAACCACTGAATTGTACACTTTAAAATGATACATGTTATGGTGTGTGAGTTATGTCTCAATTAAGAAATGTCATCTTGCTTGGTGTTACAGTTCTCTTTTGCCTACTTTACAGTTGGTGGAGTCAGATATCTACTCCTTTTTTTTTTTTTTTTTGCAGTACACGGGCCTCTCACTGTTGTGGCCTCTCCTGTTGCGGAGCACAGGACGCGCAGGCTCAGCAGCCATGGCTCACGGGCCCAGCCGCTCCACGGCACATGGGATCCTCCCGGACCGGGGCACGAACCCGTGTCCCCTGCATCGGCAGGCGGACTTTCAACCACTGCGCCACCAGGGAAACCCCTAGATATCTACTCATTTTATGTGCCAGTGTTCATTTCCCTGTTTTTTCTTGTGAAAGTGCCCCATTTTTCCTCTGAGAAATTGCCCCGCTGAGCTTGTCCTGAAACCCCTTAACACCCTCCTCCCTGGGTCAGGTGTTGGCAGGTGTTCCAGGCCTCACCTGGCCTTGCTCCTTGTTTCTCTTCACACAGGCATGGGCTCGGAGGAGGCCACGTGACTGTTTTCACAACTTCAATTTATTTAGGATTCATTTCGTCACAATTTTATGATCACTCAGAAGCTAACTTTCAGAGTCAAAAGAATTGTCCAAAATCCAAAGTATCAACTCAAAGATAGAATGGTAAGAACAAAGTAAACTGCTCAAAAAATACCCTGTTAACAAATGCAATAAACAAAACCAATGAGTAGTCCTAGGGGACCCAAGGAAAGAGCCAAAGGAATTCTTAAATAGGAAAATGTGTTTTGTTCTGCTCTTCTCTGAACAGATGTTTTTCACGTGGTAAGAAGATTGAAGGAAACCCAGGTAACTCTAGGTAGATGAAGCAAACACTTGTTTCATTTCTCTGTTTTGGGGTGTAGTAGCAGCACCATTTGAAAGCTTTAAAACCCCAATACTCCTTAGCTCTGGTCCCTGGCTGGCAAATGTCACCAAAGAATTATACGCAACATGCATAATTCCCTGCTGAGCAGACACGCGGAGCTCAGCAGAATCCGGGGTGTGGCAGTTCAGGGCTGGGGGTCATAATAAAAATTTTAAATACATTTCCATGATTTCCACCAAGCAATGGTTACTATAATTTTATTGAGGTGAAATTCTCATAACATAAAATTAACCATTTTAAAAGGAACAATCCAGTGGTATTTGTGTATTCATGGTGTTGTGCAAACAACCACCTCTATCTAGTTCCAAAACCTTTTCATCACCTCAAAAGGAAACCCCGTACCCATTAAACAGTTGCTCCCTGTTCTCCCCTCCCTCCAGCCCCTGGAAACCCCCAATCTGCTTTCTGTCTCTATGGATTTACTTATTCTGGATATCTCATACAAATGGGATCATACAATATGTGGCCTTTTGTGTCTGGCATCTTTCCTTTAACATAAGGCTTTCAAGGCTCGTCCATGTTGTAGCCTGTGTCAGTGCTTCATTCCTTTTTATGACTGAGTAATATTCCACATATGTGTTTATATACCACACTTTTTTATCCATTCGTCAGTGGGTGGACATTTGGCTGTTTCTACCTTTCGGCTATTGTGAATAGTGCTGCTATGAACATGCATGTACATTTATTTGTTTGAATATGTGTTTTCAATTCTTTGGAGTATATACTCTGCAGTGGAATTGCTGGATCACCTGGTAATTCTTTGTTTAACTTTTTGAGGAGCCACAAGACTTTTTCCACAGCAGATGCACCATTTCATATTCCTACCAGCAATGTACAAAGGGTCTAATTTCTCTACATCCTCACCAACACTTGTTATTTTCCATATTTAAAAATTATAGCTGTACTAGTGGGTGTGAATTTGTGGTTCAGATTTGCATTTCCCTAACGACTAGTGACGTTGAGTATCTTTTCACGTGCCTGTTGACCACTTGTACATCTTCTTTGGAGAAATGTCAAGTCTTTTGCTCATTTTTAAATTGGGCTGTTGGTCTTTTGGTTGTTGAGTTGTGCAAGTTCTTTACATATTCTGCATATGAGTTCTTTATTCATTGGTTAGCTTTTAAAGTTGGTTAACCAATGTGAACATTTAGAACTGATTAGGGAAAACACGAATGCCTGCTCCTGCGGTTGGATGGTCATCAAGGTGGGATGTAAAAACGAAGGTTCAAGTCACTCCAGGCTGCATGGCAGGACACTTATTAGAGCCAGGATGTGGCTCACACCTCTTTGTCTTTTTTTTATAAAACTTTAGATACTAATGTTATCTAAACACGTTATCTGTGTTCCCGACATCCAGCTTTGTTTTAAAAAGCACTCAATCATTACAGAAGCGGTGGAAGCTCCATTTCCCCTCTTTAATCCCATGACCATGGCTCCTTTAGGAATTATTGTTATTTAAAGCTGCTTTCCTGAGGGATTTGAGACTGCTCATAAGAGAAAACACAGGCACAACTAAATGCTGACTTGAATCTCTTAGACTTCAGGGGGGTTCGGAGCAGGTGATTAACTTGCTGAGCTCACCCTTATTTTCCTGGATTCTTAAGAGGTCACCTAAATTCTGCCATCCATCAAGGCACCATATCCCCTGTCCTGTGTGGCAGAGAGTGGGAGTGGTCAGGACATTACCTCCACATGACAGGAAGGAAATGGTCACAGCTCAGTGTAGCCTATTTGTGGGCGGGCAACTCGGTCAGTCATGCAGGGCCCCCTGCACACAAGGTCTCCATGCTCGGTTTAAAATTTCCTGTCACCACCTTGAAATTCTTATTAAATAATTACATACTCAATCCTGTCCATTTAGGGTTGCCAGATATAACAAATAATAACACAGGACTCCCGGTTACATTTGATTTCCAGATAAACAACGAATACTTTTTTAGTATATCCCATGCAGTATGTGGGGCATCCTTATCCTAAAGAAGTATCGGTCATCTATTTGAAATTCAGATGTAACTGTGCATCCTGTATTTTATCTGCCAGCCCTGTGTCCATCCCCTCCATGTGGCAGGAAGGATCATAGCAGGTGGAGTTGGATCTGTCTTCTTTCGCTTAACATAATGTTTTCAAGGTTCATCCATGTTGTAGGATGAACAGCGAAGAAAAGGAGACCAAGATTTGTCTTTTCTGTAAAATTGCTTCTAAGGAAAAAATATGTGCTCATAATTTGCACGTGGAAAGGACCGGGTGCCCATTTTTCGTGAGGACGTGTTTCCGACCCCAGCCTGAGGGCAGGCGCTGCAGGCTGAAGATGAGGCGTACCTCTGGGCCTCTGGCCTTGCCCTCTCCGAGACTTTGGGCTTCCTCCAGCCATTCCTTTGTTAGAGAAGCCGGGGTTGAGAGAGGCAGAGGAGGTGGGGGAAGATAGCTGAGAGAAAAAACGCACGTATATGGAGCATCCCCGTGGCAGGCTTTGAGCCGAGGGACTGGGGTCCAAAGATGAGCAAGCGAAATGGTACAGCCGGCGTGCTTCCCAAGCTGCGATGGGCATGCGAACCACGGATCCTGTTACAATGCAGAGTCTGATGCCAGACGTGGCCCCAGCAATGGGGCCAGACCTGAGATTCCGTAATTCTAACAAGTCTGCTGATGCTACTGGTCCTGGACCACACGGTGAGCAGCAAGGGGCTGCCTCATGTGGGGGATGACAGCGTGAAAATTGGGTCTTGGGGGCAAAATTGGGTCTGCCGGCCCATCGCGCCCTCACCCGTCAGGAGCTGCCACTTCATTTGAGCAGCACGGACTTTTATTCTGGTGAGGGAACTTAGAGTGGGAGGGATTTCATGGGGGGAATTGAGGGGTGCAGCCCAGGCCAGGGTGCTGACCGAGCTTGACGAGGGCCTTGGGGTCTGTGGTGGAGGGTCACAGTTAGCAGAGGTCCTAAGTCTCTGCCCTCCTGTGTCCCAGGTCACTCACGGGGACCCGGCAGGGAGGACCACCCTCCCGTTGATACTAATGGTGGACGGCACGTTGTCGCTCAGTGCCTGGCATCCAGAGGCAGAGGAAACTCGCACTCCGCCCTGGCTGTCCCCCTGCTGACCACCCTCCAGGGTGGGGCGGGGCCCTGGGGGCTGCTGCTTTGATGCCGGTCGCTCACGGCAATTACCCAGACGACTGGCTCATGAAACCCAATAGGAGGGACTGGAAGACTTTTATGGGGGGCTTTTCTGCTTCCAGCAAATTCCAGGGCAGGATTTTACGATCTTTGATTCCAAGCCTCCTTTTGCCCCTTACCCCCCGTTGTCTGAAAGGAAGGACGGGGCTTCCACAGAGCGGGGGTCACAGAGGCAATGGTGGAGGTGGCCGCCTGAGAAGCCGGGGAGGGAGCCGGGAAGCTGGAAGCGGGTGGGCTGAGCCCTTCAGCAGAGTCTCGGGTCGGGAGACTCCAGCCAGTGTCCTCGGGGCCTCACTGGGCCCCCTTGTCCCCCACCAAGGCCCTGGACTTGGTGCATATTGAAGGGGACCCGAGAGGACCGCGGACACTGCATTTCCACAGGGAGCTTCAAAAGACGTCCACGGACTCTGTGCAGGGCCCTGGCCGCCTGTTTCTTCCGCGGGACGATGCAGGCTGGGGCCGGGGTGGAGAGAGACACGCAGAAACGTGTGTGGAGACCAGAGATGGAGGCTGAGTGGGAAGATGACACAGGACAGACAGACACAGTGCTGGAGAGACACATAGACAGGTGGACACAGTGCCGGGCATGGAGGAATAGAGAGGGACCGAGGGACACGGAGAAATACGCACGGAGGGACAGAAACAGGGGCGGTGGAGAGAGATAAGGTGAAAGGCAGAGAGATGGAGACGCCCAGACACACAGAGGGAAACAAAGAGATGGAGAGGGAGCCAGAGACAGAGGGCCAGACACAGAGCTGCACAGCGAGGCCAAGCTTCAAGGAGAACACGAGAACACGAGAGAGGAAGAAGCGGCGTGGGGGGACTGTTGATGATCCATCTGGATGATGCTAAGGCTCCGAGTCTGCGCTGAGTTACTGCAGGGAGCTCACAGGCTGATGGGGACACGGACGCCGGGGACCACAGCCCTCTCGTGTGGCTCCACTGTTGTGCTGCTGTTGGTGTCGGTGGGCCGGGGGGGGAAATGTGTGCAGACAGACTCAGACTCCCGAGTCACTGCTTGGGTGGAGCCCAGCTCTGCCGCCCAGCAGCCCGGGCCAGGCCCGTGGGGTCCCCACACCTTGGGGTCCCTCCTGTGGGAGGAGGATTATAAGAGTCCCTCCAAGCCGGGATCACCGTGAGGGTCAAACAAGTGACAGCCACCCGGGCTCCCAGAGCTCTCCTGGCAGGTCTGAGCATCTGGGGTCACCAGGGCGGGGGGCCACGGAGGGACCCAGGCCAGGCTCTCCAGGGATGGCAGATGCCATCTGAGCAGCCTGTGCGAGAAGGGGCATGCGTGTGAGTGTGTGTGAGCATCACGGCCTCTGGTGGGCGGGCAGGGTTGTAGGCTTGTCCCATCCCAGGAAGCTTAACTCGATCACATCTGCGCAGTCCCTTTTGAGGTGCAAGGTGACATAGTCACAGGGTCCAGGGATTAGGATGTGGACCTCGCTGGGGGCCATGATTCTGTCTAATGCTTTCCTTCCTCAATCCTCAGATTCTGCGTCTCTAAAACGGGAAAAGCTGGGCCTGCTTTGTGGGATTTTGCTCCTGGTCTTTATACACCTTCACATCCTGCCCTCGGGAACTGTCTGGAGGTGTGAGAAGCCCCAGGGCGGTGATGGTTGGGATGTGTCCCCTGCCCCCTGCCCACCATGTGACTGGACACCTCTGTGCAGGGTCCTACCACTGCCTGCTCCCAAAGGAGAGAGGGAAGGCCGGTGGTAACCAGGCAAAGCCTCAGCTCTGGCCCTCAGTCAAGGCCGTGAGGGTCCCCTCTGCTGTTCCTACGTCAGGGCACACACAAGGGGCTTCGGGCGTCTGGGTGGGGTCCTGTGCTGGCCGCACAGCCTCTGGCTCCCCAGCCAGGCTGCCCTCCCTTACAGATGTGTTTGCTGCCCTCTGCTGGCTACCAGGAGGTCCTCCAGGCTCCCCGTGGCTCCTTGGGGCTGCTTCTCCCAGGTTCTCCTGCTTGCTTGGGAGGATCCCTGGGGGTCCCCACCTTGGGGTGGGCTCAGGCATGTGCCCCTGTGAGCTACTGTCAGTGCTGTTAAGAGTTCCTAGGACGAGGTGGCCCCAATGCAAACAGCCCCCAGCTCTTTGCTTTGGGCCAGGGTGACCACAGCTCAGTGGGGTCTCCTTGTCTCTGTCCAGCGGTCTCGTAGCCTGGTGTCGACTCACTGACATTCTGGAGCCACTCAGACCCATGCACCAACACTGGCCCTGCCACCTCCTGGCTGTGTGCCGTTGGGTAAATAATCTCTCTGCGTCTCAGTCTCCCCTTCTGAAAAATGGAATTAATATCTACCCTGCAGTGATGGAGCTATATATATATTATCTAATAGATTATATTAATTATCTAATATATTATATTAATTATCTAATATAATATCTAATATGTGTTGAGCATATACTACAGATGAACCCTGTACTGGTCACTTTAACATCATCTGTAATCCTAATTAGTCTTATCAAATCTTCTTGAGAAACTTAGGAAGGAGGCATTGTTGTGCTCTCCATTTTACAGATAAAGAAACTGAGTCTCAGAGAGGTCTCCTGCCCAGGTGGACGCAGCCAAAAGTGCAGAACCAGGGTGCAAATCCAGTCCGTCTAAACCCACAGCCTATTCCCTGCCTTATGTCCCTTGGTCTCTGGTCTCAGCAGAAGTCCAGATTGGCCAATACATATGTTCTTGACTGGTTTTTTTTTTTTTTTTTTTTTTAACAGGAAAACAAACAAATTAATGAGATCATTTTTTTGGCAGCCATTTTCTTTCAAAACATGGGGTGGCTGTGATATTAATAAAGGTTCTTGGGGCACAGAGTTGGGATCCCAATCTTCAATGCTTGTCGCCATGGACACCCTTGGTGCTACATCTTGTCCCTGCTCCCACTTGCAGCCCACAGAAAGACCCCCGTCAGCGAGATAGCCCTGGACTCTGACACCTTGAGAGAAGACATCCCATCCACTCCTTGCCACCCACTGTGGTCACATTGCGCAATTCTCCTTTGGAGTTTTTATTGTCAGCTCTTTCTGATTTTAAGAAAGTTCCTAAAACCAATTCTAGTTTGGGTAATTTGACTTTTGTAAGAGCAGAAGCAATGTTTTGCTTTTAATTAGGAAACCACAAATCCCACTGGCAGCCTCGTTTTGGGGGGAGAATCTAACAGCCTAAAATCCATTAGAAAATTCTTGAAGGGAGTATAAAAAACACTCTAGGGTCTATTTTGTTCCAGGTGCTTTCAGTCTATCACCTCGTTTAATCCTTGTGGCTGCCACAAAATGTTTTACCTCTTACAGATGGGGGAGATGAGCCTCAGAATGCCGAGGGGCACCCCAAAGACACAGAG
The DNA here is from genome assembly GCF_025265405.1 of Mesoplodon densirostris. NCBI lineage: Eukaryota > Metazoa > Chordata > Mammalia > Artiodactyla > Ziphiidae > Mesoplodon > Mesoplodon densirostris. The sequence continues at coordinate 6,221,216 of NC_082676.1, forward strand.
CTCTTCTGAGGCACTGCTGGGTTCCTACCCAAACCACTCCGCCCCGCTCCCCACCCTTTCTCACTGGACAAGTCTACTTGCTCAGGGATGGCCCCTACCTTTCCCAAAGCAACCCCTGTCAGTCTAAACCAGGGAGCGGAAAACATTTTCTGTATTTTAGGCATGTGACCTCTGACGTTGTAGGATGGGAACAGCCACAGGCAATATGTAAGTGCGTGGGTGTGGCCATCTACAAAAGCAGGTGATGGATGGATTTGGCCCCAAGCTGTAGTTTGCCAGCCTGTGTCTTAGCCATTTGGGGCAATCAATCCCCCTCACCAAGTGTTGCCAGGAAAGGGCTTGGGCTTCGGTTCTGGCCCACAAGCCCTGAGAGGATGTCACTGACAGGGTTTTGAGAACAGGTTTCTTTAATCTTGAAAAGAGACACTAGATGGAAACCTTTCTTCTCTGCATCTGGATGCAGTTGATGAGGAGGTGATGGCTGGAGCAAGTGCAGCCCTCTTGTGCTTCCAGGATACAAGTCTGAGGACCAAAGCTGACCTGTGGAGGGTAGAAGAATCCTGTTGCTGGTTTCCACAAGTCCCTGGACGAGCAGTCTAGCATTGCCACCCCTCCTCTGGACTTAAACCATGTGATGTTATAAAGATGTGTATTATTTAAAGCATCTCTGGTAGAAATTTGTTTCTTTATAGCTAAAAGTCTCCTAAGCTGACTGATAAGTTGTCCAAAGCTTATTCTTTCCCTACTTCCCCACATGATTTTCCTAGCTTAACTTGGTTGATTTTAAGTGGTGCTGAGTAGAAGAAACACCAACCTGTTTCCTTCCAGAGGAAAAGCAGCTGCTGCCCTTGAGTTGGCCCAGTGTACCTAGGGGCAATTTTCACTTATGCAACTTTTGCCTTTTAAAGTCAGTTATGGAAATCGATGCATTTGAGTCTCAACTCCAGAGCAGGTGTGTTTCTGATTACAGAGAGAGGTGTGCGTGTTGCCCTCTGAAGTCACCTGATTGACGGATAGGTGCTGAGAGCTTGCGAGGATAACCTTGCGGGTGTGTGGGGTTTTATGGACAGCAGGGAGGCTGGAGCACGGCATTCATTGCCTGCTCGGCTGTTCCACAGCAGACACGTAACCAGGTAGTGGGTACAGGTGGCCCTAAGACCACCAAGGTCTGAGAGGTCAGGGATGCCTTCCTGGAGGAAGAGACATCCCCGCCAGGCCCTGCCGGGTGTGGGCTGTTAGGAGGCAGCGGTTGCGGGGGGCGGGGGGTTCACGTAGAGAGAGCACCTTGTGCAGAAGCCGTGTATGAGGAAGAGCCAGTGCTGGATTTCTCCTGCGTGTTGTGTTCTAGTGTCCAAATTTGCATTCTGTTAACGTGATTTTTGAAAATCTCCTACAGCGCCCACAAGTAAAAGCCTCCATAGACTGTATTCACAGCACAGCCTTGGGTGACAAATTCCCGAGCTAGACCGGGGTTTCTGCACCCGGGCCCTGGAGATGAGGTCAGGAGCTGAGAGGCCTCCAGGGGGGCTGGCCGGGGGGACTAGCACCCTGGCTGGATGTCAACCAGAAACCCAGGACTCTTCCATCAGGTGGAGGCCGACCCACCCCTGCCATCCTGGGGAATCTACCAACTCTTCTTCATGGTACAAAAGCAGCGCTTCCCACAGCACGTTAAGGTTTTTTATGTTCCATTTTTAAATTAAAATTAAAAACAAAATAAGTAACAGAAGACTACAAGGAGGAAAAGCCCCTCCCTGAAGCCACACGATTGTCCCCAGGGCAGCCGAGGCCTCCAAAGGCCTATGAACCCTCGGCCCCGAGGCAGGGTCTTCACGTGGACTGGTGGGGGAAGCGGGGTGAGGTGCAGAACGATCACAGCCTTTGCCAGGGGAGGACAGCATCCCCTGTGCCCCCTCTCTGGGCATGCGGCCCGGGGAAACCTGGTCCCTTCAGGCTTCACCACGGCCCGGCCTGCAAACCCCCCTGATGCAGCGGGAGAGCCTGCCGCGCGCACCCAGGCATTGCCAGCCGGGAAGTGTGACCCCCGGCGGCCTCCCAGGCAGATGGGATGTGCCTGAATTGGGGTGGCTTTGCCCTCTCCCCAGCTCGCAGGCCTGTGGGGCCCATCCCTCCTGCTCCCACAGCGGGGGGCTGGCCCCTCCTCACCCAAGGGACCCCCAGATGCCAGCGGCTTCTCCTGCCCTCCCTTGGCCCAGGCTGGGAATGCTTGGATGTCCCGAGATGTCCTGACACATCCTGGGCTGTAGCGGCTGCCCCAGAATGGGGAGGGGTCTCCTCCAAGCCAGTTTTCTCCCTCCGCCACCCAGTTGCTCACCTCATGCTCCCCTCTCTTGGGTCACTCCTTAGACCAAGTTGGACCCCTTCCCCAAGCCTTGAAGACCCCAGTCTGAAAGACAGAGGGCCCCGAGACTGCGGGAGCTGGATTTTGTCTCTTGTCAATCAACCTTTAATCACCAACTCTGTGAAAGACATTATGGGGAGAGCTCTAGAGTGCAGGCTCATTAGTTACGGCATGCAGGCTCAGTAGTTGTGGCACACGGGCTTCATTGCTCTGCGGCATGTGGCATCTTCCCGGACCAGGGCTCAAACCTGTGTCCCCTGCATTGGCAGGCAGATTCTTCACCACTGCACCACCAGGAAGTCCTGGGAGGCTAGGTTTTTAAACTAGGGGCTGGCAGATGTTCAGGGTGACACCCGTCTCTCACAAAGAAGGCTACAGTGCATATCTTTGTACTTAAATTTTTGTGTACATGGGCTAGGAGACCTGAAGGATAAATTCTTCGCAGTAGAATTGCTGAGCCATTTCTATTTTGATGGGCACTGCCTATGGCCTCCAGATAGGCAGCGCCAGTGAACACCTTGCCCTGCAGTCCTAGAACCGTCACCTTCTGGTCTAGGGAAAGTTTGTCTTCATCCCCGCCCCCTCCGCCCCCCAAAAAAGATGGAGAAAACCAAGTTTTCCCTCTGGCTTGCCTTTCCTTCTCCAGACTGAGACAGAAGCTCTTTTTGATGTATGCAGGTAGGGAGTGACCTGGGCTGTACCCTGATTCTGGCTGCTCCCTTCCTGCCCAGGAAATAGTCCAAAATTCCTCCTCCAAAATGCAGCCTGGATCCGCCACCTTTCCCCTCTGCTACCGTAGCCCAAGCCACCACCTTCCCTCCCCTGGACAGCTGCCCTAGTTGCCTTGCTGGTCCTTCTCTGGACCCTCCATTCTAGTACTCACAGGGAAGTCAGAGTGACCACAGTCCCCCACTGCTTAAAATCCTCCCGTGGCTTCTCACCGTCTTAGGACACAACCCAAACTCCTTCCCCAGGCGTCCAAACCCTGCATCATTTGCCCTCTGTCTCTCTCCAAAATCATTCCCCATAAAGGTCCCCAGGGTCCCTCACTCCAGCCACACAGACCTGCCCACGCTTCAACTCCCCCAGCTTCCTTCCACCACAGGGCCTTTGCACTTGCAGCCCTCTCTGCCAGAAACGCTTTTCTTGCAGATGGCCACATGCCTGACTCCTTCTTATAAGTTAGACCTCACAACCTAAATCACTGCTTCCAGGAAGCCTTCTTTGACCATCCAACCCACACTGTCCTTCTCCCAGCCACTGTGTTCTGCCTTCCCTTGCTTGATTGTCTTCATAGCCCTAATTGAAATGTATAACTGTCCGCTCTGTTTGTTTCCCATCTCCCTCAGCTCCAAGGGAGCAGGGTTTGATAGTGACACTCTGGGGGAGGGAGCTGTAGCAGGTGGACAAGATGCTTAGCTGTCCCCACAGATCTCACGAGGCAGACAACCTCCATAAAGCCAGCCCCCTGGGACCGCCATTACTTTCATGGACCAAGGAGACCCACTGTCTCCTACGCTTAAGAGAATCCAACCGGTCGGACACTCCTAACCACCGGGCTGACTTTGAGCTTGTGATTTACAGCACAGAGTGGGCGTTCCAATATCAGTGCCCCGGGTTCACGTTAGGGCCCGGGTCATGGGAAACCAAAAGAGCTGGAGCAGGGTCTAGACAGGCCACTCCGACTGTAATCCCTGGGGAGTGGTAAACGGCGTGACCTCCTCACTGCTGACTAGTGAGGTGGGTCTGGAAGGGATCCATGAAGCCAATGAGAAGCTGGGCACATCTGTTCCCCATGATGCAACCTGGGCCCAGCCAGCGATCTGCGAATCAGTGGGGAGCGACCCTGCCCGATCCTGGAATTTGGCACCGAATTCGGCACTGTGTAGGCAGGTGTTGGCAGAAGAGACATCACTGCCTGAGGAGTCAGGGAGCCCGTGATGTGGGAAAGACTTCCCGTCTTTCTGAAGTTTCCAGAAGTCAGGAAGCAGTAAGAGGAATCCAGAACTTTGGGTAAAAACAACCTGTCATTTACAGGCATGGGACAGGGCAGGTCTGTTGAAACTCAGTAGCTTCAATCCACAGGGTTGACTTGAAGATCAAGAGATTATGTGCAGGAAAGTGCTTTGTGCGCCCCCAAGTGCTGACCGTAAGTGCCATGAGGCAGGAGGTCTGTACTCCACTGGAGTAGAAACTCCTGGAGGCCAGCTGAGACATTTTCCTCAGCACCCGGCACACAGGGAGTGCCATACACACAGCTTGTGGAGGAACGTGGACCACGCTTCTTGGTCTTAAGTGATAGAAACCCAATCGGAACCAGCTTCAGATACCAAGGGAATCTGATAGAAGGCTGCAAGGGCAGCGTGCAGCTGGGCCTTAGGAACCTGAGTCAGGGCTCAGAAACCTCTCCTCTCGGCACATCTGCTTCATTTTCTTTCTAGAAAGACTAGCTTCCTTGGCTTTGCAGGGCCACACGGAAGATAACACGGCTGTCAACAACTTCCGAGGTTTACAATTTCCCATCTAGGTACACAAAGAGCATTTCCCAGGGAAGGACTCTAATTAGCTCAGCTTGGATCCTGTGCTCATTTCAAATAACCAGAGAGGGGTGGACAGAGAGCAAGAGACAGATAAAGAGACAGACAGACAGACATAGAGACAGAAGCATTTTCCGTTTTGTACCTCTCTGTACTGTATGAATGTCCTAACCAGGCCTCTCTTCCCTGCTTGCCTTCATGTATTTATTCATTTACTTGTTCACTTGTTCATTCATTCATTTATTTTAATATCAATTGACATCATCTGGGCAGTGACATTATGAGCCACATAGTGGAAGGCGCAGGAATTATTTAAAACGTAGAACAGCAGTCATGGTGGTGAGGTCAGGGGAGCGTAACAGGGAAGAAGAAACCTGACTCCAAAGTGGATCTCTTCCTTTAGCTCTAACCCTGGGCTCTGTGACCTGTGCTTCGTCACGCTGGCTCTGAACCTTTGTAAAAGAATGTTGCCAAGAGCCTGATAGCCCCTTACTCGACTTAACCCTAGGCTCAGACCTTTAAAGTTATAACACTTGTCCACTCATATGGAGATTAAATGTTGCAGAACCGAGAATACCATTTGTCTTGTCGGAGATTTATAGGAACATTGTGACCAGACCTATGTGGACAGCTACAAGAACAAAGGATTCCTGCACCAAGAAGTTAGAAACAGCCAGCCAGACCGTCTTCCCTTTTCCTATAAAAAAAAAGCCTGAGTTCTAACTTGAGGATGGTGAACAAAGTCACCCTCCCTTGCCCCGTCCCCTGGTCTCTCGATGAATTGGCCTGTCGTGTGGCGAACAGTATGAACTTAGACTCGGTAACATGAGGTCTCATCAGGTCACACTGGGTACATCCTTGGACTGGCTTGGAGTAATTCCCCGGAGACAGGTCATCCCAATGTGAAATAGTGTTGTGTCTCGGTGACAGGACTTTGGGCAATTTTTTGTCTCTTCTTTGTATTTTTAAGAAACATTTTTCTAAGTGTGTCATATTTTAATTAAAAAATAAAACTTTTTGTCAACCCTTGTGCATTTAGGCCCCACTACGTGCTTGTTTAGGGAGAGAGAAACCAAGAATTTAGGGCTTCCCTGGTGGCGCAGTGGTTGAGAGTCCGCCTGCCGATGCAGCGGACACAGGTTCGTGCTTCGGTCCGGGAAGATCCCACATGCCGCGGAGCGGCTGGGCCCGTGAGCCATGGCCGCTGAGCCTGCGCGTCCGGAGCCTGTGCTCCACAGCGGGAGAGGCCACAACAGTGAGAGGCCCGCGTACCGCAAAAAAAAAAAAAAAGAATTTAATCAGCGGTCCGTGTAAGCCCCTTGTCCTGGCATCCCCGGACATCCCTACCTGTCCAACATCTTCCCCAATGCATGAAATCCCTCTGTGGGTGTTTTATGCCTTCAACTCTTGACAGCTTGCTTTTCAGAGGGAGTGGAGACGACTCCAAAGAGAAGTGGACCATTCGCAGCCGATTCTGATTCCGACTCTGACACTGGACTTGGGAGCAAGTCGGCCACCGGTCAGGACGCACAGCCCATCTGGTCCATCTCTATTCCTCACCACCCTTCATGGCCTGGTGGAGTTTGCTTAAGAGTGAGCCAAGTCTCAGGCAGGGCTGCTGGGAACAGCCCTCAAATCCCTCTTGTCCATCTTAAAGAGAGCCGCTCTCTTGACTGCTACTTCTCCACCAGTAAAGCACTCACTCGAGTAACAAGACCCCAAGTGTGACTTGGCTGAACCATGACATCGGCTAAGCAGAGGGCAAAGGTCACTGTGAGCTCCTTTGGGGTGGGCCCAGCGGGGGCGGGGGAGTTCTTTAAACTGGAGAAGCTGCCCCACGGCATTCCTGGGGAGGGGACTGACCCCTCAGGGGTGGTCTTTCTTTCCATTTGATGGAAAAAGTGGCGGCCTGGGGGAGGTGAGGCTGGAAGAAAACTCCAGCCAGCCACCAACAGGTCAAGCCCCCTACCTGGATAGGGGAGAGTTCTCGGTGCTGCCTGGAGCGCGTAAAAGCCAGTCCCCCTCGGGGCTGGCTCCAGGGCTTATTAAATACCAGGCCTTCCGGGCCAGGAAAAGACTAAACAAAATGTGGTTTTCCTCTGTGGACTGATTGCATCTGTTCCGAAGGGAACACAAGGGAATCACCTTTGGGGGTGCATTTCCCAAAGACCAGCCCGCCGGGAGCCCTGGCCCTGCCTAGACGTTCTGGCCCCCTGACCCTGATCTGAAGCTTTGGACAAGGTCACTGGCTTCCCTGGGAGGGAAGGGGCGCATTCATGCCACGAGGCGAGTGGGGATGGGGTCCGCATCTCAGGGAGGAGGTGGCAGGATCTGCATGTGGTCCAGAGTGGAAGCTGTTGGCCAGGCAGAGTGAGAAGAGAAGAGATCTGAAGACAAAAGCCTGAGGACAACCCATGATGAAAGAGCCACAGGAGAAAGGAAGGTTCCCCTAAGGAACAACCGGAGAAACAGGATTAGGCAGAGCGCTGTATTCTCCCTGGAAGCTCGGTTGAGTTGAAAAAAACTATGATGTAGAACCACGGTATGGCACAGCCCTATTTTTTTTTTTTTTTTTTTTTTTTTTTGATGTGGACCATTTTTAAAATCTTTATTGCATTCGTTACAATATTGTTTCTGTTTTGTGTTTTGGCTTTTTGGCCGCTAGGCAGGTGGGATCTTAGCTCCCCTATCAGGGATCGAACCTGCACCCCACACATTGGAAGGCGAAGTCTTAACCACTGGACTGCCAGGGAAATCCCAGCATAGTCCTATGTTTTGGTTTAAAAATATTCTGTAAAAATTATTTAATAAAAGATAAAGAGCAATGATAGATTTTTCACATTAATTTCTTTGCTGCCAAGAAAACTTTGAGTTAGAGAAGAATGAGAAAGGGCCTTTTAATTCTAAAAAGTACAGCAGGGTGACCAAAGGGATTCATTCCAGAAATGCAGGAATGTTTCAATAAGAAGAAATTCATTAAAGAATTCATACCAGCCAGTTAAGGAAGAAAGCTATATCATCATCCTTGAGAGATGCCCAAAAGAAACTGCATAAAATTCAACATCCATTCCTGATTTTAAAGAAAAATTTTAAAAACAGAGAAACGGATGGAGATTTCATACAAATAGATGTTTCCAAATAAAAAACTGAATGATGAACAAAGCACTGGCCCCAAGTGGGCAAAAGGCTTGACCAGTAATTCACACACACACACACACACACACACACACACACACACACACACACACACAAATACCCTCAGACACCTAAGGTCACTGAACATGACAAGATGTCCCATGTGGCCCAATGCAGTGTCTGCAAAGATGGAGAAGAGCCCCCAGCTTAGCCTGAGGACTCTCAGGTCAGATCTCATGCAAGGCTGAGTCCTAGGGCCTCCTTCCTCCCTGGTTCAGTGCCTACTCTGATGACCGGGTGTTGAGGACAAGAGAGACACCCTCAAACATGGCCTGACCTTCTAAGGCACGTGAGCTGGAGGGGAAGCTGCTCGTTCCAGATTCCTGAGCCAGGAAGGGTTTGATCCTGGGGTTGAATCATGTCTGTCTTTAGAGCTCTTGCTAGATCCCAAGCCATATCCCCTCTACTGTGCTCTCAGCTCTGCCTTCCTGCTAACGATAAAATTATAATCCTGGGAGCCCTGAGCCACCGACCAGAGGAAGGCTGGATGTGATTTACACCAATTAATCTGGCCTCATCTCTAATCAGAGTAATTGTCAACAGGAAGCAAAAAGAAATGCTTTTCATTCTGCCAGCATCACTGGGACCCCAGGAACTCGGGTACTACCCGAGCAATTATAACTGTGATGTTATTCCAGACCTCAAGCCGTACCCCCAGGGTGACTGTCATAGCGGATGCATTTGACATTAGCCATCTGAATTTGAGGATTCCTCACCAGGGGGTGGAGCCGTTTTCCCAAACAACTGGGCTGTGTGTGCCCAACCTCCTCCCCAGGCAGCAAAATCAGAAGACAACTGATTGCATTTGTCATTTCTTTACTGGCCTCATGTGTTGTGCAGACAGAACTTGAACAAGGAGAAAATGTGGCAAGGTGGGTTGCCATGGTGATCCAACATCACCGGGGCCATTGTGGTGGACGGTGGGTACCGGGGTCCCCCGGCGGAGTGTAAGAACCGCTGAGCTGCTACCTGAGGGCTGCCCTGGGCTGAATGCAGTAATTCCACAGTCAGAGTGAGAAGAGAATGCTGTATTCTCCCTGAGATTTTTAAATCTCTGACTTCCATCCCTCAGAGTCATCTGCATGCACGAGAGGTCAGCCAGGGCTTCTAGCTGTTGGATGAAAAAAAAAGATGTCAAAGGAAACTGGCTCAGGTATTTTCCGCCAATTGAAAAGACCATTACTTGCTCCTGTCTGGTGGGAAGGAAGCCAATCTATGTGAGGGAAACAGAATTCTTGATAATGCTTTCTCCCCCAAACCTGCAGACCCCTCCCCACCCCCTCACACCAAATCTCAGCATGAATGGCACCGCCGTTCATCACTGTTCATCACTGGGTGTCATCTGGAGTCCTTTTCTCCCTTCAGCATCGCACCCCCCAATTCAACTGCCGGTTTTAGTTCTCTTGCCCTATTTCCCAGATAGATCCTGAGTCCAACCCTTCCTTCCTTGTCTTCCACCATCACCCTAAGCCCATGGTTTTCAACCAAGGTGTGTTTTTGGCCCCCAGGAGACATTTGGAATGTCTGGAGACATTTTTGGTTGTCACACATGGGGAAGGACGCCACTGGCATCTGGTGGGTAGAAGCCAGAGATGCTGTTAAACATCACACAGGACACAGGACAGCTGCACAACAGAGAGCTATCTGGCCCCGTCAGTAGTGCTGAGCTGAGAATGCTGGTGTAAGCAGAGCGGCCTCCACCTGGGCCCCCAGCTGGCCTCCCAGCTCCCACTTGGGCCTTGTCCAGTCACCCCCAAATGTCACCCCAACCTTGCCACTCCCCTGATTAAACCACCTCAGTGGTTTAACCCGTCTTTACTCTGTGAGGAAGACCCAGCCCCTCCCATGGTCTCCACCACCTGCTCCCTCTGGAGGATGCTTTTTTTTTTTTTTTTTTTTTGCGGTACGCGGGCCTCTCACTGCTGTGGCCTCTCCCGTTGTGGAGCACAGACTCCGGACGCGCAGGCTCAGCGGCCATGGCTCACGGGCCCAGCCGCTCCGCGGCATGTGGGATCTTCCAGGACCGGGTCACGAACCCGTGTCTCCTGCATCGGCGGGCGGACTCTTAACCAAGCGGCTGCTTCCTCCTTCTTCTGAGTTCCAGAGTGACCTCCTCCCAGAAGCCTTCCCGGGCCTCTGCTCTCTGGCACTTGCCACCACTTTACCCCATTTTATATCCTCCAGAGACTCATCATCTTTTCGTTATCTTATTTATTAATTTCCCCTTGGCAAACGTTCACAGTGTGACCACCCTAGGAAGCAAGCCTTCCGAGGGCACGTACTCCCTGCTTCTTTCATCGATGCGTCCTCGGTGTCTGACACCAACAGAGGCCCCATCAATATTTATCGAATAACTGAAAGCCACGCATTCACGCAGATCTTCCAGTTAAATCCAGCGACATCATTTTCAGGGCCCAGCACAAAATGAAAACACAGATTTCCTTGTTCAAAAAATATTGAGAGTTTCAAGACAGCAGAGCATTAAACCAAGCACAGGGTTCTTCTGAGCACAGGGCCTTCACGTGCCCGTGAAGCAGGTTCTAATTACTATATTACTTTACACCAATGAGCGAAGAATAACTTCTTAAAGTTCTCACTTCAGCTAGGGCTCCCCAAACTCAAGTTCCAGCAGAGGATTCACTGGCCTGAGGCAAAATAAGAAAAATATGGAAACTGCAGTAAGGTTGTTCTAAAGGCTAAATTTACTTCTAAAAGCTAACATTATCGATTTTGCAATCGCTTTCCTTTTATATTTTTGCTGAGAAAAATGTATTCTCTTTTCTGAAACGATGGTGTTGGGAGATGTAAAAGGTTGGATAACTCTCTCCCCAACCCACCCAATCTTTTCAGTGTTTGCTTTGTAAATTTTCCTACTGTGTGGACCCCAGCATCTGAGAAGTCCATCCCATCATCCCACCCAGGAGTGAATAGAGAGGCCCCTTTGCACAATCCCTTTCAGAGGAGGATTGGCTGATTTTCATGGCCAGCAGAGGGGGCCACAAGAATGCCAAATCCTCTTGGCTGGGTCCCAAACTAATCTGCAGCCGGCTCTCCTATCTCAGCTACCAGAGATGTCCCTTATTAGCCGGGAGATTCGGAATTCGTGGAAACTTACCTGGTGACTCTTTCTCCCTTTTTGCATTTGAACTGTCATCTTGAATTAAAGCCTTCTTTCTTTAAATCGGTGGTTCTCAGCCCTGGCTGCACGTTAAACTTACCTGGAGAGCTTTCAAAAATAAAATCAAAATGCTCAGAAATTCTGGTTCTGTTGGTCAGGGGTGGGGTCCTGACCATCAGAGTTTTTACCCCTCCTCCCCACCCCCAATTCTAATTCTAATGGGTTGAGAACGCCTGGCAAATAAATTTGCTATTAAAAAATGGCAGTTCCGGGAATTCCCTGGCGGTCCAGTGGTTAGGACTCGGCGCTTTCACTGCTGTGTCGACCCCTGGTCGGGGAGCTAAGATCCCACTAGCTGCATGGTGAGGCCAAAATAAATAAATAAATAAAATAATGTAAACTTTAAGAAAAGAAAATATATTTTTTAAAAGTGAAAAAAAATGGTGGTTCATATTTTTTCAAAGGGAATGAATGCCTTTGGCGGGGGCAGGGCCTGGATCAACTGTCTTCATTCTTAGAGGACAGTTTGCAACAAAGCAGAAACAGAACCTTCCAGCTACCTACAGATAGAAGATTGAGAGATTGAGGATGTCTGGTGTCTTGTCACATGGTCTGTAAGCACTTTAGCAACCGGCCCCGATCTCTGCAGAGTTCACCCTTGCTCTCCTGTCTTGCCTGCGTCTTCAGCAGACCCAGCCCTGGGAAGCTTGCAGCCAGGTGTCTGGGCGCAGTGGGTCCCGGGTCGCCCTCTGGTCCTCGCAGGGAGAGCGTTGAGGGCACAGGCCACGCTGCCACCTCTCCCTGAGCCTGCCCGAAACACCCTCTTGCAAACACTCACAGGGCTCCACTCCCTGGGGACATGTGGTGACATGTACACACTGCTGGCGAAGGTGTTTCCTACTAATCATCTTTCCAACAAAAGGAACACTTTAACGATTCTGCAAGGCGATAGAAACCCCAAATGACTCAGAAGGTATTTGGGGGGCAGTTCCTCCCGCTGGTCAGAATGAGTAATCCTTCTGAGAGACTACAAGCAATTTAGTAAGAAAACTGTCTCGTGGGTGAAGGGCCAAAATCAGGAAATATTTAGGTAGGAAGGTTTGGTTTGGATGCCCCCTTGGCAGGTGTTCACAGATAGAGACTCCTTCCCCAGGTATGCAGAAAGCCTCACCCCCCCGCCCCAACTTCTTTACTCAAAACCAAAGGACAAGAGATCCTCCTGTTGGCTCAATTCTGAGAGAGAAAGACACAGGTGGGTCTCAGATCCTTGCCCGGTGCAGGTGATGCCAGGTCGGGCCGGAAGTGCTCCCCTGACACTCCTTACCTGGGAAATGGGCCTATCTGCCCTGACAGGCCAGAATTCCCTCCTCGCATCTGGGAAGCGAGGCCTCACCTCTCTGTTACAAATAAAATCCTGTGTCATTGGTCAATCAGCTCAGACTCCAGCCGCAGTAGGGGAGGCAAAACCAGAGATTTCACCGCTCTGCTCACCTCCTCCCTTCCCCACCTCCTCCCTCCCCCACCTCTTCCCTAAGAGTGTTTCCCTTTTGAATCTTCTTAAAGAGAGTGCGTGTCTACCAGCATTACCTTTATAACTCAAACAGCTGGGAGAGAAGCCCAAACTACAGAAACACCGAGAGTAAAGAGGACAAGGACGGACGAGCCATCTTTGTTGCTACAAAGCAAAACGTCCAAAGAGTTGCCAGGACGGCAGCCTTTGGAAATCCGTCACTCCCTCCCAAAGGTCAAGGCCTCTCACTCTCCTTAAAAATTTCCCACTTCTGGGCTTCCCTGGTGGCGCAGTGGTTGAGAGTCCGCCTGCCGATGCAGGGGACACGGGTTTGTGCCCCGGTCCGGGAAGATCCCACATGCCGCGGAGCGGCTGGGCCCGTGAGCCATGGCCGCTGAGCCTGCGCGTCCGGAGCCTGTGCTCCGCAACGGAAGAGGCCACAACAGTGAGAGGCCCGTGTACCGCAAAAAAAAAAAAAAGAAAGAAAGAAAGAAACCTGTGCCCAAGAACTCACTAATCCTCGGGTTCTATAGTCTCCAAATACATCTTAACATGATCACCTCATCAGACAATCCACTGAGATGTTAAAAAAAAAAAAAGGCAAAAATTGACATATACTTTTTGAAGGGCTCTAGCTTTTTTTCTTAGCATTCTAGAACTTGTAGGATGGGAGCTTTAGGACTCCAGTGCTCTTTTTTTTTATCCTAGTATGATGCCCATTTTACACGGGGAGAAACTGAGGCTCACAGAGGTTAAATAACTTGCCTCAGATCACCCAGCTGCTCAGTCAGGATTTGAATCCGGACTCCAAAGCTTCCCTCTAAACCACTGTGGGACAGTTTGCCTGTCACAGGCTCCTGGAACGCTTCGCATCCTGGCAGGTCACTAGGAGAAGGTCACTTTGGGGATCCTTCCCCCCCCCCCCCGTTACTTTTTTTCAAGTAAGTCTTGTCTTGGGAATGGGATTTTGCCAGATGAAATTCAGGAGACTCAGTTAAAGTTGACTTTCAGATAAACAATGAATAATTTTTTAGTGTGTGTCCCATGCAATATTTGGGATGTACTCACACTCAAAGAAGCATTTGCTATGTATCTGAAGTTCGCATTTACCTGGGCGTCCTGCATGTTATCTGTAGGCAGGCCTGGTCCCATACACCAGCGGAGCCTCCTGCTGTAGGCATTAGATAGAGGTTATTCTCGATGTGGACCTGAAGAAAAAGGAAACAAGGTCTCCCAGTCACTATGAAATATACAGGTGCTTATTAGTTTATCAATTCAACTGCACAAGCCTGCACCCCGCCAGCTCTCACTTGTACTTTGCTGCCATAATTTACAGGAAGGCCCGAGGGTACGGCAGGGTGGGACCCTGCTTCTCTCATTTGTTGCCAAGGTTCAATGCTACCAGTCACTCTTGTTAATCTTTGGTTTAATCATTTAGCAGTTGTAAAGGACTCATTAAAAACACCCCGGTTTATTGGAAACACCTCCTGCCCCGCTCGAAGGCAGGCCAGATCGTGAGCCCTGTACCCACTCACTCTCCCTGAGCCCCGTAACAATGCTGCTGACTGTAATTACACCCCAGTGTTTGGAAAAGGGCATGTGGTATGGGGCGGGTGGGTGGAGGGAGGTGGGAAGAGGGGCGGAGGAGACTCCCTGAAACTCCAGGGGCCAGGCCTCGGGGGGGGCGATGCCTGGTGCTGAGCCCCTGCCCAGACCCCTCCCCACCTGGATTCAGGCTCTGTCACCCCTCCCCAGAGGCTGGCCTGTCCTCCTGGGACCTTCAGCTGCTCTCTGCATCCCCATGTGCCCCGGTGGGCAGGGTGGGCTTGGCTGTCCTCTCTTCTGTGATAAGCACGTACTGTCTGGATGTTCTACCACCTGAATGCAAATCCCTCCACCAGCCCTGCCTTCCCTGCCCTGCGTTTCCTTCTGTCTACACTCACAGGTCTGTCCCCCGAGCTCCTCCGAGCGCCTGCCGGTAGCCCATGGAGGCACTGGGTACACTGTCCTTCTCTGATCACTCAGTACCCGCGACTGGCCATGATGGGGTCCCTTTCCAGGCTCGGGGGACACAGCAGACGATAGGCTGCCCCTTTGCTTCCTTCCTGGCCACTGCTGTTGGATGTGGATTTTGTTCCCAATTTTTTTCTTTTTCTTTTTTTCTTCTTTTTTTTTTTTTTTGGCTGCCCCTCCAGGCTGGTGGGATCTTAGTTCCCCAACCACGGATCGAACCCACGCCCTCAGCAGTGAACGCACGGAATCCTAACCACTGGACCGCCAGGAGATTCCCTCCAGTTTTTTTCTTTAAATCACGATTCTGGCATTTTCATCTGATCCCCTTCTGAACCTCCCCCATCCCTTTTCATCTTTTTTTTGTAATGCTTATTTCTTTAGGCTGATAGCTCAGGTGTGGAATTACTGGGTGAGAAGATGAGACCACAGCTAAGGAGGGACTCCGATCCACCGTCACCTGTCCCAGGCCACCATCCTTTCACCCCGGCTGTCAGCCAACACCTGCCGGTTCTCCCTGCTCCCATCCTGGCCCCTGCGCCTTCTGTTCCCAGCACAGAAGCCAGGGGGCGCTGTTGAAACCTAAGTTGGATCAGGTCGCTCGCGGGAATCCCTGCAATGGAGTTCTTGCTCAGGCTGACCGCCAAGGTCATCATAATGACTTCTAAAGCCCTGGAGCAGAGTCCCTCAACTTGCACATCTCTGACATTTGGGGTGGTTGATTCTCTGTGGTGGGAGCCGTCCTGTGCATTGTAGGGCGTTTAGCAGCATCCCAGGCTCTACCCACTAGATGCCAGTAGACGCCCGCCCCCAAAATGGAACAACCAAATAGCCACCCAACCCCAGCACTCCTTACTTCATCATGCTTTGTTTCTAACACAACACTTTCATCTGACATGCTGTATTTTTATTTACATATTAAATAAGTAGAATACTGCGTGGTGTACAGCCTTAGGTTCAGCTGCTGGGCTGTGTCTCCAGGTGGGCCAGCTATAGGCTGTCTGGAATTGCAACTTCCGTTTATTTGCGACTGGTGTGCACCTTTAGCACCATCCAAACCACTGCAGGAAAGTGAGAATTCTGAAAGCTGGAGCCTCAACACCATTTTGAAATGCAAGATGTGGAGACGCTTGATCAGGTGTGAACTTCTTTCATCCCGACATAAGATATTGCAATATTACACGTGTCATTTTTTAAAGACCTTTGGATTTTTAAAAAGTGTCACTTCCCTTGTTTTTCCTTCCTTTTATGAATGTTGTTCTAAAAGTTTTAAGGTTTTATTCCTTATTTATTCAAAATTTCTTATAGATAGTAACAGTGAAGACTCGAAGACGTCTCCAGCAAACCCCTCCTCAGGATTCGTGTCGTCGTGACAATCATAAGCTCTGACATAAACTAGGTATGTTAATCGAAGCAAGTCCAAGTTTTTTTTTTTTTAAAGGTGATAAGGTTTTATTTGGAAATTTTAAACAAAACTCAGTATTAAATATATCCCCATAATCCTTTGTATTTTGTCCTCCTTATTATAATTATAGAGTATTTTAAATGTAATGCATTTTTTCACCGAGTTCCATGCAGACTCCCGCAAACCTGTCCGGTTGACCCCAGTGCACTGTCTAAATATTATCATTTTCTGTCTGTGCTAGTTGCCAGCAAGGGGAAGAGCTGCCCTAGAGAACAGAGGTTAGATTCTTGGTGTCCAGTGCCGGGCTTGGCTCAAGAGATGGACTCAAGTGTCTTTGCTGCCGGTGTTTTGATCCAGATGCCCAAGGTGAAGCCGCATGCATTCCTGGATTCAAAAGATGTGTATCAGGGTTTGTTGGGCACTCTGCTCAGACTCGGGGTTCCGGTGAGCAGCGTGCATGCCCTCAGCACCTAGTCTGGGAGTGCCACCTTGTACCTGGCCTTGTCCTAGGCACCTGGAATGTCACATGTCTGTCCCATGGAGCTCACACGCTCATGGCGAAATCATTCCACCACGGGAGTCCTGTTGTGAGTGATTTATATGCCTTAACCTACTTCATCCTCATGTCAACCTTCTAAGGGGGGTAGTATTAACAATCAGAGAGGTTAGGTGGCTCATCCAAGGTCACACAGTAGGACCTGGAGTTTGAAGCATGTGCTAATCCTACTGTCTTTCTCAGGGGCAGCAATGAAGGTGGTGTGAGGCTTGGGAACGGTGTCTGGTGTTAAAGACACCTTTTGGGAGGCCCCGGTGCCCTGAGCTGGGGGTCTTGGGCAGCAAGGGCAGGGCGCTGCGTGCCGGGGCATGAGCGCACCATGTTCCCAGTAGGCAGTCTCACCCCTGCGATTCCCTTTCATCCCAGGAAAGCTGGCATTATTCATGGGAGATAAAAATCAGCGTTCAACCCATTCCAAATTGCAACCGGTTGAATCCTGGGACAACTGCCACGGGCGCTGCGGGTTGGGCGAGTTTATGGCTCAGTCAGAAGGAGTGGAGGCTGGGCCAGACCGAGCGTGGTAAGGACACTCCAGGCGGACGTGTTGTAACGGCGAGCAAGTCGTGTTTTTCCTGGGAATGGAGTCCACCGGCCCCACGACCCCTCTGGCGAGCTCCCACCCTCTTGTTTTCGTGCACCGGTGGGGAGTTCTGTGGTTTCGTTACACCAAAGTTTGTGTTGGCAGCTGCGAAATATGCACAGATGTTTCAGGCGGAGCCAGCGTTTCCTTTCTCCTTCCCCCAGGTAGATAAATCACCAGGTTTCGAGAGGGACTCCTAACCCTACCCTCCTCTGTCCTCCCCTGCTCAGCTCCAGCCTGGGAATTCCCACTGGCTCTACGAGCATCGACATAAAATTAGAAGAAGATTCACATTTAATGAATTTTACATTTAAAATAGATATGTTCTCTGAAGACTCAGAGTCTGAAAAATCTGTCCTTAGGCCATAATCAGAAATGTGGGCACAGATGCGTGGGCAAATACACCCAGGGAGCAGCAAGTGATGGAGCTAGAAACAACCTAAATGCCCAGCAGTGGGGGATGGTTCAATTATGGCAAAACCACAGGGAGGCACGGCCTGTTGTGCAACCACAGAAGTAATTGTTTTCCAGGAGGACAAAACGACAGGGGAAAATTCTCATGGCTTGAAATTAAAAGATTAAAAACTGCACTCTAAACTGTAAGTAATGAAAGTTTATATAATTACATCTCAAATGTGGGGTGTGTGTGTGTGTGTGTGTGTGTGTGTGTGTGTTTGAGAATAGAAGAAAATATGCTGATATATTAACGGTAATTATCTCTGGGTAGTGGAATTTTTATTTTCTTTTTTTATATCTTTATTTTCCAAATTTCTACTTTAATAACTTTAACTTCAGATAATAATCAGGAACAAAAATGTTATTTTCAAAGAATGAGTATTTCTTTGAGTGGCTGGAATCTGAGTGTTTTTTCCTTTCTCTCTTTAGTGTCCCAAATTTCCAACATGGACATACTCCTCTTATAAAGGAGTATGGATGGATTATTTTATTTTTTCCAGGGGGAAGAAGCAAATGTATATTCCATAATGCACAGGGGAGGGGGTTATTGGATGTCATGGAATAAAGTAACATTAAAGCAATACAACTTCAGAGGGGGAAGAAATTAGCAGCTGAAAATGGCAGGCACCCATGAGATTGATTCTGGCACCATCCGCAGATTCATAATCCCAAACTCCTGAAAGATATTAAAACACAAAACACATAAAACAAAATGCCAGGGCTTCCCTGGTGGCGCAGTGGTTGAGAGTCCGCCTGCCAATGCAGGGGACACGGGTTCAAGCCCTGGTCTGGGAAGATCCCACATGCCGCAGAGCAACTAAGCCTGTGCGCCACAACTTCTGAGCCTGCGCTCTAGAGCCTGCGAGCCACAACTACTGAAGCCCGCGGGCCTAGAGCCCGTGCTCCCCAACAAGAGAAGCCACCTCAATGAGAAGCCCGCCCACTGCAATGAAGAGTAGCCCACGCTCACCACAGCTAGAGAAAGCCCACGCAGCAACGAAGACCCAACACAGCCAAAAATCAATAAATAAACTAAACTAAAAAAAAAAAAAAAGCCAACTAGAAGAGGAGATTCATCTACTTAGATCTTCAAAAGCACAGAAACAAGACTTTGTTTCTTACTAAAGATATTTCCCTTTTCCCACCTCTCCCTCCTATTGTCTGAAACCAGAACAAGCTGCAACCGTTTTCCAAGTGACCTAGCATTTTACCAGCATTTTCTTAAAGCCTGTTTCCCATCTGGATTGTTTCACCCCAGCGTTCTTCATCCAGGTGCTTGGCTGTGACCCGCCTCAAGAAGGAGGACGCCCACTGCCAGGTTCCTCCATGTGTTCCTGTCCTGAGATGCATGTGACAGGCATTCCTTATTCAGATCTCACAGCAACCTTGTGATGAGGGTCTGTTCTTCCCATAATTTCCATTTTACAGAACGGGAAACATGCTCAGAGGGATAAAGGAATTTGTGCCAGCCCCAGCCAGGAAGTGGGGGGAGCCAACATTCAGATGTCAGTCTATCTTCTTCCAAAGCTTTATAAATCCTACACATGAGAGTGGAGGCCTGAGTTGAATGGAGAGCCACCAGGTAAACATTTTCCAGGAAAACTCTGAAGGTTCTGAGGCAAGGGGTATGCCGTGTATTTAACCTGGCTGATGGGTGGAAAACCAAATCACAGTGAAGGACTGTACGGGCCCACTGTCCAGGGTGGGTCTGCAAGGAGGGCCAGAGCCCCTTGAAGCCACACCAGCCTCGCTGTGAATGGCACAGCGTCAACAACTTCGCAGGTGTCCCTGGCAGGTGAGAAGGGCTTGGCAGGCGAACGGGGTGGAACACGGCTCCTCACCCAGCAAAAAAGCTGTAAATCAAGTGATTGCAACACGGGAGCAGCCTGAAACCCAGCCCAGGAATAAACAACCACTCAGTCATTTTTATTATTTCTTTTTCTGAAACTAATCAGTTCAGTATGAGTCACTTCATAGAAGCTGAGACCATTCCCCTGGAATTGATGGTGCCCTGAGTAATTGTAACAATGGGCACGTGTCAAAGATGGCTCCCACATTCCAAAACGGTCCCAGGAAACAAGTCATGGCTCAACCAGCCTGGGTCCAAATTCGGTGCTTGTAGTTGTGTTGCCAGATAAAACACAACACATATTATGGAATATACTATCCTAAAAAAGTATGTGTTGTTTATCTGAAATTCCAATTTAACTAAACGTCCTGTCCGGTAGTTATTTTATCTACAAACCTACCTAGATATCATTCTCATTCTTTGAGCAAAGGTAACACACACCCGGCAAAATTCAGCAAGACAGACCAGAGACGTCCCCAGCGGAAATGGACCCTCTCACCGCCTGGCTCTTAACAATGGTTTGCAAACTCTGAGTATGCATCAAATTGATGCATTGGAGGGCTTGTGAAGACATTGGTTGCTGGATCCCGCTCCTAGAATGTCCTATTCGGGAGGTCTGGGGTGGGACCCGAGAATCTGTATGTCTAACAAGTTCCAAGGTGATGGTGCCGGCTCCCTACTTGGAGATCTGTGTCCTTAGGATGCACACTAACTCTCCAACATCCTCCGCCACTGTGCCCCACATGGTCTTTCGTGGTCCAGCTCCTGCCACCCCCTCCAGTCTGTCTCACACCATCTCCCTCGCTCACCTGGCTCTCTGGCCTCCCTGCAGTGCATCAGGAGAACTCTTCTCAAGTTGCCGCAGGGCCTTTGCACATGCCGTTCCTTACCATGCACTTGGCTCCACCCCACCCCTATTACCTTAGGCAGGAGGCATCCTAATTACCCCATTTTACAAACATAGGAACTGAGATTTGGAGAACCTCAGTCACTTGCCCAAAGCCAAGTTGATAATAAGAGGAGAGTCAGGGACCTAAAATTTCATCTGCATCTCCCACGCCTGCCTTCTTTCTGCCACGCTGCTGCTTCCCCTGACTGGGAGTATTAACTTGTATTTCAAGCCTCTCTTAAATGCTGGCTTTTGTGAGATTGCTACTTGATAGCTATTTATTTATCTTCAAACCAAGCCCCTGGGATTAGTACTTCAGGATTTGGGAAACAGGTTCACATTCAGCCTTTGACACCATTCAAGATCCAATAGACTTAGCTCATGTCCCCTCTCAATGTCTCAATGTTTGCCTGAAGTCAAGAGTATTCGTTTCCCCACCCCAAATTCACACACACACACACACACACACACACACACGCACACTTCTAAAGTCTATAGACAGAGCTCTGACACTAAAGTTGTCATGGCAACTGAAAGCTTGTTCTCTGAATATTTCCCGGGTGGTGGGATGACACCAACTTCCTGTCTCCTATTAGAAGATAATGTCAGCTCTTGGCATCTGCGAGTGAAGGTGGGGCAAGGGTGTGGCTCCAGGTGGGTGAATGGAACCCAGGTTGTCGAGTTATGAAGACCAAGGTGGATACATTTACACTCCATGAGGATAAGGACTGGTCACTCCTGCTCTGTACCACCAGCCTTCTGCTTGCGGCCCAGGACACTGTGTCCCCAAGTAAATGATGAATTAATGAATAGAGTTATTTGTCAAGTGTCGATGTCTCAAGTATTGCAGGGCACGGGCCAAGGCTTTGCTCTCTGGTGCCAGACCAAGATCCCATCTACCAAAACGCTCCCCTGAATGGGCATATTTCCTCTTTGGGGTTTTCCCGTTTATTTTTATTTTCCTGAAAGCCACTTACTGAGTTTTCTTAGCTCTGGGTTGGGTATTTAGTGGTTGTTTGGGTTCCCATCTTTGGGGAATTAACAAGAAAGTTTCCAGTCTCTCCCAGGAATATAGTTTCAGGGTTTCCCTCCCCACCACTTTCCCTCGGCAAAGGTACACACATTCATCTCAAGACAGACACAGCACCTTTTCATATGAACGGAAAGGTCAGGCGGTTATTTAACAAGCACTCAACTGCCCACCCATCTCCATTTTTTTAAACCTGAAAAACAAGACCGGAGTTTCATTCTTAAAGATGTTGGATGCTATTTGTTCCCCTCTGGCTCCAAATCACGCCAGGAGCCGGCTGCCGATGCAGTGGGAGCCTAGATGGGAGTGTCTTGGGGGCTTTGCTCCTGGAGCTCCTGCTGTTAGTCTTTTCCAGCAAGAAAGGAGAGCGGAGGCAAAGAAGAAGCAAGCCAGCCAAGCAAGCATGACATAGCTCAGGGGCAAACCCAGAGAGGGGCCCACAGCCCAGGTCTCATTTATTTCAACTAGTCATTCTCTCTCAAATCTGGCCCTTCTCTCCATCCCCACTGCTCCTCCCCTAGGCCAGATTTCTCACCTCCAGCACTAGTGACACTTGGGCAGGTTCATTCTCTGCGGTGGGGGCTGTCCTGGGCACTGGAGGATGTTTAGAAGCACCCCTGGCCTCTACTCACTAGATGCAGTAGCAATGCTCCCCCGCCCCCAATTGTGACAACCAAAAATGTCTCCAGGCATTGCCAAATATGTGGCTGGGGAAAGGGCTGCCCCTGGCTGAGAACCTTTGGCTTTAGTCCAAGTGCTCCCCCCTTCGACTCTGCTGCCCCTCCTATCCGGCCTCCTGGCTTCCATCGCGGCCACCTCGTGCTTTGCCCCCAAAGGCGCTCGACACGTTTTCCTTGATTGCATGACTGTAGAACAGCATCCGTATCCTCAGGGCCTAGCACAATACCTGGGATGTAGTAGATGCTCAACAAATATTTGCTGAAAGATGACAAGCTCCTGCGGGCAGACTTGACGTCCTTTCTGCTCTACATCCAGCGCTCAGTTTGGCAGGCCCTTGGGTCCTCCGTTGCTTGCAGCCAAATTCGTCCCATCTGAAGGCATGCATGGAAGCATGAACAACCTTCTTAGGGTGGCATGACTCCTCCCAATTTACAGATGGAGAAACCAACGTGCAGGATGGTTAAAATAATCTTCCCAGGATTTTCTTCAGCAGAGCTGGAGCTTTAACACAGGTCTGTCTAACCCCAGAGAAAAAAATGGATCGAAAGAAATTCCTCTGAATATAAAACAGGAAAAAGGTATCTAGGAAGCTGATCAAGTCATACAGAGTTGCTTCCTCTGCCATGTTGGGTGACATGGGATGTGTCTCATCGTCTGGGGCTCAGTGTCACCCTTTCAAACGTGCCGAGGTTGCAGTGATGTCTCAAAACATCCTTGTGGCTCTAGGAGGCTTGGATTCCAGTTCTCAAATCTGCCATCAACACCCAGGGGCTCACCCAGACAGACCTGTGAGCACCGCCCCTCTGGGGTGGCCATCCACAGAACTCAGAGCGGATCCTCCGCCTGCATGAAGGGAGCTGGGGCCCGCCCCACGTAGCACTCTCATGGCACATTTGGTTTCAATTCTCCAAATTCCTTTGCACATTTTGCTGTCACAATGAGATAAAATCGAACTCATGTGAACTGAGAGCCTGGGAAAACTTAAAAGAAAAAAAAGCAAGCTTGGAGTTGTTAGAAGTGCCCTCCTGAACCCCCCAGGATCTGGGATTTACCTGGGCGAGGTGAGCCATGGGCCCTGGCTGGTCTGGGCTCCCTACTTGACCTCCCAGAGTGGGGGGAAGGAAAGGGGTGGCCCTTCTGAACCCAGTGACTATTTCCCGGCCCAGAGTCCTCTGAGGGGTGGGGTTCTAGAGGCCACGGATATTTTCAAAGAATCAGGGGAAGGAGTTACAGACATCCCGTGACAGGTTAAGGCCCAGTAGGGGTCACACACTCATACGGCAGCCAGCGGACCAGAGGCCTGGGAAAGATGCCCGACTGCCCAGTTCTTCAAACAAGACCAGGAATTTACATTCTTGTGTGAAGCCTTCCAACATTTAAATGTCAGGACGCCACTAGGGGCCAAACCAAATGTACTGGCTGATCCCATAGGGTCTGTGGCCTGCCCACTTGCCGCCTTGGCCTTGGCGTGGCTTTGGCCTTCTCAGATCGACCTTTGCTCTGGGCCGAACACAAGCGACTACTACAGCTCAGACACGTCCCTAAGGGCATGACAAATCTTCGCTTGCTCAATTCCCATAGCAGCCCTACACACTGGGGACGATTATCTTCTCCCTTTTACAGATGGGGAAACTGAGGCCCTGGGGGTACAGACTTTCCTTGCCCATAAGTAACTTACAACCTCCAAACAAAGAATTCCTCTTCTTTGAGCCTCGGTTTACTCAGCTTGGTAAACCCCAGGTAACGGAACATAATGGTTATGAACATAGAGGGGTTTGTGGGGGGACTGAGAGGCTACAGGACCAGAACACTGGGTACCTGGCCTAGTCACAGGCTCAGGCCCTTCGGCAGTTGTCATCTGTTAGGGGTTGAATCGTGTCCCTCCCCAAATTCATATTTGAAGTCCTAACCCCCAGAGCCTCAGAACGTGACCTTATTTGGAAATAGGTCCCTGCAGATGTAATTAATTAAATGAAGATGAGGCCACACTGAGTAGGGTGGGTCCCTCATCCAATACGGCTGCTGTTCCTTGTATAAGGGGACGTTTGGACATGGGGACAACACCGTGTGAAGACTGGAGTGGTTCTGCTACAGACCCAGGAACCACCGGAAGCTGGGGGCGGGGATGGGGGGGCGGGGTAGACCTGGAAGAGATGCCTCCCTTCAGAGGGAGAGTGGCTCTGCCAGCACCTTGCTTGATCTTGGACTTGCAGCGTCCAGAACTGTGAGACCTTAAATTTCCGTTATTTAAGCCACTCAGTTTGTGGTATTTTGCTACAGCCCCGGAAACTCATAGATCATTACCATGACGGCATAAACTACAATATCCTGCTTCCTTCCCTTTGCTTTATAATTCTTTGGGTGTCCAGTTAGAGAAGGATGATTCTCAGTTCATCTTTTAAAAGCTGATTACAGTACTCGTTCTCTAAAGCACTGAGCTGGATGCTGGGTTGAGGCAAAGGGATATCGCTGAGTTTCACCCAGTAGGGGAAAGCTCCAACGCTCCAACCCTGCATGCTTGTCCAGGAAGGGCATCAGTGGTACCCAGAGCAGGGCCAGGAAACAACTCTGAGGTGAGCGGCTCTAGACCCCGGAGCGGCCTCAGCCATTGCCTGCTGTGATTTGTGTAGACCCGCGGTTCTCAGCCAGGGAGATTTTGCCCCTCCTCCCCCAAGGGACCATTTGGCAGTATCCAGAGACATTATGCTTGTTACAACTTGCATCTAGTGGGTGGAGGCCAAGGATGTTGCTAAACATCCCATGATGCACAGGACCCCCACCACAGAGAGCTACCCAGCCCCAATGTCAGTAGTGCTGCAGTAATGAGACCTGCTGTACTCAAACGGCACAGGGCTGAGGACCCTGGCTGGGCCCCTGTCCTGCCTGCACTCTACCCCTCTCTGAGCCTCAGACTCCTTATCTGTAAATTGGGCCATGCAGGCTCTGAGAGGCTCCTGGTCCTGAGCCTGGCACGTAGCAGGAGTTCAACCAACCCTCCTCTTGTCGCTTCTCCCATCTTTGCGGGGAAGTTACTGCAGAGGTGCTGGCCTTAATGTATCTGTTTCCCTAAAAAGGAATATTTTAAATTAAGATAAAACATGTCCCATAAATTGTGATTTAACATATTTTTAAAGATTCATAATTCATGCTGTATTTCCTTGATTCTAAGAGGCTGTAAATTATAACACGGACTTCTATTTAGCAAGAACTTCTTGGAGGTAGGGCAGGGGGAGGAAACTCCACGTTAATTGTACATGTTGATCGCAAGGTACACCTTACTTCAGTCCCAGATTAAATGGCGCGGTTCCAACTTCTACCTCGGAGCGGGTGTCAACATGATGCTGCATTCAGAGGAAATACAAACCCAATCCCCAAAGCCTTGAAAAGCCACATTTATCCTTATTGGAATCTGCTTAAGGATTAAGAGGGAATTGCTCAGCATATCAAGCAGCAAAACTTCTAAGAATAAATAAGAATAAATGATTCATAGTGTGGTCTCAACTCTCACTGTGAAGAGTCGCGGTATAGATCAGTGTCTGCTCGGGGATAAAGCAGAGTGAAAAGAGAGTAAACCATCCCCCAAAGACCCTCAAATTAGATGAAAATCCACAAAGGTGTAATGAACAGACAGATGGAACATTTGGATGGAAAGATGGATGAATGGATGGATGGATGGATGGATGGATGGATGGATGGATGGGTGGGTGGGTGGATGGTTGGATGGGTAAGTGAATGGGTGGAAGATAAATTAATAAACACAGAAAAACAGAGGCTGAGCAATGAGATAGAAGGAGATATAGAAGTATACAGAGATATCTCTTTTTAGGCATGCATAATTCATTAAGGCAAAAACTAATGCAGATTGCATATGGTGCCCCTCAAATTTGTTCCCAGAGAAGGTCACCCAAAGAGTATCTTTGCAGAAAATTGCTAATCCTATTGTGATTTCCTGGTTAAAGAAAATGTTAGAGAAACATGCCAAGAAATCGGCCCTTTCATTGAGGGGCAGCTCAGAGAGATGTTCTTTTCTTCTTTCTTTGCTCAGGTGACTTTGAAAGAGAGTTTACTTTGGTTTAATTTTAGGAGCAAAGTCTTCAGCCCTTTCTCTTCTCACTCCCTCTCCACTCTCACTGCTCCCTGTATTCAGACACATCTTGCCACATCCAAGGGGGACCCCACTCTCAGGAAAGGGAAGGGGGTAGCCTTCAAGACTTTGCCTTGCCTGATCTTACTGTTGGGCTGCCAGCTTGCAGTGGAAATCTACCACTGGTTGCCCCACATCTATTCTTCTCTGCTTCTAGCAAAAAGTGCAGTCATTGTCTGGGGGCACTTCTTCCCCCATCCTTAGCTCATTGCCTTGGGGGTACCTTGAGACTTCTTAATCAGTTCAGGATCACCCAATGACTCAATGAGAGAATCACTTGATTAGAGTCAATTAAACATGCAGAGATGTTTGCTGAGGCTAACAGCTCTCTCTTCCACAGCACAGCAGTAAGGATGTGATACCCGGAGCTTCTGCAGCCGTTTTGCAAACCAAGGTTCCAATCCTAGTGCTGTTGTTTAAGTCGAGAATTGAGTTGTATCTGATCCCAATGGGTGACCCCACACTCTGTTTTTAAATCAAGCCAGTGGTTGCTTCAGGCGCAGGATTTTGATGTAATTCTGGATAGTGAACTGTGAAGGGAGGCTCTGCAAGGGCTCCTGGGAAACATTCTGTTGCTCTTAAAACCAGACATGCAGGAAGCACCAGCCTCACTCAGCCTCTGGAGGTTATGGCCTTGGGATGAGATGCTGCGTAGGGCAGCAGCCATCCTGGACCATGAAAGAAGCCAGCAAGGGAAGCTGACTGCCCCCCACCCCGGCCCCGGCACCTGCACCTGCCCACTGACAGTTCTGTAACTTCTTCCCAATTTCCTTTCTGCACGTGGGAAAAGAGCTTCTGGTCTCTCTTCCATCCCCACCTTTTGGCCTGTGTGGGGCACACCTAGTTTTTTTGAAATTTCTTAATTTATTTTCATTGAAGTATAGTTGATATAGTATACTGTTATATAAGTTACAGGTGTACAATACAATCATTCACAATTTTTAAAGGTCATACTCCATTTATAGTTATTATAAAATATTGACTATATTCCCTGTGTTGTACAATATATCCTTGTAGCTTATTTTATGCCTAATAGTTTATACCTCTTAATCCCCTCCCCCTATATCGCGCCTCCCCACTTCCCTCTCCCCACTGGTAACCACTAGTTTGTTCTCTACATCTAGAGAATACCTAGTTTTTTTCTGTTTTTGTTTTTGTTTTTGTGGTATGCGGGCCTCTCACCGCTGTGGCCTCTCCCGTTGCGGAGCACAGGCTCCGGACGCGCTGGCTCAGCGGCCATGGCTCACGGGCCCAGCCGCTCCGCGGCATGTGGGATCCTCCCGCACTGGGGCATGAACCCGTGTCCCCTGCATCGGCAGGCGGACTCTCAACCACTAGCGCCACCAGGGAAGCCCAAGAATACCTAGTTTTAAAGAGCCTTTTCTTCTCTTCTGCTGCCTCGAGATGTACTGACAGTTTCAATTATTTAATAAATTCACGATCATTACAGATCATTGCTGTTACCTAGAATGTTCCTCAGTGATGGAAACATTCTGTCTGCACAAGCAATACCAAAGCTGTTTGTCACATGTGGCTCCTGAGCCTTTGAAATGCAACTAGTACAACCAAGGAAGCACATCCTTAAATATACTTAATTTTAATTAGTTAACATTTAAATAACCACATGTGGCTAGTCACCACTGTATGAGACAACAGAGAGATGGAACAATTAGACGATATGTATAAGCATAAAGGGAAAAAGAAAAGTCCCCCCGATTCCACCTCCAAGGCATAGCTAATGTTAAACTAGGTTAATACCCTTGCATGTTTTAGTCTATGCATGTAAATACATTACTGAATTTCCTTCAGAAATATATAATGCTTTAAATTTTATTTGTCCACTAAATATATTGTAAGTATCTTTCCAGCTCAGTGGCTGCATTTCTAAAGAACACAGAGCAGGTAGCAGGAGTGCCAGATTTGGAACCAAACAGGCAGAGTCTGTTACCTTCCGGGTCTGCCAGACTAGCTGCATGACCTTGAATGAGTTATATAAGCTCTCTCCACCTCAGTCTACCCATCTGTAAATGGGGAGATTCATAGTATTTTTATCACAGTGTGGTTGGGTGGATTAAATATGATAAGGCCTGTACAGGGCTTGGTATGTTAACTGGGCATCATTGTACAATGGTTATTAATATTGGTCCTGCAACATCATTTCTGTGGCTGCAGAGTATCTGTTACACAATTGTGCCATGATTTGATATTCAACCTTTCATTATTTGACATTTGGGCTTTTGTTTGCTTTTTAAATAAGGAATGCTGCAATGGAAGCCCTATACCAAAATCTGAAATATGAAGGAGTGTCTGGGAGCCTACTTTCTGATGGAGGGGCTGCCAGAGAAGCTGCCTGGGATTGGCCAAGAGGGCATCAAGCTAAGCCAGACCAGTCTGGTGGGGTGGGCTGGGGGGGTTTCCCCTGAGATCAGCTCCTCAACAGAATTTGGCCAAGAGGTCTTTTTCATTTCAGCCCTTCTAGGTAAACTTCAGCTCAAACTGTCAGCTCAAACAGCATCAGCAAAGCAAAGGCCTGGGTGTGTGTTTATGTTTGGATTTTTTTCTCTGACTCACAGTGGGAGGGAGGTAGTTGGACCAATGCAATACACTCCCTGGAGAGAAGAAATGCAAGTAATCCGAGAGGCTTCCTCCAGGGACATTCCTTGGGGGTTTTGAACCTGTGACAGGACCAGATTCTTTAATGTGACTCTCACAGATCATGTAAAAAAAATTTGTGTACTGTGGTAAAATACATACAGCATAAAATTGGCTGTTTAATTCAGTGGCATTAATTAAATTTGCAATGCTGTGCAACCATCACCTCTATTTCCAATTTTTTTCATCACCCCAAATAGAAACTCTGAACCTATTAAACAATAAGTCCCTGTTCTCCGCCCCCAAACCCAGCCCCTGCTCATTCTGATCTACTTTTTGTCTTTATGAATTTGCCTACTCCAGATATTTCATACAAGTGGAATCATACAATATTCGTCCTTTTGTGTCTGGTTTATTTCACTTTGCATAATGATTTCAATATTCAGCCATGATGTATCAGAACTTTTTATTTTTTAAGAATAATATTTCTTTTTATGTATGTACCACATTTCGTTTATCCATTCATCAGTTGATTTCCACCCTTTGGCTGTTGTGAATAATGCTGCAATGAACATTGATGTACAAGCTGCTATTTGAGCTCCTGGTTTAATTTTTTTTCCATATACCTAGGAGCGGAATTGCCAGGTCATATGGTAATTCTATGTTTAATTTTTTGAGGGACTGCCAAACTGGTTTTTTTTCATACTTAATGGCCATTTATTTATTTATATTAATTTTTTTTACATTAATATTTTATTGAAGTATAGTTGATTCACAATATTACATTAGTTTCAGGTATACAGCATAGTGATTCAGTAGTTTTACAGATTATACTCCATTAAAAGTTATTGCAGGGCTTCCCTGGTGGCACAGTGGTTGAGAGTCCGCCTGCCAATGCAGGGGACACGGGTTCGTGCCCCGGTCTGGGAAGATCCCACATGCCGTGGAGCGGCTGGGCCCGTGAGCCATGGCCATTGGGCCTGCGCGTCCAGAGCCTGTGCTCCGCAACGGGAGAGGCCACAACAGTGAGAGGCCTGCGTACCACCAAAAAAAAAAAAAAAAAAAAAGTTATTGCAAGGTAATGGCTGTAATTCCCCGTGCTATATAATATACCATTGTTTTTTAAATCTATTTTATACACAGTAGTTTGTACCTCTTAATCCCATACCCCTAATTTGCCCCTCCTCACCCTTGGTAAGCACTAGTTTCTTTTCCCTATCTGTGAGTCTGTTTCTGTTTTGAATGTACATTCATCTGCATTATATTTTAGATTCCACATATAAGTGATATCATACAGGAACTGCCAAACTGTTTTCCATAGCAGCTGCACCATTTTACATTCCCACCAACAATGTACCAGGATTCCAGTTTCTCTACATCCCTGTCAATGCTGTTATTTTACTTTTAAAAATTATTATTATAGTCATCCTAGTGGGTATCAAGTGGTTTCTCATATTTTCAGGTGTTTATTGGCCATCTGTACATCTTCTTTAGAGAAATGTCTATTCAAGTCCTTCACCCACTTTTTAATTAGGTTGTTTGTCTTTTTGTTGTTGAGTTGTAGGAATTATTTATATATTCTGCATATGAAACCCTTATCAGATACATGATTTGCAAATCTTTTCTGTAGGTTGTTGTTTCACTTTCTTGATAATGTCCTTTGATGCACGCAAGTTTTTAATTGTGACAAATCCAATCTACCTATTTTTCTTTTGCTGCTCATGCTTTTGTTGTCATACCTAAGAATCCGTTGCTGACTCCAAGGTTGGAGATCATTTTAAATCACTAAGTATTGCTTGTCTCTATTATAACTTTCCTAGGGACTTCCCTGGAGTGGAGTGGTTAAGAATCCGCCTACCAATGCAGGGGACACGGGTTCGAGCCCTGGTCAGGGAAGATCCCACATGCCGGAGAGCAGCTAGGCCCGTGTGCCACAACTACTGAGCCTGCGCTCTAGAGCCTGCGAGCCACAACTACTGAGCCCACGTGCCACAACTACTGAAGCCCGCGTGCCTACAGCTCTGCAACAAAAGAAGCCACGGCAATGAGAAGCCCGCGCTGCACTGAAGGGTATCCCCCACTCGCCACAACTAGAGAAAACCTGCACGCAACAACAAAGATCCAACACAGCCAAAAATAAATAAATAAATATATATATAAATAAATTTCCTGTACATAAGGGTGCTGAGTCCCTTACTGTCCTAGTCTACCCAGGGGACTGAGTTGGCTGGGAGGTAGGTAGGTAGGTAGATTGGTATACAGATACAGATATAGATATATAATTTTATTTATTTATTTGTCCAGTTTAGCAAACTTTTATATTCTCTGGTCACTGCCCCCTGGTCATAAAGACGGTTCCAATATTCAGGCTGGCCAATCATAGTAGCCTATGTCACTGGCATTAGTGATTGGTCCAAGGGGTAGTCTTGTAACCCAAGCTGGACCAATGAGACCTTCTCTGGGATGGATAGACATTTGCTGGGAAAAAGAATCCTCTTTCCATCAGAGCTGGCAAGCTGGAACCATAGGCAGCTGTGTCCTTCACCACAAGAAGTCCCATCTGCCGGAGGCAAGAATGAAGCGGAGGCGATGCAGTTGAGACCCGCAGAGACGGAGACCACCGGAAGGCGTCATGGGGTGAGGAGTGCCCTGCTCCATCTCAGGGGCCCCCGTTCCTTCAGCTCGTCCTTGTAGCTTGTGAACGTGTCCCAGGACCCCCTCCAGTGACACGAGCCAGTTCCTTTCTCCTTCCGTTCGTTAGGGGTAAATTTTGATCACTTGAAACCGAAAGTACCCTGATGGGTCCCCCTGCCCTGCGACCTCTACTCCCTCCTACTGATTTATCAGCCCCTGAATACATCTGTCTCCAGCCCTCCCAAGCATTCACTTGGGAACTGTCCTCTACCCACACCCCTCTCTCCAACTCTAAGACTCAGTCGACGCATTTCCTCCTTGGAGCAGCCTGCCCTGACCCTCCCCCCAACCCTCTAGGCAAAACGGGCTGATTTCCTTCCACGCACCGTCACAGACCTTGTAACACCTCTGAGTTCTACCACTTTGCTCACAGACCTCTCCCCTCTGGACCACAGGCTTTCTTGAGATAGCCGCGGGGTTTACTGCAGTTGGATTATCAGCATCTAGCCCAGGGTCAGCACATGGCAGGGTCTCACTAGGTACCAGCAGAATGACTAAACTGGGCTCTTAGGCAGACATGCTAACCCTGGGCTCCACCACTTGCTTGCATTGTGAACCCTGAGCAGGTAATTCACTTCCTGTTGTCTTGTTTGTAATATAGGTTGATGAGAAACAGAATTTCCTTCCTGGGGCTCTATGGGGATTTAGTGAGATATGCTTCCTGCACAGCTCTGCTGCCAGGGCTCTCTTCCATCTCTCTCTGTCTCTTTCAGGCTCTCAGCTCTGCTTCCTTCAGTTTCTTGGCCTCATTCTCCACCAGCCTCCTACCACAGGCAAGAAGACAGGCATTGGTGGCCCAACCAAAGGGCCTCCTTACAGCAACCTTCTTGACCAACATCTGCATCTGAATCCAGGGAATGACTCTGATTGGTCAGCTCAGGTCTTGGATCCACCCCTTGACCAATCACCAAGTCCAAGGAAATGGGGCACTCTCATTGGCCAGTTAGCCTCTGCCCCACCCTTTGGGTGCGGGATTGATGGGCCAACCTGGACCACATAGAGCAGATGGGGGTAGCTATTCCAAAGAGTAAATGCTGGATGACTGAAAAAAAAAAAAATCTTTCCACTACACTGAGGTTCCTTAATTTAATTTTCCTATTACATTCAGAAAAAAATACCCTCATACCTTGTTTATCCAGGAGGATAAAAGTTCAAAAAGAAAATTTTTTTAAGAAGCAGTCTCAGGATTGGGAGATGATGGAAAAGCTCCTCCCTCCTCCCTGCCCATGCTTCTTTTTGCCCCGTCATCTCCTTGAAGGGGCTTCTCACTCACAGCCACTCCAGTGTCAGACCCAGCCGTGGGAAAGATGGTTCTTCTCCCCTGGATTCTGGTTTTACGTCAGATTTTTCACTGCCTTAAGTTTTATCCTATTCCCGTATACTGTTACACCTGTGAGTGTTACACCTGTGATTGTTACACTATTCCAGTCCTCTGTGCTTGTTACACCTGTGTGTGTTATACCTGTGCTTGTAACACCCATAGGTGTCACGCCTGTCTTCATCACACCATTCCAGACCCCTGTGCTTGCTACACCTGTGCTTGTTACACCTGTACGGGTACACCTGTGCGTATCTACTCTTCCATTCCCCTGCTCCTTCCCTTTTAGAGCAGTGAGTGCACAGAGATCCTTCCCTGGAGAAACAGTGGCCAGTGGAGGTGAGAGCTGATGTTTGAAGTGAGTTCAAATCCCAGCTCTGCAGGTTATTATCTGTGTGACCCAACTCAAATTAGGCACCTCCTCTGTGCCTCAATTTCTTCCCCTCTCTGATGTGGGTTAATAACAGCATCTATCTCTTCAGATTTGATGAAGAACATATGAGATGGTACCCGCAGAGGTGGTTTGACGGAAGCGCGTGGAGCATAAGTTCAAAGCCCCTCGCTCGTACAGGTCCTTCCAAGGCCCTAAATAGGGTCCTTGATATGTCTTCTCATGGGCATATGTTTTTGTAAAATCTGCAAAAGTTCAGTGATTTCATTGAAATCCGGTAAAGCCACTAAATCTTTCCACTCCAGGTTCCCTCACCACCACCACCTCCTCCCTTATGTCAGGGGATGCTGAGGATGGTGGGTCTCCATCGGACCCATTTAGTTGGAGTTTGTGAGCTCAGGCTGTGTGGTTTCAGTGCCGGCACTAGGGTGAGGTGAACGAGGTACCTAAGGTGCAAAACTGAGGACATGCTTTCAGGCCCCGGGAGTGAGTACCACCCTGGGGGGAGACCCACTCTTTCACCCTGGTCCCACCCTGCTGTCTTCCTTCCTTCCTCCTTCAATTTTCTTTCTATTCTGTTGAGAAATAGAGTCACCAACAATGAAGTTTCTCATACTCTCTGTTGTTACTTTCTCTCCTCCGCTGGCTCCTTCCCGAGTCCACATTTACTATAAGGACCAGAACTTCACAAAGGAAAAGAGGAAGAAGAGGCCACTTTTCATCACCACTAAATGGACACATTTAGCACGTACGTAATTGCAGCCACCTTTAAACAAAGAAATCACTTAGTTCTCTCTGAAAAATCCCAAGAATCTTGATACTCTCTCATCTTACCAGGCCATGTGAGTTAAAAAAAAAAAATCAGTAGAAAGTCAAAACTTTCAGTATGAAGTTTGAGTTTGACTTGAAGCATTTAATTTATTTAAAAATAGAAATGTAAATGTAATCTCTGTGTTTTCCTCCCGCTGTCAGGAGCTCTCTCTTCTGCTCTGACTGATTCATTAACAAATTAACATGTTGTGATTGTGCTGTGAAAAGTTGCAACATAATTGTTACAGCCACAGTCCCGAGGCTCTGGAGTTGTGCTTCCCAAACTCTTTTATGGAGTACAAATTAGATGCTTTTCATATACGCTATCTAATTTTAATTAAAATTTGCCCTAAAGCTATCCTTAACAGCTTTGAAGCTGCTGGAGCTTTGTCATCTTGGGGTGGTGAACACTTGCCGTTGATCATGTCAAAATCTGTACCCATGGAAACCGTTTTCCGACCACTTCCTCCTAGGACAAGCTCAGATCTGCTGGAGCTCTGATTTCGACCTGGTTCAAGAATTATTATCTGTTGAGAGAAGGGTGGTCCTCTGCGGGCAAAGTGGAGATTTGGAGGTTGTAACTGGGAGACACAGAGAATTGCTTGCAAGCTTTCTGATTTAGGGGAAATCACGGCCTCTCTGAATGTTTCATTTTCCTTCATCTGTAAAATGAAGATCATCACGATCCCGTCCGTGACCTACTGAAATGACTACACCGCTTGAGACCTTGAAATCTGGAAAGATGAAGAAAACCATTCTTCTGAAAGATATAAAATTACACCCAGGCTCTGCCACATGACCCAGGATGGTGGGGAGATTTTTTTTTTTTAAGCACCTTTTGAAAATCATCAGGAAAAAGTAATCAGATCCTTGAGGTTCCTGAGGTAGTCGTGGGAAAAGTGTTGGTAAGCTAGAGCAAATGTTGCAGGACACCCCCCAAAATGTCATTGAGGTTGCGTTGGAATCTTTTGGGGTCATAGTCCCCACCCTTACTTCCCCAGAGGGATGATATAATTAGGATGAAAGTCATGAATGCTCGCTGCCTCCCTTGCCGGGATACTGGTGGTGTCTAAGGCGTGGGCTCAACTACTCCCAGATAAGGCACCCCGAACCCCGGGGGGAGATCACACAGGCCAGCTCGGCTGAAGGCTGTGCTTCTACTTTGGGTGGGGAACGTGGTATAATAATAGCACTTCCTGTGCCTTTCTGGGGAGATTTTACAGCCATTTGCAGTGACCCTGCAGGGCATTAGATGAAAAGTTCTCTAAAAACAGTGAATACTGTGATCCTTATTGTGTGCCTAGGAATGACAGGGGCCACAACTGCACACTGTAAATATGAGGGGAAATTGAGTGCCAGAGATATCCCTGGAAAGGTGACTGCTGACCAGGTTGCCTGCGTGATTCCTCAAACAGCAGCTCCTTGATTCCCAAGGAGATATCAGATTCATTCATTCATTCATTCATTCAGCACTGCCCTGTGACTTCCCCATGTCCTGCCCATAAACTCTCTTCTCCTTCCTTAGCCACAGTCAGTTTCTGTTGCTGGCACCCTCAGAACTCTGATCCTCCATCCAGTGTGAAGCATTCGGCAGCCCAGTTACAAACACTGGGTCCTGCCTGCTGCCCCAGGGAAGGCCTGCCCTCCACTCAAAGCTGGAAGCCTCACAGGGTAGAGAGAGGCTTGTGTGTAGGAGTGTGTGTGCAGGTATGCGTGCATGTGTGCACAAGTGTGTATAGCACACAACCCACTCTGAGCTGTTCACCTTTTGTCTTGATGGTTTCTATCCCATAGTGAGCAGAACTCTACCCAACATCCTTCCTTTGGGAAGATGTGCCTCCTCCATCCCTTGTGGTTGAGGTGGAGCTGACTCACGTGGAAAGAGAAGTCTAACCTTGGCAATCAGGCTCCAAAGCCCTGAATTCTTCGCCCACATTTGTACCACCCCCAGCCACTTGTTACATTTGTCTTGAATGTCTGAGGTCTCCTTTTCTGCAATATGGATGTTTCCCCTCCAGGAAGGGTTGGAGGCAAGCTGGTCTCTGAGCATCATGATCTTCTGAACAGACAGTGAGTCCACATCCTCCCTCTTCCCGGAGGTCCGTCCAGAGCATCCTGGCTCTGACTGGCCTCTCCTTCTTGGGCTGTGACATCATAGCTGGGGTCTCCTCCACATTGGCTTCATGACCCCCAAGACGGATGCAAGTCGAGAGACTGTTGGCAGAATTGCTTTATATTACTTATTGCAGGAGAGTCATTTAATGAGCGTAGAAAGCAAGACAGTTCTATGGTCAGGGATCAAAGCGATAGAGCGTCGTCTCCATTTCATGGTTCATGTGAAGAGAAATACCACCCACCTGACACATAAACATGATGAGACCTTTGCTTCTTTTTCTCAAGGGGACAGGAGTGAAGAACACTTTGGGAAAGTTTCCAATGTACTAATATTGGCTTCCCAGGGCTGCCAGAACAAACTGCCACAAATCGCGTGGCTTAAAACCACAGAACTTTACTTTCTTACAGTTCGGAAAGCCAGAAGTCCAGAATCAGGGTGTTGGCAGGGCCACACTCCCTCTGGAAGCTTTAGAGGAGACTCTGTCCTTTCCCTCCTCCAGCTTCTGGAGGCTCTGACATTCCTTGGCTTGTGGCAGCATTGCTCCTGTCCTTGCCTCTGTCTTCACATGGCCTTCTTCTCTGTATCTCTTTGTGTGTCCTTTTCTGTCTCTTATAAGAGAACTCTCACTGGATTTAGGGCCCGCCCGAATCCAATGTGATCTCCTGATCTTAACCTTAATTACGGCTGCAAAGATCCTATTTCCAAATAAGGTCATATTCTGAGGCTCCAGGTGGACGTGAATTTTGGAGGGACACCATCAACCCACTACACAGGTGAATACGGGTTTTACCTTATCTAATCTTCCAAGACTGGGTAACCCTGAGCAGATTTCTCAGAACTGTTCTGCACCCTCCCATGGCACCTAGCACGAGGCCGGACATGCAGTGGGTGCTCAGAAAAGACCCATCTTGTGATTCAGTGGTTTTGATGCTTGGAAAGTAAGGTGGGTATACGTAGGGTAGCTCTCTCTCAGCTAAATAACTGATTATTAGAACAGGGGTCTGCAAACTACAGCTCCAGGGCTTTTTTTTTTTTTTTTTTTCCGGTACGCGGGCCTCTCACTGTTGTGGCCTCTCCCGTTGCGGAGCACAGGCTCCGGACGCGCAGGCTCAGCGGCCATGGCTCACGGGCCCAGCCGTTCCGCTGCATGTGGGATCTTCCTGGATCAGGGCAGGAACCCGTGTCCCCTGCATCGGCAGGCGGACTCTCAACCACTGCGCCACCAGGGAAGCCCCCAGGGCTTTATTTTGATGAATGAAGTTTTATCGGAACAGAGCCCCAAGCATTCACTGACACATGGTCTACAACTGCTCTCGTGCTACAAAGGCAGTGTGAGTTGAATGATTGAAACTGAGGGTGTGTGGCCCACAGACTTAAGATATTTACTGTCTGACCATTTACAGGAAGTTTCCAAGCCCCTGATGCAGACGAGTGAAGAGAATGATCTCAACCCTCCAGGTGTCGGCATTTTTTGAGGGGGGAGAATTGAGTATTAGCAAAACGTCTTCAATAAATGTCCAGGGGTGTGGAGGTGAGGAAGTACTTTAAGTAGAGTTAGGAAAAGACTAGACACATGAGATCACTAAACGTAAACAAAGGGGATGGGGAAAGCAGGAGAAGAAGAGAGGTGAGAAGCTGGGGCTTAAACCAGTGGAAATGGCAGAGAAGCTTTTACCAAGAAGATGCCTCCATTTTAAGTTGCTTGCATTTTCGTAAACCTTCAGGGGAAAGGTGCTGCTGCATACAGAGGTCTCCAGGGAGGGTTTGATTTTTTAACTGGAAGTCAGGAGAAGGTCTGGGATCCACAGCCCAGTGGTGTCCATAGTGGGACAGCATGTGTAGACAGTGAGTGAGACAATCCCCAGATGGGACCCACGGCCACGGGCTGGAGCGCCAAGAGGGCAGAGGGCACATCCTTCCCCGGAACCCCAGTCAAACTGGGGGAGACACAGCATCCCAAGTCTCCAAGAACAGGTGGCTTCGCCAATATGTGGCCAAGAAGAGATGTCCCGAGATGCTCCAGCCACATGGCGACACCCCCGCCCCTGACTCTTGGGCACACCCCCACTGGGTGCTGGTTCCTGTTCCCCTACACCTCCCTTTCCAGGCTTATTTCAAACGCCATCTCCCCCACCCGCCCTGTGTGCTCATTTGGCCTCTTTGCTGTTACCAGCTCTGGTTGTGACTCCCCCGGAAGGGCTCACTCGTCCTGACTGATTTCCAGGGCAGAGATTTGGGAAAGGCTGGGCGCATCCTCGCCCATGGAGCTCAGACAGCTCACCACACAGTGGATTCTACTTAAAAGACGCATGTGCAGTGGAAGCAGGAGAGAACGTGGGACTTGCGGGCAGGAGTCCTGGGTTGGAGTCCTGGCTCTGCCGCCTGCCCACTGGGTGACCTTAGGCAACTCC
Source organism: Mesoplodon densirostris (assembly GCF_025265405.1). Taxonomy (NCBI): domain Eukaryota; kingdom Metazoa; phylum Chordata; class Mammalia; order Artiodactyla; family Ziphiidae; genus Mesoplodon; species Mesoplodon densirostris. Next base: position 6,259,870 of record NC_082676.1, read on the forward strand.
CTGCACCTCTCTGAGCTGTAGCTCATCTATTTTGAAAGCGGGGCTCACTGCCCTCTGCTTCGTTCTGCTCGTGTGCAAACTGTAAGTGCAATTCCCATGTGACTCTTGCGAGAGCGGGTGGATGCTTGGGGAAGAGGGCTGGGGGGGGCTCAGCCCTGGCTGGGAAGCCCCCATCAGAGCGATGGGGGATGGGCGTGTCCCCTGCCCCAGGACCATCCCGTGCCCAGCCAGCAGGTCTGCTTTCCTGTGCCCTCCTCCATCCAACTCATACATCTCAGCCAAGAAGGAAGGAACATCGAAGCTGTTGGTGAAATTTCAGAAGAGAATTTCATTTGGAAACAATGTACATGTGATAACTCCTACCATAAGGGGGAGGAAACACTAACAGAAGCGCCCAGAAGCCAGGGACTACCTGCGCCGATTATCCAGGCTGCTTCTTTCCTTCTTTATCTCAAGCGCCAGCTCCCCACGGCCTGCCCTGTATTTTTATTTTGCACGACATGAACCTAAGTCATAAGAGCCGGAAGTCATCTCAGAGGGCCTCGGCCACGCTCCCAAATCAAAGGCGTCCCCCATGGCCCCCCTCAACACTCCACCAGTCACGCTGCTTCACTGCCTCCCCGGCATGGCTCACAGGGAGAGCTCGCGGGGTTACCCGGACGCCACCGTCTCTGCAGCCGGACCGACCGCTCCACGAGCTTGCTTGCCATGTGGGAGGACTCAGGAAATACGTGTCGAAAGAATGAGTAAAAGAGGGAAGGATGGAGCCGTCTGGAAGGAGGATCCTCTGGCTCGGGGAGGCCGCAGTGTCCCAGCGGCCCAACCCCGAGAACAGACTCGTTACAGTTTGTTCCTTGCCGTTTAGATTGTTGTGGGGGTTTGCGTACGGAAAATCTAATCCGTATGTTTCTGACTCATTTCTAAGTGTCCTCCCAAACCGTGGCTCTCGGGGAGCCGTTTCATGTCTAAAAGGCCTATTAAAAGATAGTTTCTTCAATGTTTGCTTTCTTCTTCTGAGAATCAGGATTTCTGCCTTGATCAAAAGGGAATGTGGGTAAGTCCCCCCAAGCATCAGGTGGCGTTGGCACCAGGGCTCTCAGGAGGTCCGGGCCGTGACCTTGATGACCTTTCTCGGCCCAACCTGTCCTCTCCCCACCCTCCTGCTGGGCAGTGGGGAGGGAGCAGGGACAGCACAGGGGGGCGGGGAGGCCCTTTGGGGGCACCAGCCAGAGGACATGAAAGCTGGCATGGAGGTGGGGCTGTTAGGAATGCCAATCACCCCAGAGAGAACTATTTCATAATGAGCACTTAAAAGGAAGAGGCAGGAGGGGGCTGGCTGACCACCCGCCACTCCCAACCAACTTTCCCGTTCCCTACCCTGTAATTAGCGGGTGTCGACATTTGAATGACACACGTCCTTAAAGGGCGCTGCCAGCGCAGACTTGTTTGCTCTCTGGAACCACGTTTCGAATCTGTAATTACGCCTCCTCTCCCTTCTCTCTCTGGGTGCTGCCCTGTAAGTGGGCAAGTTTGCAGGGAGAAAGGACTGTTGGAAAAATTCCCACTGGTAATGGCCTTCCTTGAGCACAGAGTTTGGGGACCCTCAAGGACCTCCCTTGTTTTATGTTGCACAGAATGATGTGAGTCATAGAACTTGCCAGGAATGGAGCCTCTGGATAAGGCAGATACGTATCTGTCATATCGCCTACAGAGTTGTAAGATATCAATACCAATAATAATCCCTAACCTTTATCCCGGATTTACATGAATCCCAGCGAATTATAGGCTCTAAGCGGAAGGATCTTCAGGATAGAAACTAAGCCTGTGCTTTAAGTTCTATTCCTCATTTATTCTTTACGGATGACTTATGAAATGGACACAATATTTAATTTCATTTTGTAGTTGAGGAACCACTAGGAATTGATGGACTTGGGAGCTCTTTAAGGAGAGAGAATGGAAAACCCAATTTTTCTGATGCAGCCCTTCCTAGACTCTGGAATTTCCCTCCATCAAACATCAACGACAACAACAAAATGAGTGGGTTGACATAGGACTGCCAACTCTTGATCTGGCCAGGTATAAGCATTCATGGGAAAAAAAGCTGCCATCTGCCAGCATCCTCATTTCATAAAAGGCATCTTTGCACGAACAGCTAGGAAGGACCATCTTGGTACATCAATCACATTTCACTCTATGAAAAACTCCCTCTGGTATCCTTTTTCTTTCTCATTTTGCCAACGTTTCACCCCAGGCTGGCTCCAATTTGAGGACAGGTATTCAGGATCTCGGTCACTGGTCTTCAACAGAGCTTCCCAACCAGGGGTACGGTGTGTGGGGGGGTGGGTTTTGCCCCCAAGGGGACATCCGATGATGCCTGGAGACATTTTTTTTTTTTTTTTTTTTGCGGTACTCGGGCCTCTCATCATTGTGGCCTCTCCCGCTGCGGAGCACAGGCTCCGGACACGCAGGCCCAGCGGCCATGGCTCACGGGCCCAGCCGCTCCACGGCATGTGGGATCCTCCCGGACCAGGGCACGAACCCGCATCCCCTGCATCGGCAGGCAGACTCCCAACCACTGCGCCCCCAGGGAAGCCCGGAGACATCTTTTTATTTCCCAACCTGGGTAGGGGGTGCTACTGGCATTTAGAAGCTAGAGGCCAGGGATGTTGCTAACATCCTACGATGCACAGGACAGGTCCTGACGGCAGAAGTAGCCCACCCCAAATGTCCGTAGCGCCCAGCTGGGAAGCCCAGGTGGATAGAGGTCTAACAGGGAGCAGGTGGGTTGCTCGTCAGCCGACCACTTATGCCCTGGGGAGACCTGAGGTCTGTGGTCAGATAAAGAATGTGCTGTGCCCTGTGCATCCCCCAGCAAGGTCGGCACCAGGCACCCAACCGTTTTAACTACCGGCAGGGCAGAGGGCTTTCCCATGATGCGGGAAAGCTCGCTCACAGCCCAGCAGCATGAACTTGGAACAAAAGTTTTCTGAGGTCAGTTTTATTTCTTCTTGCCAGTTTGCTCCCTCCTTTGGGCCTCCCTGCGCGGCCTCCCTCTGAGACACGGAGCTGAGCGGTTGTCCAGGGCTGTGCTGAGTTATTTCGGTCTGCAGGGTGCTGTGTATACGCCCTGGCGAAGGAGATCAAACAGACCTGTGAACCATGGTTGTGATGGGAGCTAATTAGCATTTCATAATATGTAGCAGGGGAGAAAAAGCAGTGACACTTCAGAGCAAATAAAACTCATATTTTTTTGCAAATTTAATATTTTTCTGATGAGTTAATGTCTCTAACCATTACTTCCTCCCCCTCCTTGTGGAATTTATTCCTTCAACAGCTATTTCTCTAGTTGCACTTACTGGGAACTCACTGGTTAAGAGTTACAGTGATATCTGGACCTGGGCCCTCCTTCATTGGCCAAATGTGACCCATCACATTGCTTTGGGACAACCTGAGAGCAAAGAAAGGTGTTTGCAGTTTTAAATAGCCTGGAGAGAAAAAAATCAAGAGGAACAATAGTTTGCCACATGTGAAAATTATATGAAATTTAAATTTCAGTGTCCATAAATAAAGTTTTTTTGGAACACGACCACCCTTGAACTTGTTTATGTTTTTCCTGTGACTGCTTTCATGCTATGATGGCAGAGTGGAGTTGTTGTGACAGAAACCGTATGGCCCACAAATCCTACAATATTTATCATCTGATGCTTTACAGAAAAAGGTTGGCAGACCTTTGATTTAGGGGAAAACACTCATGTAAACCAGGCAGGTACAATTCTAAGAGACAACTGCTAAATTAGAAAAAGCATGTGGTTCCATCGGAGCCTAGAGGAGGAAAACCAACTCTGCCTGGAGGTCAGGAAAGAAGGCTTCCTGGAGGAACAGGTTAAAGAAGTTGAGGTAGAGGGGCTTCCCCAGTGGTGCAATGGTTAGGAATCCGCCTGCCAATGCAGGGGACATGGGTTCGAGCCCTGGTCTGGGAAGATCCCACATGCCGCGGAGCAGCTAAGCCTGTTCACCACAACTACTGAGCCCGCGTGCCTAGAGCCCGTGCTCCACAAGAGAAGCCACCGCAGTGAGAAGCCCATGCAGCGCAACAAAGAGTAGCCCCCGCTCACTGAAACTAGAGAAAGCCCACACGCAGCAACGAAGACCCAACGCAGCCAAAAATAAGTAAATAAATACATAAATAAATAAAAATTTTTAAAAAAGAAGAAGAAGTTGAGGTAGAAAAGATGAATAAGGTCCTCCCCTGGATTCAGGGCCCCACTGGTCAATTTTCTTCTTGCATTTTCTCCAGTGCCCTACTTCCTGCACCCTACACCGTAGGGCATTTTTATTGGGGTAAGAGAGTACAGGACAGCTTTGTGTTGACTCATCATTTATGTCCCCAAATCCTTAGTCTCTCACTTGAGTTCTTCCTTTCCTTCTGAAGGTTGTTGGGAGGATGACTCTAGTTTCAACCAGGTTTTTTCCAAAGCTTTTGTTTCCACATCCTGACAGTAACAACCCTAAGTTTCGTTTTCACTTTGAACTCACTGTGATTTATAGGAAGCAGCCTGGATTTGTCTGGCCCTGGTCCAGAAGTAACAACTTCTTAAAAAATAACCCACAATGTCTAACACTTTACTTGTTTTCACTAGACAGAGGTCAGCAGCATAGCGTGTTTCTCTTTCGGCCAATTCTTTGAACCCTGAGCCTTCAGCTCTGTGCTTGGCTCACAGCTCAACATCTGGCGCCTATACCCCTCTATACTCTGGATTATGCAGATTGATGAACCTGGTCTCTGCCTTAGAACAACCAGCTCATATCACTGGGACCTCTGGTGTCAGACAGACCTGGGTTCAAATCCCATTTCTGCCACTTCTTAGCTGTGTTATGTCACTTAGACATGACACTAGATCTCTCTGAACTTCCAATCTACCTGCAAAGCTAAGACAATAATAGTGTCACCCTCATTACTTATGGAGAACAAAGTGAGAAAAGGAACATAGAAGGCTTAGCCCGGTGCTGGGCTCAGAAAGCCCTGGGAAATGTCAGCTGGTGTGGTGATCAGATGTGCAAGCATTGCAGGGGGCTTCCCCTGAGAGCAGAAAAGATTCTATATGCTTGTTTGATGACACATGCACAATGTGTCTTTGAGAGGACAGCAGAATTTGTTAAGAGTGACCGTCTCTGGGGACCGTAGGGGTGAATGGAATTTTTTTTTCTCTAGCACGTTTGAACATTGAGTAATGCGAAAAGGATGTGTTCAAAAGAGCAAATCAATGTTTACAATACAAGGCGCCTTATCACTGAAAAGGATTTGAAGACATTGGGGAGGGGAAAACCTAGCATTTGGGTTGGGGGTAAGGGGTGGGACGTGAGAGCTGCAAATAGATCAGAGGAAAATGCCCACGTGACAGCTCTCAGGTGCAGCTTTGGCATAAACGTCAGTGCTTGAGAAGCAGCAATTAATTTCACAAGTAGAAAACTGGGAGCAAAACTCAGCTCAGTAAAGACCCACCAGGTGGCTGACAGCCAAGGCTCTGCCGTGACCTGCGGGAGAAGGCAGGTGAAGGCGGGGACTTTCCTGAAGACACCTGGAGGGTCGTTCCCACAGCCCCGATGAGAAACATCCTGAACGCTCAGGGGGCTAAAAACCACTGGGGCCGTCCGCCTGCTTGTCCAGGCGGACACTTTCAGAAAATTGCTTTTGACATATATTCACTTGTTTGGGCTTTGGCCGACCCCCCAACTCTGTGTGCTTGGTGACCTTTGACATGAACTTGCCGACAAAGGTCAGGCCAAATCAAAACGGCATTCCAGAAGATTCTTTTCAGCAGCAGGTACTCACTGACCTAGATGAAGTTTTCTCAAATGTCAAAACCCTGAAAAAGAGATGCTTAAAATTGACCAGAATAACTTGGGAGGGAAAAATTTTTTTTAAGCGGCCAAAGGATTCAAATCAGAAAAGAAGAACAAAAGAAAATGTGGGGGAAGTGTGGACTCGACGAGAAAACATTCACTCTTGTAAAAAAAGAATTCAGTTAAATTTTTCCCTTACAAAAATAAATATTCCTATATACAGTAGTGTGGGAATAAAGCTAAGCCATGGGCAACTCAGATTAACCATAGTTTGACAGAGAGAGAGAGAGAGAGGCAGACAGAGGAGAGGACTGTAATAAAAAGATGATGGTTTATGAGTTAGATTTTTTACTCTCTCTGAAGTGGTAAAGACTGAATGGGAACTCATCGATAAACACAGATTTTCATAGGTGAAGTCTCTTAGAAGGAATTATATTGGAAGAAGTCTCTTCACTATTTTAATTTCATTTAAAGGTGCATGGCAACCTTTTTTAAGCTATAAAAATTATTCTCAATTCTTTACTCTCACATCCCAGATGTTACCTTGATGCCAGTGAATTACTTAAAGTGACTATAAATACATTTATATACACAGAAGACAAAATCAGGACTGGGAAAAAAGAAAAAGAAAATTCTCATAGAGAGTAGGAACAATAAAGAGGCAAAAAAAATTCTTTAGGTTGAGAGTTGGGGCTTAAACAGACCTGAGTGAAAATTGTGGATCTTCCATGTATAAGCTGTATGACTCTGGGCAGGTGGCAGCACTTTGCTGAGCCTCAGTTTTCCTCATCTGTTAAATGGGCATAGAATGAAATGAGATAATGCTAGCCCTTACATGTATGGCAGCCAGGTATAATTTTTAGGTGTTTACCTTTCCTTCTCCCTGTGCTCTCTGCCCCTGCCTCCTCCGTGTTCCCTTGTCCCAGAGGAGTGGGTAGGGGGAGAGGAGAAGGGGTCTTCAAGTCCTTCTGGCTTTTGTTTTCCAAAGACAAGGAGACTATAGAGAGATCACAGAGTAGCTGAAAGGAAGGGAGAGGAGGATTTGTGGACAGAGACACACTGTCTTTGAAAAGCAGGGAGAAGAATGCTTACCTCCCAAGCCCAGGCTGAGAAGAGAAAGAACTGCTCTCTGGGTGCTGCTGGAGCCCAGAGACGCTGGCCCCAAGGCACAGCTGGCAGATGGGGCCAGGAGCATCCTTGCAAAAATCCTCATCCCCAAGCAAGCCATGGAAGCAGGAGAAAGCCAGAGCTCATGGCTGCCGTGTGGGCAGGGACGCCGATGTCTCCATGGCAAGTGGTGTGCATGCATCACTGAGGACCGTGTGTCCCTTCTCTTCCCACATGCGCTCAAACCAGGGCACATCCCTGAAGATGTGGAGCGCTGGTGAGATGGCATGTTTTCCCTTCTAGCCCCAAGAATGGGTGCCCTGCCTGAAAAATAAAGTTGAATTAAAGAAGACTAAAGCAGTGACCTCTCTCACGTACCTCTGTTTGAGAACTAAACTCCCTCCAGCATTATTCCTGGACTCCTTTCCCAAGCAGCTGCTGAGCCCTCTTGTGCACCAGGATCCAGCATGCAGTTGGCAAGATGCTGGGCATGCATCAGCTCATGGGATGGAACCTCTGCCCTGGGAGGCTCGGAGTCCAGTGTGAGGTTCCCAACCCTCCCTGTGCTTCCCAATCACCTGGGGGAGGATTTGAAAAACAGAGGTGCCCAAGCCCCATCCTCAGAGGTTCCAACGGCACTGACAGATGATGGGGTCCAGGTAGTGGTTCTTTTCCAGAATCCCCCTGGGGGTTCCACTGTGCAGCTGGGGTTTCGACCCACTGGTCCTATGGGAGAGAGGTGGGGACAGAGCTACAGGACAGAGGTGTCAGAGGAGGCTGAGTCCCCCCTGGGGGTGCCAGGGAAGGCGTTTTTCAAGGAGGGCCCCTGGTTCAGCAAGTAAAAAAGAGTAAAAATTAACCAGTGAATGCAGCAACATGGATGCACCTAGAGATTGTCAGACTGAGTGAAGTAAGTCAGACACAGAAAGACAAATATCCTATGATATTGCTTATATGTGGAATCTAAAAAATGGGTACAAATGAACTTATCTACACAACAGAAGTGGAGTCACAGATGTAGAAAACAAACTTATGGTTACCAGGGGATAAGGGGGGGAGCGATAAATTAGGAGATGGGGATTGACATAGACACACTACTATATATAAAATAGATTAATAAGAACTGACTGTATGTAAATCAACTACACGCCAATAAAAATTACATACAACGAAACAAGCAAACAAAAAAAGAACCTACAGTATAGCACAGGGAACTCTACTCAGTACTCTGTAATGGCCTGCATGGGAAAAGAATCTAAAAAAGAGTGGATAGGGCTTCCCTGGTGGCGCAGTGGTTGAGAGTCCGCCTGCCGATGCAGGGGACACGGGTTCGTGCCCCGGTCCAGGAAGATCCCACGTGCCGCGGAGCAGCTGGGCCCGTGAGCCATGGCCGCTGAGCCTGCGCGTCCGGAGCCTGTGCTCCGCATGGGAGAGGCCACAACCGTGAGAGGCCCGCGTACCACAAAAAAAAATAATAATAAATTAATTTAAAAAATAAAAAAGAGTGGATATATGTATATGTATAACTGATTCACTTTGCTGTACACCTGAAACTAACACTATAAATCACTAACACTGTAAAACTAACACTGTAAATCAACTATACTCCAATAAAAATAAAAATAATTTTTTTTAAAATTAACCAGTGAAGATGGTGGGGAAGAGGGCTGGCGTTCCAGGCGGAAGGAGGAGAAGGAACAAAGGAAGAGCGCTGGGGGCGGGGCGAGCGCCCCCAACTAAGGCTGCAGCAGGGGGCTCTGCGGGAGACAGACCTGCCGCTTGATGTCCTGTCCCCCATGTGTCAAGTAGCCAAGATCCTGCCCAGAAGGCTTTGAATTATTCCAAGGAGGGAACTTCCATCAAATTCCAGTTCTAGAAAGATGGCTCTGGCTTCTGGGCAAGAAACTGGACAGGCTTGAGATGGGCTCACAGAAGAGTGTGCGGCTTTGCTGAGACTCAAAGGTCAAGCTGACCTCGGCTCCTGCCAAAGAAAAAAGTTCTTGTGCTGAGAACTTGGGGCTACACCTGCAGAGAGGGTGTCAAGGAATTCAGCCACTCAGTGCCAGGCGTGGAGGGTTATTGCCTTCATGGGGACTTTTGTGTGTGTGTGTGTGGTACGCAGGCCTCAGACGGTTGTGGCCTCTCCCGTTGCGGGGCACAGGCTCTGGATGTGCAGGCTCAGCGGCCATGGCTCACGGGCCCAGCCGCTCCGCGGCATGTGGGATCTTCCCGGACCGGGGCACGAACCCGTGTCCCCTGCATCGGTAGGCGGACTCTCAACCACTGCGCCACCGGGGAAGCCCCACATGGGGACTTTTTAATCACAAAAGCCGGCTCGCGCTCCCACAGCTGTTTCTGCTTTGAGACCCAGCAGGGGCACTGGGGAGAGACGTGTGCCCCATCCCACCTTGGGGCAGGTGACAAGGAAGCCGGGCCTTGAGTTCAACTGTGCATCCCAGAGAGGTGGCTTCGCGATTTCTCAGGCACCCTGGCCTGGCTCTCATTACCCAGGAGCCAGGGAACGTAATCTCAAGGGGATGGGGCCCCGTTCCCACTTCCTGAGAACATTACAGGCTTGAAACCTCCGTTGCATCAAAGATTTTCAGTGACTTCTTCCCAAGCTCTCATCCCATGGGGTTTATAGAAGTCCAAGTTTGCCAGGACCACACAGAGTAGAGAAGGCAGCCCCGGGTCTTCTCTGCACCAGGCTGTGTCTCGAGGACTGGGGTGCAAACACGTGTGGGAAGGGTTATCACCTGTCATCATCGGCACCCCAGTATTATCTACCCGCGACCCGTCAGCTCAGCTCTCTCTCACCCTGACCCTTGACATCAGCTCTAGGATTAAAATCATTTCAGGAATGAGGAACTGATACCCAGAGCGGTTAAGTAGGTCCTCCAAGGTCACAGACATAGTAACGATGACCCCAGAATTTAAACCTAGGCAGTCGGTCTTTCAGGGCCCACGTCCTCACCCAGACTCAACATTTTCTCTCCCCGGGCCACCAGCCCATGAATTGCTCGTCCATAGACTTCAGACAAGGAGGAACTCCTCCTGTTCATCAACATGAACAGATATCTTAGACTTTCTCTGAACATTAAGTAAGGATTTGGCTGGTGCGTTTCCCCCCTCCCCCGCCTCTGCAGCTGATTTTAATGGCTTTTGACAGTTATTTGTATAATTTGAGTTATGTGGCATCACAAAGCTCTTTCTCCCGGCGAAGATTACATGAAACTGTTTTGACAGCTCTCACCGAAGGGGCAATATTTAATATATAACAGTTCATAAAACAAAACAGAGATCCGAGAATACCTTTTGCTGTGAGTCACGATGATATTAAATGATATCATCTTTAGGTCTAAGGGGAAAAAAAAAAGCAGAAAATTTTCTTTGTGCCGTGACATCTCTGAGAGAAACTCAAATAGCTGAAGTGGTATATTTTTGTAAGCGAAGCTAAGAGTTTTCTCCATTCTGCAATGTAATTAGAAACTTTTGGAAATGAATGCCCGCCATTTTAAAGATGAATTTAAGAAGTCTTGAACTGACTCCAAGCCCTCTGAACGTTTTCTTTTTCTCTCTCTTCTCTGGTTGAGGAGCAACTGTTAAATCTCAAAATCAATCAGCGATCTCCTTTTGAAATCCTATTTGAAAACATAAATTTCCCCTGAGTCCTGTTACTCTCATTTTCCCCTCTCTCACCGCCTGGGTAATTTGTTTTAACTCTGCAACCCTGTTACTTTATGTCAGGCAGCAATTTCTTTTCTTTTCTTTTTTTAATTTATTAATTTTTGGCTGCATTGGGTCTTCGTTGCTGCACGCGGGCTTTCTCTAGTTGCGGCGAGCGGGGGCTACTCTTCGTTGCGGTGTGCAGGCTTCTCATTGCGGTGGCTTCTCTTGTTGCGGAGCATGGGCATTAGGCGCGCGGGCTTCAGTAGTTGCGGCACGCGGGCTCAGTAGTTGTGGTTCACGGGCTTAGTTGCTCTGCAGCACAGGCAGCAATTTCAAATAGAATTTCTGTAAAAAGAGCTTTTGAAAGGTAAAGTTGGGCCTAGACCTTTCTGGAAAGGGGAGCTGGGAGGGTGGTTATTGGTTGAGAAAGCCAGGTGTCTTTATTTTCATAAACAAATGCTACTGTTTCTCAAACCTCTCGCATACCACCAGCCCCAAAACCTCCAGCCAAAAAAAATCTCCAAAAGAAGTGGCTTTATTCTCAAGGGTATGGAAGCTCATTCCGCAAATTTGGCAAGCTTGTTGTAAGGGCATTTAATTGATTACTAGAAGCCAAAGAGCCAAAGGAAAAGCTTCTTATTAGGAATCAAGGGGAAGAATTTCCTTCAGTCTTCATGTTTAATACTTGGTTTAGCCAGCCCCGGAACTCGGCCCTTGTCTGGAAGCCACGCCTGGGCTGAGGCTGTAATGTCCTTTGGAAATCCCACTTATCCGAGCTTCGAAAGGGACAGACAGTTCTAGCAGAGCTGAGAAATCCAACTCTTTGTCAGTGGGGTGGTGGTGGAGGGCGGGGGGCTCTTTTATTTAAGACGATGACCAGTTACTTAAATCTAAGTAGTAGGGAATGTGAGAAACAGGGAATTCTCCACATGGTCTCGTAATCATTGTAAAGTTCCCATGAGTTGGAATACAACATAGACTTTATTTTTTTTATGGTGTATTACAGGATATTGAATATAGTTCCCTGTGCCATATAGCAGGACCTTGCTGTTCATCCATTCTACGTAGACTGGTGTTTATGTTGGCCACATCTCTTAGGAATTCCCCATTTTGCACTCAGAGTCCCCCTCCCCTCTCTCATCATTGAATGCCATGAAAATTTTGCTCACTAAAGTAATAGATTTGGTGTTTTATAGGTCTTTTTCTTTTTTTTTTTTTAAGTGGGAACAAGTTTCAGATGGTCTGATCATGGTCATGGGGAAAATATTAAAGGCAGCAGCTGATAACACCTAATCAAGGTGAGTATGAACAACATTTTCATTCCCATTCGTTCATTAAGAAATGTGGGGCTTCCCTGGTGGCACAGTGGTTGAGAGTCCACCTGCCGATGCAGGGGACACGGGTTCGTGCCCCGGTCCGGGAAGATCCCACATGTGGCGGAGCGGCTGGGCCCGTGAGCCATGGCCACTGAGCCTGCGCATCCGGAGCCTGTGCTCAGCAACGGGAGAGGCCACAGCAGTGAGAGGCCCGCATACCCCCACCCAAAAAAAATAGAAATGTGTATTACTCTCCTCCCAGGACCAAGATCTGAAGTCTAAAGACACAACGTCTATGTACAGAAAACTAATTAATTAATTTTAATTTTTAAAAAAGGACACAACCTTTAACTGCAAAACAAATCCCCACTTTTTTTTTGAGCTTTCATTCTAGGAGTTTTCAAATAAATGTACAATCTCATCATATCAGGGAGTGATCCATGCTTATTGATAAAAATATAACAACCGGGCAAAGAGAGGGATGTGGGGTGGGCTATTTAGATAAGCATGTGAGGGAACCTTCCCTGAGACATTGAAGGAGAGACTTGAAGGAGGGGAGGGAGGGAGCTTTTATCTGGCAGGGGCCTTGGGCACGGCAAGTTCAAAGCCATGGGGCAGAGTCTGCCTGCCTTGCTGGAGAAAGAGAAGGAGGTCGTGCGCCTGGGGCAGCCTGAGGGAGGGAGAGCGGGTGGGAGGTGAGGGCACAGAGAGGGGGTGGGAGGGTGGCCTCCACGAGGATCCACCTGGTGAGGCCCCCGTCCCCAGTTATTCAACTGATTGCTCCTGTAGGTGCTGGGGGAGGGTGGGTTATAGATGTGATTACAGTCCATAATCAGGTGACGTTAAGTGAGACTGTCCCAGGTGGTCTGGTGGGCCTGGTCCAATCAGTTGAAAAGCCTTATGAGCAGGTCTGGGGCTCCCTGGGGAAGAGGAAATTCTGCCCGTGGACAGCAGCCTTGGCTGGTGCCCGAGAGTCCCAGCCCCTCCCCACAGGCTGCCCCACAGGTCACAGACGTGCCAGGCCTGCAGCTGCTGCCGCCAACACATTGCCATAAATCCCTTCTTTACCTCCTACAGGTCCTGTCCCTCCAGTTGAGCCCTGACACCTGGGAAGCACGATCTGGGTCTCGGGTCCTTGCCGTGTGGGGCTCTGACCCACCTCCGCTGTCACCTCCTTCCCTCCCTCCCTTAATGCCTGGAAGCTTTGGCCCAAGGCAGCCACCGCCTGCTTCCTGCCTCTTGCCATGGCCACGAGGGATTACTGCTCAGGCCTTTCTCTGCCTGACTTCCCTCTGCTCACCTCCTGCTGACCTCTCACTGCCCTTGGCTCAGCCAAGAGGACACCTTTGCTGCCACCCTGCTGCCAGGGTTGCTTCCCCTTCTGTTTGTTCCTCTGGAATCTAGTCTGCTGACTCCAGCAGCTTCTGTCTGCTGTACAGCAGAGTGCATCAGCTATACATCTACATACATCCCCATATCCCCTCCCTGTGGAAGAGATTCTTTAGGGAGGGGGCTGTCATGGGCCCCCGGGGCACGCCTGATCCTTGGAGGATGGGAAGACATAGCTCCTGTGGTGACATTCCTTTTGTGTGGTTAGCTCTGTTGCTAATGATGCCAGTGTCCCCATCAGAGCCCTTGCCACATGGCAGGAGATGGCCTGTTTCCTGGATCCGGAAGACTTTGATGGCAGCATTCCCAATTGGTCCCACATAGCGTCACCAAGAGGGCCATGTCATCAAAAACTGCTCTGGAAATGACTGCTGAGAATGGGGGAGCAGGCGCTTCCTGATAAGAAGACCCCACAGCCCGGCCTGGTCAGGGACCGGCTTTGCACTAGGACGATTCCCGTAGCCTTTATTGCACTGAGGTGGCAGCTGTCGGCTTTGGAGTTAATGATGGGCTGGATTGAGGTCCAGGCCCCGCCCCTTCCATCACCTCATCTCCAGAACGAGGATAACAGACCCTAACTCATGTGGGTTTTGTGGCGACTAAAAAGGAAACGGTTTCAGCAAATGGACAAGTACTCTCCAGAGTCACTACATGGGGGATCTTTCCTGGGTACCGAGGGTTCTGCAGGGAAGCTGGCAGTCAGCGGACATTTGGAGGAGGAAACAGGCCATCTGCTGCCATGTGGCAAGGGCTCTGATGGGGACACTGGCATCATCAGCAACAGAGCTAACCACACAAAAGGAATGTCACCACAGGAGCTATGTCTTCCCATCCTCCAAGGATCAGATGTGCCCCGGGGGCCTGTGACAGCCCCCTCCCTAAAGAATCTCTTCCACAGGGAGGGGATATGGGGATATATGTACATGTATAGCTGATGCACTCTGCTGTACAGCAGAAACTAACACACCATTGTAAAGCAATTATACTCCAATAAAGATGTTGAAAAAAAAAAGTATCTCTTCCACCTCTGCTGATAGGATTACAGCAAGGCACTCTAAATGCCCAACCTAAATTGGTTCTTTTGACAAATATATATTTCTTAAGTGGCCACTATGGGGATGTCCCAGAGGGGAGGAGCCATCAATAAAGCGAGCACACAGCCACACCCTTTTTCTTGGAGCTCTTGAGGGGTGAGCCAAAAATCCAATAAAAAAATAATTAAATATAACATGTCGACATTGATGGGTCCTTTGGGAAAATAAAGGGAGGGGGAGGGGGCACAGGGAGTGCTAGGGGGAGGGTGTGGTTTCTGATATTTGCAGGGAGGTCAGGAAAGGACCCTCTAAAGCAATACATGATAAGGGAACAAGGGAGTGAGCCATGCTTATATCATGGGGAGGAGAATTCCGGGCAGAGGGAACATGTGCAAAGGCCCTGAGGCAGGAGCATGCCTGGCATGTTGCGGGAACAGTGAGGGATTCAGCATGGCTGGAGCTGCACAGCAAGGGGAGTGAGATCAGAGAGTAACTGGGAGGGGATCTTGTGGGGTCCTGGAAGCTCTGGCAATGACTCTGCTTTTGACTCAGTGCCACGGAAGCCCTGGCAGTGATGTGGGCACATGGCATTCTTCATGGTCCACTGCTAGCCTGTTCTCTCTGACCTTGGGTCTCCTGAGTTACTTCCTTCACAATGACAAGTCTTCTCTCCCCTCCTCTGGACCTTCCACCCCACCTGAGCAGATGTACATACCAATTCTACTGGCTGTTTATCTTACTCAACCAGGAAGGGACTTCCCTGGTGGCACAGTGGTTAAGAATACACCTGCCAATGCAGGGGACATGGGTTCGAGCCCTGGTCCGGGAAGATCCCATATGCTGCAGAGCAACTAAGCCTGTGCACCACAACTACTGAGCCTGTGCTCTAGAACCCGCGAGCCACAACTATTGAAGCCCGCATGCCTAGGGCCCGTGCTCCCCAACAAGAGAAGCCACTGCAATGAGAAGCCCGCGCACCGCAACGAAGAGTAGCCCCTGCTCACCGCAACTAGAGAAAGCCCACATGCAGCAACGAAGACCCACCGCGGCCAAAAATAAATAAATAAATTTATAAAAAACAAAACAAAACAAACAGGAAGAAGAAAACCTTAAACGCAGCCCACAAAGCCCATGAGAATTTTAAAGATGTTCCAGTTATTGTTTCCTTAATAAAGTCCAAAGCAGCCTCCTGTTATTTGGTGCTCAAGAACAGCTTTCCCTACCAGCTGCCCGCAAAGTCAGCTCTGAGAGCCGTTTTGTCATTTTCGTCTGTTTGCCTGGGAGCCAGTCCGGGTGATGGTGTGACATACCTACACAAAGTTTGGAAGTGCTTCCTTGGCTCAGCAATCGCCAGCGGAGGTGTGCGGAGGTGTGTGCAAAGGGGAGCCCTCAAGGCCCCTCCACCACCCACCTTGGTGTGAAGAGAGCTGGGTGCAGTAGGGGGAGAGGGTGTGCTCAGAAAGTGCTGAGATGCCACACCTCTCCCCAGAGCTCTGACACAAGTCCCCCACCGGGAGAGAAGAGCAGTGTGGCTTTCCCCTCCAGCACAGAAGCAGCCATGTTTGTATCCATCAGGGCCCAAAGGGGCAGAAGAAGAGAAAGGGGTCTCAGTGGACCTCAAGACCCAGAGACGCCAGGCTGTGGAGAGGGGCTGCCTGAACTTTGAGCGGAGATGGTGTCTCAGATGACTTTACTAACAAGAGAAATCTCAGAGTGTCAGCCCTGGAAACGATGAAAGCTGGGGTTACTGACTCCAAGAATCCCAGTCCAGCCAAAACAGCCTTCTCATCTTACAGACGGGGGAATTGAGGCTCAGGTTGGAGAAGGGGCTCGCTCATCGGGGAGCCGAGGCAAAGCAGAGCTTGGACCTAGAACCTCCGGCTTCAGTCTCAGGTTCAGAGCAAAGGAGCTATTCAGAGTCAAACCCAACTCCCCAGTCCTCTGTCACTCTGCTCTTGACATTAGCAGTTCACGCAGCTCATCCCTAAGACCCTGTCGCCTCCCCCAGACCCACTGCAGGAGTGGAAAGGCACAGGGAAGAAGGAGGACGGGGTGGGGCACCGGCTTTCCCAGCTTACAAAACGGGCTGGTCAGGGGCTCCATCAACACGTAGAGAAGCACAAGAAACATCAGCGCGATGACACGTCTACACTCAGGAAGGCTGCAGCGGAGGCACTCAGGGCAGTGACCCTGGCAGGAGGGGAAGAGGTTTAGGGAGGTTCTGCACTGGAGCTAACTGCTCCTCATCATCCAGACGCGTGAACCTGGGTAGTCAATGCGCAGCTATTTGAGTACATTCTTAAGAGACTGGTGGTAACCACTTAGGTGGTTGTGCCTGTGTTGGGGATGGGGTGCTGGAGGAGGGCAGATTTTGCTGTTTGCCCTAAGTTCCCCTGAACCATATTTGATGTTTTTAAAAGTGTGAGCATGAATTTCTTGGATGAATTTTTGAAAACCAAATCTAAAGAAACCCTTAACACATGGAGATGAGGGATTGCAGGACACCAGGAGTTGGGGTGTCATTCTGTTCCTGGAGCAGTAAACTGTGGTTCAGCAGGTCCAAGGGGGCCTGAGTTTCTGCATTTCTAACAGGCTTCTCTGTAATGATGTGGCTGCTAAGCTGGGAAGTAAGAATCTAGGGTCGGGAGGAACTCAGAAGTTGTAGTCATTATGGGCTTGGACTCAGGAATCAGACAGACTTGAATTCAAATCCCAGCTTCACCACTTCTGAGCTGTGTGATCTGGGGCACGCCACTTAACCTCTCTGTGCTCTGATCAGCAAAACGGAGGTGTATTTTCTGTTCAGTTTTGGTAAGGATTCAAGGAGATGATTCTATGAAATGCCTAGCACCTCGACAGGCACAGAGCAAATGTGCAAGAAAAGTAGTTATTGTTATTGTTGTTCTTTTGTAATGAAAGTTAAATGGCTTTGAGAATTGCAGAGAAGTTGTGTGAAAATGAGTTGGTCTATGGAGGCGGGTGGTCATGGATTTGAATCGCAAGTAAAACAAAACCAAGACAGCACAGGCCTTCAGGAGCTCGGGGATGTTGCATAAGCATGATCTTGCATTTTTTCAGGACAAGAGATGCCCAACGCCATCTTCTCTCCAGCCCCATCCCCACCCTGTGCACCCAGGAGGCGTGTGTGCAGAGGTCCCCCTGCCAACCAGGTTTGGATGGGCAAATCCGGGGCCCCTGGTTTAGAGTCGTGTTTGTTTAGCATTACTGTCTCGTGTGGCTTCCCTTCAAAGGCAGCCTCAGCAGAACCAACGGTAAACTTACGCCACGTCGTGTCTGCACACGAACCAGGACGCTGTCTCCCTTCTCTGGGGTGAACCAAACCGTGCTGAGCAGGCGCCAGCTCCACTCTTGAATGGCCGGGTTTGTTCTCTGGAGTGAGTCATGTGATGGCTTTTCATCTACACGCCTCTCTCGCAGCCAAGGGAGCCAGAGCTTACAGATCTCTCTCTCTCTCTCTTTTTTTTTTTTTAACATCTTTATTGGAGTATAATTGCTTTACAATGGTGTGTTAGTTTCTGCTTTATAACAAAGTGAATCAGCTCTACGTATATGTACATCCCCATATCTCCTCCCTCTTGCGTCTCCCTCCCTCCCTCCCTTATCGCACCCCTCTAGGTGGACACAAAGCACCGAGCGGATAGTCTAGTTTCTCATGATGAAGCCTCGCCGCTTCCCAGTTCTCTGCATCTGCTCAGTCGTTCCATTTGCTTCTTTCCAAGAAACAAATACATCCCAGTGTTTGCCTGTCTGGGCTCCGGTTGGACAGAGGCAGCTGACTTGAGTCAATGTTTATTTCATCCTTTCCTCACTCTCATCAAACTGGTCTAGGCCAGTGCTTCTCAACCCAGGGAACATGTGGCAGGGTCTGGAGGCGTTTTGGGGGTGTCACAACTGGGGCAGGGGGAGAATGCTACTGGCATCCAGTGGGTAGAAGTCAGGGATGCTGCTAAACGTCCTGCAGTGCACAGGACACCCCACAGCAGAGAGTAATCCAGCCCCAAATGTCAGTACTGCTGAGGCTGAGAAGCCTGGTCTAGGCAGAATCTTACTCCCCAAAGCATGGCCTTCAGACTGGCAATGCTGGCATCCCCTTGAAACTTGTGATAAAGGTAGAATTTCACATCCCGCCCAGATGTGCTGAACCAGAATATGCATTTTAACAAGCTCCCCAGAGGATCCACGTGCACGTCAGAGTCTGGGAATCACAGGTCTGGGTGTTCAAACTCCGAATCAGAATATGTGCTGGTCACCCGCTATGTTCACAGCAGCAGTATTCACAATAGCCAAGACATGAAGCAACCTAAATGTCCGTCGACAGAGAAATGGATAAAGAAGATGTGGTACATATATACAATGGAATATTACTCAGCCATTAAAAAAGAATGGAATAATGCCATTTGCAGCAACATGGATGGACCTAGAGATTATCATACTAAAGTGAAGTAAGTCAGACAAATACCATATGATGTCACTTATATGTGGAATCTAAAATATGACACAGATGAACATATCTACAAAACAGAAACAGACTCACTGATATAGAGAACAGACTTGTGGTTGCCAAGGGGGAGGGGGCGGGGGAGAAAGGATTGGGAGTTTGGGGTTGGCAGATGCAGACTCTTATATAGAGAATGGATAAACAACAAGGTCCTACTGTATAGCACGGGGAACTATATTAAATGCCCTGTGATAAGCCATAATGGAAAAGAATATGAAAAAGTATATATATATATGTATATGTATAACTGAGTCCCTTTGCTGTACAGCAGAAATTAGCACAACATTGTAAATCAACTACACTTCAATAAAATTCTTTAAAAAGAATGATGAAAAAAAGAAGAAAAAAAAGAATATGTGCTGGTCACTTCATGGTCACCATCTCACTGACACTCACTTAAACTTCCTGGTGGGCATCTTAGTCCATCTTACAGGCCTGAGAAGTTGAAGCTCAGAGACGGTGAGCCACCTCCCTGAGGACACACAGCTGGTGAGTGCTAAAGCCAGGACCCTGACTCACTCCATGTAGCTCTGCATCCTCCATTCTACCAGGCTTAACTCCCTGTCTGTGTATGAGGATCCCCCACCCCCTGGCCAATTCACTGAGGATCTCTGGAGGAGGGGACTAAACCATTAATACCATTTAAAAGCTTCCAGGTGATTCCAACGTGCAGCCACATTCGGGACCCACGGTAAATGCATCATCATTTCTAAAACCTATCTGATCATCACAATCACCTGGGGCCCTTGTTAAAATGCAGATTCCCAGGAGCTCTCTCAGTGGTTCTGAATCAGGTGGGCTGGGTCAAGAACAGGGAATCTGTATAACGGGCTAGGCAGAGAGACTCTGAACAAGATGTCGATCAACCCCATGCATTCTTAGGAGAGATAAAATTGTCCCCAGGAGGAACAAAAATTGGTTGGGGGAAGAGGGTGGATGAGAAGTCTTACTCTTTTGATGTGTAAAGCACAGATAAATATACAGTACATAAAGAGGTAAACACTGTATCTGTGGTATTAAATTTTGTAAGGGGGAGCAATTAGGAAAAATGTCTACAAAAGTCCCCTGTTCATAGCTGGTGGCTTCTTGCTATGTCCTCACATGTGGTAGGTCTGTGGGCCAGGGAGTCTAGGGAGCTCTCTGGGGTCTCTTTTATAAGAGCACTAATCCCATTCGTGAGGGCTCCACCCTCAGGACCTAAGCACCTTCCTAAAGCCCCAACTCCTCACACCATCACTTTGGGGATTATGATTTCCACATATGAATTTTATTTTATTTTATTTTATTAAAATTTAAAATTTAATTTTTGGCTGTGTCTGGTCTTCGTTGCTGCACATGGGGCAGCAAGGGGGGGCTACTCTTTGTTGCGGTACGTGGGCTTCTCACTGTGGTGGCTTGTCTTGTTGCAGAGCACGGGCTCTAGGCACACGGCCTCAGTAGTTGCGGCACGTGGGCTCAGTAGTTGTAGCTCACAGGCTCTAGAGCGCAGGCTCAGTAGTTGTGGCGCACGGGCTTAGTTGCTCCACGGCATGTGGGATCTTCCCGGACCAGGGCTCAAACCCGTGTCCCCTGCATTGGCAGGCAGATTCTTAACCACTGCATGACCAGGGAAGTCCATGAATTTTATTTAAAAAAATTTTTTTTCTATTTTATCAGAGTATAGTTGATTTACAATGCTGTGTTGGTTTCAGGTGTAGAACAAAGTGATTCAGTTATACATATATATATATATTCATTCTTTTTCAGATTCTTTACCCATATAGGTTATTACAGAATATTGAGTAGAGTTCCCTGTGCTATACAGTAGGTCTTGTTGGTTACCTGTTTTATATATAGTAGTGTGTGTACGTTAATCCCAAGCTAATTTATCCCTCCCCTCCACATTTCCCCTTTGGTAACGTTTCCCCTTTGGTTACCGTAAATTTGTTTTTGAAATCTGTGAGTCTGTTTCTGTTTTATAAATAAGTTCACTTGTATCATTTTAAAAATTAAATTCCACATATGAGTGATATCATATGATATTTGTCTTTCTCTGTCTGACGTACTTAGTATGATAATCTCTAGGTCCATCCTTGTTGCTGCAAACGGCATTATTTAGTTCTTTTTTATGGCTAAGTAATATTACATTGTTTCTTTATCCATTCCTCTGTTGATGGAATGGATAAATTGCTTTCATGTAATTAAGTTGCTTCCTTGTCTTGGCTATTGTAGATAGTGCTGCAATAAACATTGGGGTACATGTATCTTTTCAAAGTATGTTTTTTTCCAGATATATATGCCCAGGATGGGATCGCTGGATCACAGTTCTAATTTTAGTTGTTTAAGGAAACTCCATACTGTTCTCCATAGTGGCTGTATCAGTTTACATTCCCACCAACAGTGCAAGAGGGTTCCCTTTTCTCCACACACTCCCCAGCATTTATCGTTTGTAGACTTTTTGATGATGGCCATTCTGACCAGTGTGAGTTGATGCCTCATTGTAGTTTTGATGTGCAATTCTCCAATAATTAGTGATGCTGAGCATCTTTTCATGTGCTTTCTGGCCTTCTGTATGTCTTCTTTGGAGAAATGTCTATTTAGATCTTCTGCCCATTTTTTGATTGGGTTGTTTTTTTGACATAGAACTGCATCAGCTGTTTGTATATTTTGGAGATTAATCCCTTGTAGGTGGCTTTGTTTGCAGATATTTTCTCTCATTCTGTGGACTGTCTTTTGGTTTTGCTTATGGTTCAACATATGAATTTTAGGGGACTGCAAACATTCATTCAGACCACAGCACTACCTTATAGTGCTGTGAAGGTCGAAAAGATGACTGTAAAGCTCCTGGTGTAGTGCCTGGCATGGAGAAAGCTTTCATCCAATGTCATCTGTTACAACTAATATTCATGTGCTATGATACCTGGAACATAGTAAACGCTCAAGAAATAATAGTAATGATCACAATCATAATCGTAATAACTGCCTTTTATTTACTGAAGCGTTTTGCCAGACACCACGCTAAGTGTTTTGGATACATTTCCTTGCTTACTCCTTACAGAAACACTGTAAGACGGATATTGTTATTCTTTCTATAAAATGAGGAAAAGAGGCTCAGAGAGGTAAAGCAACTGGAGATTTGAGTCACCAGTCTTTCTGGTCCCAAGTCCTTGGTTGTAGCAACATGGGTGGCGGAGCCGGGGTGCGGTTACCGGTGATGGGGAGGGGGCGTGATTTTCCTTATTCCGTGTCCCTCCTCCAGTCCGGACCCCTCCTCACTGAATCAGGGCGCCCTCAGCTGATGGACCTCGGAGGAGAAGGGCCCTTCCTCGGTGGAGGCCAAGCTGAGACTCGGGGAGTTAGAAACTAGAAACCATCCCAGACCCAGGAGCCTGCAGCAGGGTTGTGCCCGCTGACGCCCACTCGGGGCTGCCACCGGCCTGTCGAGCTTCTTCATCTGTGGCCCCTGGACTCCTCAAGCTGGAAAGGCCGACGGTTCTCCGTGACTCTGAGCACCCTCCCCTGGCTTCACCGGGTCCTGGGGGCAGACAGGCTTTAGGAGCCTTCCTTGCACCCAACCGGGTGACACCCCGAAGGAGTAGTCTAGCGGGGTCGGGGGAGACAGTGGCTTGGCCGTCGTGCTGACAGATCTCACCACCAGGGGGCACAAGGGAGGTGCTCTGAGTTTTTCTTTGTTTTTCTTTTCTATCTTGATGAAAGGACTGCCATTTGTTTAACCTCCGCAGCACAGAACATATAGATCCATCATGCGTAGTTCATGAATTACATGAACTGTAGAGACCAGATTGTGTACGGTACTATTTTCTGAAACAATTTATCATTGGTTTCCTTCTCTTACGGGCACGCATCCAGTGCCTGATACCTGCGTAGTAAGTGCTCAGTGAACAACATTGTGAATGTATCCAGAGGTCCCTTTCTCCCCTTCCTGGAACCACCTACTCCTGAGTGCCTCCTGTCCCAACCCTGCCCTCTGAAGGCCACTCTCTGGGCAGTGTGTGTGTTCCGGGGTGGGCACTGGCATAGCAAACGCTCTACTGACTGGTCTCCTCCAGCCGCTCCAGAGAGGCCCGGGCCTGACAGCAGCTCCTATGAAGAAAAGCTGGCTGAGGAAATCCGAGTGAAAGGGCAGACCCCGGGGCATCCCTCTTGGCCTCACGTTTCGTTTCTCCTTCCCGAGGCCATGGCCATGGGCGCTGAGTTATGGCAGAACGGCTCTCTGAGTGCTGCAGGGGAGTCTCCTTATTTTGACTACCCCTCACCCCATCAGGGGGCTGGAGCCACTTCCCACCTCAGAGCTGATTTATAACTGTCTGTCTGTCTGTCTATCTATCTATCTATCTATCTATCTGGGGTTTAATAGGCCTCTCAGACTTAATACATCCCAAATGGAATTCTCAGTTTTCCTTCCATACCAGCTCCCATCTCAGTAAAGGCAGCTCTGTCCTTCCAATGCTCTGACTGCCCTTGGTTACATCCTTGACCCCTGGTTCCTCTCCAAACCCATGTCCATTCCATGAGCAAATCCTATCAGATCCGTCTTCAAAATAGACCCAGGAAGACAGGGCCCCAGGAAACTCTCTGGCCTTGTCTTCCACACGCCCCACATTCATGCAGCTCCTGCCTCAGGGACTTTGCACTTGCTGTTCCCTCTGCCTGGAATGTTCTTGCCCCAGGTCTCCGCATGGCTCCCTCCCTCACCTGTAGGTCTTTCCTCAAGGTCACCTTCCCAGGGAGGCCTTCCCTGACCATCCTATTTAAAAATAAAGCCATGTCCCATCCTGGCATTCTCTGTCCCTCTTCCCTAATCTACTCTTTACCGTCACTTACTATCTTCTACCATTAACTGATATTAGTTACATGGTGGGTCTTACCCCACTAGAGCATGAGCTTTCCAAGGCCAAGGACTTTTTGGTCTGCTCTTTTCACTGCTGTACCCCCAGCACCTAGAACTCGCTCACTGGGCTGGGGCGCGGGGGGGCATTTAGAAGCAGGGTCTTTTTTCCCTTTATTTCTTTACAGACACAGTGAAGCTCTGATGCCCTGGGTAGAAATGAGCGATCTGTACCCTTCAAGAACTGATAGTCTCACTGGGCAGAAGTGATATAGGTTAACATTCAGGATAGACAAGCTATAGCCATGGGCTGAACCCAGCCACTTCCTGTTTTTATGTGACCCATGAGCTAAGAATGGTTTTTACTTTTTTTTTTTTTTTTTTTTGCAGTACGCGGGCCTCTCACTCTTGTGGCCTCTCCCGTTGTGGAGCACAGGCTCTGGACGCGCAGACTCAGCAGCCATGGCGCATGGGCCCAGCCGCTCCGCGGCATGTGGGATCTTCCCAGACCGGGGCACGAACCCGTGTCCCCTGCATTGGTAGGCAGACTCTCAACCACTGCACCACCAGGGAAGCCCTATAACTGCTTATTTAATGGAAAAAAGCAGGGGTCAGTTTGGGGCTCCAATGAACATGCCGGGGACTAGAGAAAGGCACTGCTGTCAAGGCTTGGAATAAGACGTCTCCACCTGGGGCACTGGACTTTGATGGGGCCACGCTGACCAGGTGACGGGTTGAGAATCTGACAGGTGGCTGCCAGGTGTGGCTGGTAAACCAGAAGAGGTGGGCAGAGGGTAGGGGCAGGAGAGGCAAAAAATATTAATAGATGGTGTTGAAATTTACTCAGAGGGCATTTGGCTTTCAAATAATCTGATCCTTCTGTCTGGGCCCATTACAATGTGGAGGAGGAGGTTTCTCAATTAGAGAAATGAGGGGCCTCCCCTGCAGGACTGGCATCGGATCCAGAGCCAGAGGGACACAAATGCTTGCAAAGTTCCGTGATGTGAGCTAAATGGGGTCCATGATGTGAGTCGAGGCAGGTGGGGCTGTAGCAGGAACATGAGGAAGGAATCTTTCTGGGGAAGGGACCCAGCCGAGTCTAATTTAGAATTCAGGGTCTGTTGGAGTCACTGCCTGAGTTGCTATGCGGAGGACAGAGGGAGGCTGGGCTCAGTGCTCTGAAGAAGTGTCTGACCTGCTGTGGGACGGCAGGGCTGGAGCCTCACTCCTTCGAGAGAGAGAGAGAGACTGCCGTTGAAGCCAAAGGAATTGTTTTCTCCAGGGATTCTGAGCCTCAGCAACAAGCCGCGTTGCTTTGGGGCCAGGTGACCAAGTACGAGCCACCTGGAGTTTGGAGACGGCCACGGGCAGTACAGCCTGGGTGGTAAGTTGGCGGGTGGGTGACTCCAGGAGCCTAGGATGGTGCCTGGGGGCGGGAAGCAGGGTGCTCACAGGCCACCAAGAGCAGAGGCCACGGGGCAGGAAATCAGGAAGGGCAGAAGAGCTGGAACATCTCATGCAACCGTCTCACTTTATAAAGACAGAAAATAAGGCCCAGAGGGGACACCTCCATAATGAGTCACCATAATCACAGCAATGGAGGAAACTTATGCAAGACCTAGGACGTGCCTGGCCCAGGCTGAGCCCTGGATGAATATTATCTCATTTCATCTTCACAACAGTAATAATATTATTATGAGCTCTAGTTCACAGATGAGGAAACTGAGGCAAGGAAAATCAGAGCGTCTTGCCCAAAGCCACGGGTAACACCATGGCTGTGAGCTGGGCATCCCCACTGTGTCCCAACCCCGTTATATGGAAGAGCCCCACCAGGGACAAACTCTGTGGTTTGTCGTTGGCAGTTCAGTTTTGGAAAGCATGATCTTTTCTTTGATCTAATCTGAAAGTTTAATTTATTTTATTTAGCAACAAACCCTTGCCTCAAACAAAATCAGATGCAGAAACCCAGCATGGGAAATGGGTCAAGATAGAGCAGATCCATTCAGAAAAAAAGAAAGAAAGAAAGAAGGAGAAAATACTTTTACCCATCAGATTGGCAAACACTGTAAAGGTTGGTAATGCTCAGTGCTGGTGAGGGCGTGGGAAAACCTGCGCTCTCAGAAGTGATGGTGTGCTGGGTGTGGGCATGGCTGCAATATTCTTGGAGGGCAATTGAGCAATACCTGTGAAACATCAACAGCCATGTTCCCTCTGACCCAGCAAGTCCACTTCTAGCAATTTACCCTATGGATACACTGGCAGAAGAATTCCAAGATACACACAAGGGATATTGACCATACCTTTGCCTGTAATAGCAAAAATGCTGGAAACAAGCTAAAAGTCCCCACATAGTAGAGTGGGTAAAATGATGGTGACTCTGTCCAATAGAATTCTCTGCAAATGTGAAACAGATTGAACTAGTTCTAAGTGTGTGATATCCAAAGATAATCTTTTAATCTGTAAAGTGCACAGATCTTAAGTGGATAGCTTGAGTCATGTTACCCATGTGTACACCCGTGTAACCACCACCCAGATTAAGATGCAGAACATTTCCAGCACCTCAGAAGGTTCCCTGTGCCCCTTGCCAGCCCATCACCTGCACACTCAACAGAGAAAAACTGTCTCTGACTTCGGGGGCCGTGTTGTGGTCCTGCCCGTTCTTGAACCTCCTGTAAAAGGAATCACTCGCTATGTGCTCTCTTGCATCTATTACTTTTACTTAAGGTTTTCAAAGTTCATCCAGGTTATGCGTGTATCAGTAGTTTGTTCCTTTTTATTGCCTTTTTATTGCCAAGTAGTATTCCTTTGTAGGATAGAACACAACTTGTTATCCATTCACATGTGTGACATTTGTGTTGTTTCTACTTTTTGACAAGTATAAATAAAACTGCAGTGAGCCTTCTTGCACAGGTCTTTTTTGTGGACAAGTGGCTGGGTCAGTGGGTAGGTATGTGTGTAACTTTTTTTTTTTTTTGCGGTGCACAGGCCTCTCACTGTTGTGGCCTCTCCTGTTACGGAGCACAGGGAGTTCCTCACAGACTGGCAGCTACAAAGGCACTGAGTACTGGACATCCTGAAAGGCCAATGGTAAGAACACCAACTTGAAACCCAATAGCACAACTGGGGCGACACATCCAATTGCACAACAAGGACCGCATAGGACAGTGACACAAAGCTCCAGCTCTGGGTTCCCACTGCCTGGGTGCAGAGCTCGACTCCAACAATGACCCGTGGACGGCCTTGAGCAGATTTCACGACACCCTGGGCCTCCGTTTTCCTCGTCTATAACATGGGGGTGATGGCAATGATAGCCACTTCGCAGCTTTGTAAATAAGATTATACATGCGGTTAAAGGATAAGGTTTTTAAGATAAAATCATGACTCACAGAAACCTGAAATAGATGTGTGTCAAAGGTTGTATTTAACTCCTGAATTAGTGAGAGAATTGAGAAGGTGTTACAAATGGTTCAAGGGATAATTCAGAATCACACCTAAATACATCAGCAATCAGAAAGGCTGAAATGAATTTACAAACAGATGCAAAACTGGTCAATAGTCATAGGACGCTCATCAATTGTGTTCCAAGGGACAAACTCATTTGCACTTCTAGGGACAAAATCATTTGCATGGCTATCAATAAAGACAATGAAAGGCACAAGCTCTTAACAGAATCAGAAAACTGAAGGTGCATTCAGTGACCATTTTTGTCCGCTTCACAATTTCTTCTGACAAGGTAAGCCAACAAGTTCTCAAGGACCATCTGCTTTATTCGTGTTTATTAATTCTTTCATTGCAAGAGCCTCTCCTACCCATCCTGCATTTTACGGAAGGAAAGAAGGCAAGGAGGGAGGGAGAAAACCACACACCAAGCTCGTAACATTTTTTTGGCAGAGTTTGATATGGTTTGAGGTTCGGCTAAACGTAGGGCTTTTGTTTGGGGTCCTCTTCAACTCCCTGGTTTTGTAACAGGGAAGAGTTAAATCGGACTCCTTGTTCGATCTGTTTCTTTGACTTTAACCTTTGCTTTTCTTTGCTTTTGTTATTATAATCATACATAACAGCCTGCCTCGGGGAACCCTGCCCACCTGTGAAGGGCTGCAAGAAAAAAGAAACTCACACATCCCCTCACTGAGGCTGGTCATTCCAGGAGATGTTTTGCGAGACTGATGGCCCTTTTACTTTACTTCCTCACCGCCTCTCCCTCTCTGATTCTATAAAAGAAACTGGCATCCAGACCCACATAAGATGGTTTTTCAGAGACACTAGTCTGCCATCTTCCCGGTCTGCCTCCTTTACTCCCTGCCTCAGCACCTTGTCTCTGATTCATCGGCCCGTCGTGCGGCGAGCAGAGCGAGCTTGGACTCGGTAGCAGTTTGCGTGTCTTCTGGGCCCTTGTCATTAGCTTGGGGGACCCCGAGCCCAGACTGCGGCTCAGTCCTGTGGTCTGGCACATCCACACACAAACTCTTCCGGTGGCCTGGCCTGTGGACATTGAGTCACGGGCTAAGTTTTCCAGGCTCCACCACGTCTGGCAAGACTTCACTAGCCCAAAACTTGGGAGGCAGAAGAGAGAGCCTTGAGTAACAGGACGGTTCAGGACATCTGTTGGAGGCGTGAACGGGAATGTCCTGATCCCAGTGGGTCACATCTCGTTCTTTGTGGTGAGTTTCATGTAAACGTGTCTCAAATACTTCCCGAGAGTTTACATCTTACATGCGCAGCCTCAGAGGCTGCATCTACCACACCAGTTCCTCCAACAGGCAAAACATGCTCTTGCCTCAGGCCCTTTGCACGTGCTCTTTTCTCCCTGGAAGGGACTTGAGTAGATCAGCGCTGGAACACAACAAATGTTAAATAAATGTTAGCTATTGTTTTACCTCTAAACGGGCTTGGCAAGTCACAGTCCTCAAGAGGCCTGACTGTTTCTTCCTTCTGCCCTGAGAGCTGAGAATGTTTTTGGCATCTGTAAAGTGTTACATTGTAAATGGTTATATAGATGCTTACGTAACAGCCTCAGTTTTGCTCCTTGGTGCATGCATGCAAAACTATTCACTCTCTGGCCTTTTAAGAAGACGTCTGCTGACACCTGGCTAGAATGGAAGCCCCCAGAGGCAGGAGTGTTTTATGGGCAAAGATGTCACTCTTTTCTCCATCACTCAGAGAAGGAAAGGGGTTCTTCCTTGAGCTCCTTGAAGCTTTCCTGAGCCGTAGACTTGCTCCTTCCACACCCAGCCCTCTTTTCTGGGTCCCTGCTTCCCAAGCTCTGAAGAAATGAAGAAAGCTCTGATTGCTGATGGGGGTGTGTGTTTAAATAAATAAACACAAGACCTGCCATGATACAGCTGGCACATCCCCACCCTCGAGAGCTCACACTCTAGGGAGAAAGACACACGCTTTAAATGAACAAGGTCAGCATACACGTGAGTCGTATGTTTCATGGTTTTGTATGTTTCTATGTAAACTCACAGGTAACAGGTGGGTGCCCCATGACCACTGGAGGCCTAGGATAGAGGCAAACTGGAGATGTTGCAGGTTTGGTTCCAGACCCCTTCAATAAAGCGAGTCAAACAAACTTTTTGGTTTCACAGTGCATATAAAAGGTATGTTTGCACTATACTGCAGTCCATGAAGTGTGCGATCGTATTATGTCTAAAAAAAAACAATGTACCTACCTTAATTAAAAACTGCGTTATTGTGAGAAAAAGGCTAACCGTCATCTGAGTCTTCAGCAAATCACAATATTTTTGCAATGAGCCACATCAAAGATCACTGATCACAGGTCACCATAACAAAGATAACAATAATGAACAAGTTTGAAACATTGTGACAATTAGCAAAAGTGACACAGAGACATGACTTGAGCAAATGCTATTGGAAAGGGCCTCCCTGGTGGCGCAAGTGGTTGAGAGTCCGCCTGCCGATGCAGGGGATACGGGTTCGTGCCCCGGTCTGGGAGGATCCCATATGCCGCGGAGCGGCTGGGCCCGTGAGCCATGGCCGCTGAGCCTGCGCGTCCGGAGCCTGCGCGTCCGGAGCCTGTGCTCCGCAACGGGGGAGGCCACAACAGTGAGAGGCCCGCATAACGCAAAAAAAAAAAAAAAAAAAAATGCTATTGGAAAAATAGCAGATAGACTTGCTGGACGCAGGGTTGCCACCAACCCTTAATTTGTAAAACACGAAATATCTTCCACAAGCAGTAAAAGGGCTCATCCTTTTACTTAAAGGGCTCATCCTCTGGAGTCAGATCACAGCTGTCCCTCTGTCCAAAGAACCTGGTGTGCAAGGTGGCAGGTGTTTGGTATCCGGGAGGCCCGTGCAAACTTCCCAGGGCTTCGGGGCAAGACTGTAATTACGGACATGGTGAAAGTCCCAGCAGTTACATGGGCTTCTTGGTGGCCAAGAGAAGCCATAACCTCGTGCCAAGCACTTGACCTCCTTTTGCCTCAGTTTCTCCATTAGGAAAAGAAAAAAGGGGGGCTGTTGAGATACATAATTACAATTTGTTTATTGTGAGCTTTGAGCTGCTAGGATGAAAGCCTTCCTGTTCCAGGTCTGTTTTATTATTATAGTCACTGCAGACTCTGGAGAAAATTCAAAGAGATGTTTTATAACCCAAATTAGAGAAGTGTCTCTGTTCAGGAAGGAAAATCCCAGTGTAATTAGTGAGGAAACTGAGTGAGTAACAGCCCGGCTGAGAGACTCCTGGCCGCGGAGAGCTGGTGGGCCTTCCACCTGGAAGGCGGGAGAGTGTGAATCAGCAGCCAGGCTGCCCTGCCCCCAGGACAGCGGGTCCCTGCCCGCAGAGCAGACGAGGGAGGAGCTGCCAGGCACGTGGGCTGAACTTGGACTTGTCAGAGTGAGCGGCCAACTCGCCTCGCCCTGCCCTCTGTCATCCTGGGATTTGGGAGCTCACCCAGGGGGCTGAGCTGTATCTTCCTGGAGGTGATATTTTCTCCAAGGATTATT
Source organism: Mesoplodon densirostris (assembly GCF_025265405.1). Taxonomy (NCBI): domain Eukaryota; kingdom Metazoa; phylum Chordata; class Mammalia; order Artiodactyla; family Ziphiidae; genus Mesoplodon; species Mesoplodon densirostris. The sequence goes on from NC_082676.1 coordinate 6,290,542, forward strand.
CCAACTCTGGTGGAAGTAAGGGGTCTTCAGAGAGGTATGGAGGGCTCCCGCTCAGTGGTAGGCGGTCATGGGAACAGGCAGCTTTTCGTTTGCACGTGAACCCACCCTGTGGTGACTGGTGCCGCCTAACCGCACCCCCAAGTCTGGCCTGTTAGGAAGGCTGTTGGCCTTTCTGCTCTGTTTCAGACAGGATGCCTTGGGCTGCAAGTAACGGAAATCACTGTTTCTCACGTGACAAGACCCTGGAAGAATGTGGCAGCAGGGACCAGCACTGCCGGTGCCACGGGTTCCCGTGGCCTTTCTCCCGTGGCTATGAGATGACTGTCGCCCACTTGGGCATCAGTTCTGCATTCATGGCGGGGTTTGGGGGAGGGGGAATTGGTGGTGCCAGACGCACAATCCCTGCTGTCAAAAGAGCAAATGCTGCCCCGGAAACTGCCTCGGGGGCTTCCCCCGTGCTGTTCCTTCCCCAGGAATGCCCGTCCTCTCCTTGAGGTCTGGTTACCTCTACTCAGGCTGTTTCTCTAGTTCACATAGGATTCCCAGAGAGTCTCCTTCAGGGCCACTTTGGACAACTGTATCTCATGATCTTACGGATCTCTCTTTAATCTCTGTCTCCCCCAATAGACTGTGACATCCCGGGGGTGGGGGCTTTGCTTACTATTTTTTTTAAATAAGTTTATTTATTTTTGGCTGCATTGGGTCTTCATTGCTGCGCGCGGGCTTTTTCTAGTTGTGGCGAGCGGGGGCTGCTCTTTGTTGCGGTGTGCGGACTTCTCATTGCAGTGGCTTCTCTTGCTGTGGAGCACGGGCTCTAGGTACACGGGCTCAGTAGTTGTGGCTTGCGGGCTCAGTAGTTGTGGCACACAGGCACAGTAGTTGTGGCGCACGGGCTCTAGAGCACAGACTCAGTAGTTGTGGTGCACGGGCTTAGTTGCTCTGTGGCATGTGGGATCTTCCCAGACCGGGGATCAAACCCGTGCCCCTGCATTGGCAGGCAGATTCCTAACCACTGCCCCACCAGGGAAGCCCTGGGCTTTGCTTACTTTTGCAACCCAAGCTGGACCTACAGCACCACAGAGAATTTTTGAATGTCCGGCCAGCAGGTGGCTGAGAAAACCCTCTCCACTTCCCTCCTTTCCCAGGGTGGCCGCTGTGGCCCAGTTAGGGGGAGGGATGGGGCCTTCTTCTCCTGACCAGAGGCCACTGTCCCACACTCATCCAGCAAAGGCAGCTGTGCTGAGCCAGTGCTGTGTGCCAGGTGCTGGGGAGACACTGATCAAGGAGACAGTTCCAGCCCTTGGGGTGTCCAGGCTGGTGAGGTTAATGCAGGTTAACAAGAGCTTGGAGAGAGAAGCATGTGAAAGGCTGTCCACAGCCAGGCCACAATGGCAACTTCTGGAGCTGAAATTAGAACCAGAACACAGTACTTGGAGAACATGTCAATCATACCTCGATTCCCCACCCCTCCAGAAGAATTATGGGAGGAAAAGAAGAACCAGAAGAGCAAAGATGAACCCCCCGTGTTCCTCCCCATCTGACTCCCAGGCTCCTCCCCCAGTTGACCCCCAGGCTCCTCCCAATCTGACCCTCCATGTTTTTCCCATAGGATTTTTTATTTTTATTTTTTTTTTGCGGTATGCGGGCCTCTCACTGCTGTGGCCTCTCCCGTTGCGGAGCACAGGCTCAGGACGCGCAGGCTCAGCGGCCATGGCTCACGGGCCCAGCCGCTCCGCTGCATGTGGGATCTTCCCAGACCAGGGCACGAACCCGTGTCCCCTCCAATGGCAGGCGGACTCTTAACCACTGCGCCACCAGCGAAGCCCCCCGTAGGATCTTTAGCATGTTCACCAGGCATCACTTGGTCCTTCAGAGGTGAAACCTACAGACACTTTTCTTGCATCACTTTCTGGCTTTAGTTCAGCCCTTGAGAAGAAAATAAGTGTCCTAAGTCACATGAAAGTCTTCAGGTATTTTCTACCCCTTTACTCGCACACACCCCCTTCAGCGAGTAGGAGGCAACTCAGAAAGCAAAAGAGTCTCTCCTTTCGAAGTGGAGAGGGGGAGAGAAAAGTCCGGAGAGTCTTCCAGAAGTCATTTTTCACTGACATTGTCCCAGGAATGGGGCAGCTTCTGTGCTGGTTGTGAAATCTCCAGCAGCCTCCTGCTTTCCCTGCCGGGCTTATTTATATGGAGAAAGACGCAGGTGAGGGAGGTTTTGAAACTGGGTAAAGGAGCACAGAACGCAAACAAAGGCCTGCCCGCCTCACCCTCCAACCCAAAGACCCCGCTGTGGGGTGGCAGCTTCCTGCCTCAGCCCCGCCTTTAGGAAGAGGGTCACTTCTGGAGCCTGTGTTAACTGTCGGAGTTATTGCCTCTCCTGAGCCCAGAGATGCTTTGACCGTCTCTTCTGTACAGGACAGTCTGTGCCCACCAACATCCGGGGGTGTACAACCGGGGGCTGATGCTTCTGTTGCCCCAAAGGGACCATGTGAATTTCATGAAGTGAAGAGAGTATCTCGAAATCTTCATTTCATCCAGTGGTATTGTCTTACCCAGCTCCGTTCGCCCTAATTTATTCTCTGGTCTTCTGTGAACCTATTGTTGAGATTTAATGAAGTTCATATTGGTCTGAACCCTTGTGTCGGTTGTGCTGGTCCCTCTAAGCCAGGAGGGGGCAGCGTTTTCCTGCGGAGCGGAGGGCTTTGAAAGCAGGGGATTGAGGTGGGGACAGGGGTGGAAGCCATTCCAGGGCAGCAGACTCTGTTTTAATCGTCCACACTACCCGGGTGTGATGAAATGGTTTTGTGAACCCACTGGAACCTTCTCCTGATCTACTTTCTTATGTGGGGGAGGGGATGCTGGGGGATATAACTACAAAATCAAGCCTTTCTGTATTCCTCCCATTCGTTGAACAAACATCTGCAAATAAGAGCGGGAAATCCAGGCGCTTCTCCAGTTCAAAAGAAAAAAATCCTCCAAAGCAAACGATAATGAATGTGCGATGAAAAACATTAAAATGACTGAGGACTCCTGAGCTTTAAAAAATTATAAAGAGTTTTCATCTATGACTTTACTCCCTAATCCATGGACAGAAAGGCTCCGCGTTTTGGTGGAAATGGTCACAGAGACCTGGCTTGGAAAGCCAACTCTGACAAGGTGTGTGATTAGGCAAGGTAGCCTCTCTGAGCCTCAGTTTCCTCATCTGGAAAGTGGGGATAACGACAGCAAAAAAAATATTCTGGAGCCTGATAGGTGAATAAAGCTCAGGCTCCCGAGAGGCTGTACATGGCTATTGTTGTTAGTGTGAGTGACAAAAGGTCCACCCAGTGGGTTTCAATTTTCCTTTCTTGGCATAGAACACTTTTGGGGGGTGCAGTCATACCCAGAATCCCACAACACTGTGGCAATATGGAGGGATGGCTTGGAGACTTAATCCTCCAAATAAAAGCAGGAACACTGAGTTTATTTTACAGATAAATGCAGCTTCAGGACAGGTCCCCAGGCCTCTCCTGTAAGTACGTCTATAGGGTCCCTCCTGCTTACAAATCCCAGAGCTAGTCCTGCCAAAATCTGAACGAGATGAAAGCAGAGCCCCAGCCCAGCCCCCGGGAAACTGCAGGGTCTAGTTTGGGGAGGAGGGGGAGAAGCTGGGGCTTCGGTGCCCGGTCGTCTGCCCCCACCTCTGGGATTGCAGGTGCCAGGCCCCCATCCCTCATCCAGGGCCTCAGGAGACCCAAGTCGTCCAGAGTTCTCGGGTTCCAGCCCTTGGCCTGGAACGTGACCTTGGCCTCCTGGGGACTTGGAGAGTGAGAATCCCATCTGCAAACAGCTTCTCTTTTGAAGATGCTGGAGAGTTCCTCTGAGTCCCATCAGCCACCAGCAAAGCAAAAATGGCACAAAGCAGGGACAACAGGTTGAAGGCACCACGTTGGCAGCCGTGTCCTCCTGTCCTCCTACCCACCACCTCCCCACTTCCGTCTTGTTCACACTGGGCACTTGCCTGGGACCCGTTTCCACAGGACACCCATCAACCCTGCAAGGAGGATGCTGTTTTTGCAGAAGAAGACTCAGAAGCCATGTCCTGGCCCACAGTCACGTGCCTGGGAAGGGACACAGGAGGTGTCATCTGGCACCACTCTCTCCCTCAGCATAAGAATGGGGTCTCCAGGCTCTGGAAGGCCCAGTGGCAGTCTGTCTGCGGGTGCCCACCAGGCCTGCCTTCCAGCAGAGGATGGCAGTGAGCAGTCCTGACTCTGATGGGGGTGGGCACTGGGAGATTCCAAGATGAGCCCCTAATTGTTTGTTTGCAAGTCAGGACAATGTTTCCACACTATAAAGACCAGCTCCCTGAGTTCAAACCAGACCCAGGATGGGTCCGGGAGGGCTCTGCCTTCTGGGTGCACAAATAAAGTCGGGACCCTGAGCTGCGGGCCTGGGGCAGAATGCTGGTGCTGGAAGGAGCGCGCCAGGCGGGGGTCTGACGTGCTCCAGGGGCCCCGGAGGGCAAGAGACCTCAGGCTCTGCTTTAAAGCAGGCCCGGGCCGGGGAGTGCTCGGATCCCACCTCCAGCACGGCGCGCTGGATCTGTCTGCCCGTGTGTGTGGAGGGGGCCACGTGCCACCCGCTCCACGGCGGGGCCGTCCTGCACGCCAGTCACCCAGCTCAGAGGGCGGCTGTGGGTGTGAACCGTCAGCGCCGCATTCCTGCTCCAGCCGCCGGTCCCTAGAGTCACAACTGTGGCTTATAAATAACTGTCTGTCATTCTTGTGGACAGCGGCTGCTCAGGGATGCCAGCATTTCGGAACATAAACATTTTCTGAACATAAACATCAGAAGGGTTTACCTTTGGAGTTCTGTTTCTGTATATTTTCTTCTGAGCAACCTGAACATGTCACTTGCTACTCAGCCGTCTTCAGTGTGAGGGCACAGAGCCCTCGGCAAACTCAAAACCCATTTGCCAAAGCCTTGAAAGAATCATCCAGGGCTTCCCTGGTGGTGCAGTGGTTAGGAATCCGCCTGCCAATGCAGGGAACACAGGTTCGGACCCTGGTCCGGGAAGATCCCACATGCCACAGAGCAACTAGGCCCGTGGGCCACAACTGCTGAGCCTGCGCTCTAGAGCCCATGCATCACAACAAGAGAGGCCACAGCAATGAGAATTCTGCGTAGTGCAACGAAGAGTAGCCCCTGCTCGCCGCAACTGGAGAAAGCCCGCTTACAGCAATGAAGATATAACGCAGCCAAAAATAAATTAAATAAATAATTTTTTTTAAAAAAAGAATCATCCAGAAAGTCAAGCTGAGCCTATGGGAGAGCTCTGAAAAGAAAGCCAGTGTTCCATTGATTTACCATGATTAGTAGTAGTATTCCCTATTTTGTCCCCAGCAGACAAGAGGGGTGAGCTGGGCGGGCTCCAGGGAGACACTGTCTGCATGGCAGGGAGAGGTTGGGTCTGGGTGACAGATATGAGGTTCCAGCAGGCGAAGTCCTGGTCTGGGGCAAGTTCAAGACCGAGCCTGCAGCGGAGGTTTCTTCCTTAAAAAGTGTCATTTTGTTATCCGTTTGCTCACTTGCTCTTCCTCTGACATCTCAGAGGCTTCCACATCTAACAGTGTCACTTGTTTTTCCTCTAACAAGACAAGAGAGATTTCTCATCACTATTTCTTGTCAGCAGTCAGCGGGTTTCATTTCGGTGAGAACAGAGTCGCCCTCTCTGCGTTTTTAAGCCCAGGAGATGGTGGGAAACACAGGGAGAAAGCAAACAGGAGTGAGGTGTCGGCAAATTCAATTCCTCCGTCTAAAACTCGGAGGAAGTCTTGTCTCTGGGGCAGCTCCAGCCTTCCTTGCCTCCTGAGAGCGGCACAAGGGACACTAAAGGGTTAAGTCCCTCAGCTCGGGTCTGGTTTTCCTGATGTCCATGGCAGCCCCTGTGCCCTGACCTGACAAACCTCAGCACTGGACCCTCCGGGTGTCTGGGAAACACGGCCAGGACCTTTCTGAACTGGGATGAGAATACACATCCAGTACTGGCTGGTTCTTTGGAGCAGAGAACTGGGAGCCCCAGGAGGTAGAGGGGCCTTTGGGGCCAGGAGATTTGGGTTTGAATCCTGGCTGGGTGACCATGGCAGGTGACCGCATACCTGAGACTTCTATCCAAAAAATAAGCATAGCATCTCCTAGGGATTTAGCCACTGGAATTCTGCCCCATGAGGGCAGAGAATTCATCCATCTTCTTCCCTGATCTATCTCTAGGGGCTTAGAATGGAGCTTGGCACACAGTAGGCACGCAAGAAACATTCACCTATTGAATGAGTGAATCCATCTGCTTTGCAGGGTGGTAACGCTTAGCTGGGATAAGACAAGCAAACTGTCAGGGACCGAGCAGGTGTATGGTAAAGGTTTATTCCTTCATTTTCAGTCGCATTTTGTCTAACCTTCTAGAGCCAGGAAAGCCTTGCTCATTTCAGATGATACGGTGTGTATAAGAAAGCCTGGGGATGAGCTGTAAAATGCTCTTGATAAAAGTTTATAAACTCTAAAATGTTCTGTCTAAATATTTCTACCCTCTAAAGTACTGGGCAGAAAATGAAGTGTTTTCATAGATGTTATATCATTTGATCTTCACGACCCTGTGAGGTGAGAAGTGAATATTGAGTTTGAGATGTTATTTTATAGAAGCATATTTTTTCTGTATATTTCAGGAAGGCCTCATCTCCCCACGGGGCCTGTGTCATTCGCGCGTGGAGGGGGTACAGTGCAAAGAACAGCATAGCTGAGTGGGGTGACCTGAAAACCAACTGGGTCATGGAGTGGATGCCATAACATTGTTCATCCCGTCTTTAAAACACAGGAGGCTTATAACCAGCATTGCTCTTAAAGTGGATCAACATGAAGGGATAATAAGGAGAAAACGACATATAAACTGGGGAGATGTTCAAAGTCTGTGCTGTAAAGAACAGGACAGGAAACCCACATGGCCAACAAATTGCACAGAGAAAACTAAAATAAATTCATGGCATTAGTAACTTTAAAATGCAGTGAAAACAGCAGCAAGGATGGCATAATAAAAACAGACGCCCCTGAGCTGGTGAAGAGGTGAACAAGCAGCGCCTTCTGCACTTGGCTGGAGGCACTGGTACTTGCAACACCCATTCCCAGGCACTTGGCAAAGTGTATCCAAAGCTTCAAGGTGCAGACCCTTTATTCTAAAGAAATCATTAGAAACATGGGTAAAGATAACATGTTAAAGAATAGTTGTCAAGTGTTGTAATAGCAGAAAAGAAAATTGGATACAACTTAAATGTCCAAACAGAGAGGCCCAGAGGCCTGAAAGCCATTAAAAAGCATGGCTTAAATGTAACTCCCTGAGAAAAGGGAACCCTCTGGCACTGTTGGTGGGAATGTAAATTGATACAGCCACTATGGAGAACAGTATGGAGGTTCCTTAAAAAACTACAAATAGAACTACCATACGACCCAGCAATCCCACTACTGGGCATATACCCTGAGAAAACCATAATTCAAAAAGAGACATGTACCAAAATGTTCATTGCAGCTCTATTTACAATAGCCAGGACATGGAAGCAAACTAAGTGTCCATCAACAGATGAATGGATAAAGATGTGTCACATATATACAATGGAATATTACTCAGCCATAAAAAGAAACGAAATTGAGTTATTTGTAGTGAGGTGGATGGACCTAGAGTCTGTCATACAGAGTGAAGTAAGTCAGAAAGAGAAAAACAAATACCGTATGCTAACACATATATATGGAATCTAAGAAAAAGATGGTCATGAAGAACCTAAGGGAAAGACGGGAATAAAGACACAGACCTACTAGAGAATGGACTTGAGGATATGGGGAGGGGGAAGGGTAAGCTGGGACGAAGTGAGAGATTGGCATGGGCATATATACACTATCAAATGTAAAATAGATAGCTAGTGGGAAGCAGCCGCATGGCACAGGGAGATCAGCTAGGTGGTTTGTGACCACCTAGAGGGGTGGGATAGGGAGGGTGGGAGGGAGGGAGACGCAAGAGGGAAGAGATATGGGAACATATGTATATGTGTAACTGATTCACATTGTTATAAAGCAGAAACTAACACACCATTGTAAAGCAATTATACTCCAATAAAGATGTTAAAAAAAAAATAAAGACCTTAAAAATTTTTTTTAAAAATGTAACTCCCTAAAAATGCAGAGATACAGACAGACTGGAAATAGTTGCAACTAAAATATTATGGGTGATTTTTTACTTTTTCTTAGTGCGATTTTCTGTATTTTTCTAATTTTCTATAGTGAGCAGATAGTGCTTTGTAATCAGAAAAAAAACATTAGTTTTGTTGTTTTTTGTTTTTTAGAATATTGCCGTGGGGCTGCACGATTCATTCTTATTTATTAGGGATTTATTGAGCAAGAAAAGGGGACTAACGTGGTTATTTGACCTTGCAGTCACTCAGCTTCGTCATCAATAAAATAAAACTTCTGATAGTACCTACCATATAGAGTGTGTGTGTGTGTGTGTGTGTGTGCACGTGCGTGTGATATGAAATGAGTTAAATCGCATAAGAGGATTTAGCACAGTGTTGTCAAATATGGCATCTACACAATAGTTAGCTGAGATTATGGTTATTACCGTGAACGCTATTGTTGTAGTTATTTCCCATGAAGAAAACGGGACAGAAACACTAAACGAGCCCCAGGCTTAGGGAAGGATTGCAAAGGCATATGTATCCCGGTATAGGTAATGAAGAGGACCCTCCAAAAAGGACAGTTATGAGGGTCGTGAGGATAACGATAAGGTTTCCCGCAGGGCTGGCGGAAGGGTAACGTCAGCTGCGTGGAGAAGAATAGCAGGAAGTAAGCCACAGAGGTGGGAACAAGCACGGGGGAAAAAAAAAACGCCACGGCCCTGCGCTGCCCGCACTCCCCATCTCAGGCCCTGCCCTGGGGAGAGAACAAGCTTTGCACCTGTGACTCTCCCGCCTCCAGCGCCGCCCCAGCCACGCCTCCAACCTCGCCCCCAACCACCCTCCCCTTCCCAGAGCTGCTCAGACCAGGGCCAAGGGCAAACCGGGTTCTCCCCTGAGCTGTGGAAGAACCTGCTGATAGGGATGGAGGCAGCCGCTGAAAGGGTGCTCTGGGGTTGGTCAGGGGCCCTGGGCACAGAGATAGCGTGCAGCCTGACTGAGCGCGCAGGCACCACGAGGGACCCAAGCGAGTCATTTTATAACCCTCAGATTCTATTCGGTAGAAATAATAATCCTTAACGTTTAGAACTTGAGACAGTCATTTTAAAAAGAGAGAGGCAGATGCGGATTCCATGCGGCAACCATAATAACCTAACGTTTACTGGGTTCTCTGTGCTAGAAATACTGCCAGTTACCAAGGTTCTCAGTTACTATCCTGTAAACCTGACCCTTAGATCTCCATGTAGATTCCGCGCAGGTAAGTAACTTGTTCAAGATTCACAGCTGGGAAATGGCAGAATTGGGATTCCAGCCCAGGCACTTAGACCCCTGCGTTGCCTCCCACGTGCAGCTCAGTGTAATAATACACCCCCGTTATGTGGGCTACCTGTGGTGACTGTTTCTTACAACCAAAAGATGCAAATTAAAGTGAGCAGTAGACGTTGCCTTGAGAAATGAGAAAAGGGTCCATAAAAAGGAGTGCAATACCTTGGCAGCAGGAACCCCTCTCGTTTACACCTGATCTTCAGTGCTCAACCTGGGAGAAGGGGGGCTGAAACAGGATAGACTCCGGTGCTCGCCCACCCTGTGCTGGCCACTGTGGGGCACTTGGGGCTGGGCCGGACCCTGAAGGTACTAACCATCTGGTTGGGGAGACTGGACAATTGGATAGTGGCCAGGTTTTTCTCAGGACTGATTCATCACATTTAAGCACTAAATCGTAGGTAGCCTAGACAGTGTATTTGGCTAAATAACGGCCATCCAAAGATATCAGCTCCTTATCCCCAGAAACTGTAAATGTTATCTTATTGGGAAAAAGGATCTTTGCAGAGGTGATTAAGGATCTTGAGATGAGGGAATAATCTAGCATTATCCAGGTGGGCCCTAAATGCCATCACAACTAAGAGAGAGACGGAGGGAGACTAGACAAACACATGCAGGGGAGGAGAAGGCCATTGAAGACAGAGGCAGAGATTGGAATGATGGACCACAAACCAAGAAACACCAGCAGCCATCAGAAGCTGGAAAGGCAAGGAATGGATTCTCCCCTAGCACCTCCTGAGGGAGTGAGGTCCTGCCAACACCTTGATTTTAGCCCAGTGTATTAGTCCTGTTTTCTGACTTCCAGATCCTATGAAAGAATACATTTCTGTTGTTTTAAGCCACCAAGTTTGTGGCAATCTGTTACAGCATCCATGGGAAACTAATACAGACTAAGTACGGTAGGGGACATAGTAGAAAGAGCATAGGATGAAAAGCACAATGATGTGAACTCAAATCCTGGCTCTGTGTCCTAAGTGGCCTACAGTCATCTTTTAGCCTCTTTTTGCCTCAGTCTTGTCGCCCATGCAATGGAGGGGCTATTCTTTACTTATATTAGTTGGAACTATTTTGGTTGCATGTGACAGAACTCCAACTCCAACTGGCTGAAGTAAAAGATCCCAGGAAGGTTCATGAGAAAGAAGATAAATGGTGGTGCCAGCTTCAGGCGTAGCTGGATCTAGGGGTTCCACGGAGCTATCACTTCCTCTCTCCCTCCTCCATTCCCTCTCTCATGTCTTCTTCTCTTGCAAGTTGGCCTCATGCTCTACTTCTCTAAGAGGCTTCTTCCACTTGCCTCAAGACTTGATGAAGACAAGTTTCATTCTTACATCTCCACAGCTTAACCAGCTCACATCAGTACATAAAGATCCCAGCAAAGGCTCTGATTGGCCAGATCCATGACACATGCTTAGCTCCCAGGTCCGCTCACTGCCTAGGGAAGGGGGCAGTAAGTTTGGTCTGGCCTGGGTCATGGGCCTCCCTGTGGCACAGAGTGAGGAGTGGTTTATGTGATTAGTAATGCCCATCAGAACCACACTGAGAGAGTGCAGAGAGCAGATTCCTGAAAGAAGGGGTGGGGGGGTGGGCTGAAGGGGTGCCCTTAACCAGAAGTGAGAAAATAATGCAGGGCAGACAAAAACAATGAACATCCACCACATTACCTCATGGAGTTGTTGCAGAAACCAAGTGAGATAACGTGCATGAACATGCTCACTGAGCATCGTGACTGGCATGTTGCTGCGGACGGCTGTGATCTCAGCCAGCCTGGCTCCACCCACTCTGGCCCAAGCCCTTGGTTTCAGCACCATCGTGTACATCTTCGTCCTCCTCCCTGACAACCCACAGGCCTGGCCTGAGGCTACCTGGACTTAAACAGGACAAAAGGAAGACTGAACTGCATAAAGTGAGGTGTGTTTTGGCTCTGGAAGAGTTTAGAAGCCCTAGGAGTTCCAACACTAACCCAAAAGAAAGAAGGGACACATTGAAGATTATTGAGCAGGAGACACGACATTTAAAAAGCAGTGATTAGAGGGAATCAAAAACTCTCTAAATATAATTCACAGCAGTCATTTAATAAAAATCCTTTTCTTGAGTCACTGCCTTAGTTCCAGGTGATGCTGCTGAGAAATGCTGTGTTTTCATTTGTCTTCCCATTGTTGGTTTTCTATGCAGACCGTGCACGAGAGTAGATGTCCAGGATTTTAAGAGTTGACCCAAAGCAGCAGAACTCCATCACCAGTTGGCTTCCAGCATGGGAGTTACTGTGTTTGGAAATTCAGAGTCTGTTCCTTTCCATTGCCCATGTTAAGAACAGCATGAAGTAATCCATTTTTCTACAATACTTATTATGAGTCCAGCCTTGTGTTAGACTTAAGCTAATACAGCAGCCACTAGCCACATGTGGCTCTTGAGTACTTGAAATGTGGCTGGTCTGGACTGAGATGCACCGTAGTGTAAAATACACACCAGAGTTCAAAAACCTAGTACCAAAAAAAAAAAAAAGTAAAATATCAAATTTTTTATTGAATACATGTTGAAATGGTAATATTTTGAGCTAAATAAATTATATTATTAAAATTAATGTCACCTGTCTCTTTTTATGTTTCGAATGTGGCTATTAGGAAAGTTAAAAGTCCATATGTGGTTTGCATTTTATTTCTGTTGGACAGTGCTGCGCTAGAGGATTCTAGCATGCGTGCATCCTCTTACTGATGGTCAAAACAACCCTTTGTATAGACAAAGAAGCTGAAGCTTGGTGAAGTTGAGAAATGGCAGTGCCACTAAGGGGCAGAGATAAGTACCAGGACTGGTTTGGTTCCACGGTTGGTCTTTTTTGCTCTACAACAAGTGGTCCATTTATAGCATCCGTCATGATGCTTTAGGCTGCAAGTGAAAGAGTCCCAAACTTAATTTGGCTTTTTTTTTTAAATCATCATTTATTGTCCCACATGAGCAGTTCTGGGGTTGGTTAGGAGATTTTGTGACGTCACACAGACCCCAGAGCCTTCCCGACTTCCCTCTGCCCCACGTCCCCATGTTGGTTTTGTCCCAGGTGGCCAGCTATGGCCGATCACAATTGCAGCGGCAGCTGCTAGCAGCACGTGCCTGCATAACGACAGAAAAGACAGCTTCTCTTTGTGGGTCTCTTTCTGTAGGGGAGGAAAATCCTGCCCAGAAACTCCTTCGGACCTCGTAACTCAAGGTGTGGTCCACGGACTGCAGCATCAACGTCACCCGGGAGCTCATTAGACGTGCAGGGTCTTGTGCCCCACTCCAGACCTGCTGAATCAGAATCCGCATCTTAATAAGAAGCCCAGCGGTTCCTGGGCACACTCCAGTTTGGGCAGCCCTAGGAGGCTTCCCCTGAAGTCTGATTGGCCAGAGCTGCATCATAGGCAGATGCCTAACCCAGCCACTGAGAGGAGGAATGGAATTACCATAGTTGGTTTAGAACCATCCTCATTTCATATCCTGGGCTGGGCTGGGGAGACACCACCCTCCCTGAGCACAGAAGGGTGGACCCGACTCCCCACAAAGGAAGAACCATGTGTGGACATCTGGGTATGGTGTGGGGTGATGATGATGGGTAGACAATCATGAGGCCAACAATTCCTTGAAAGTTTGATGTGTAAATTAAATGATCAAGAATATACAGTGACTAATACACACATTCATTATTTCACCCAACACTTTTTTTTCAGTACTGGATACATTTTGCCCCTGAGGTGACAGTGGCGCCCAAGACATGATCCCTACCTTGTGGTTGGAACCTACGTTCTAATGGGGAAGATGGGGGGAAGAAAGGAAACTAATGTAACAGAGCAATTACAGTTGTGAAAAGTGCCATGAAGGAAACAAACAGTGCTGAATAGAGAATGTGGACAAAGAGGTGCTGCCTCTGGAGGGAGGCATTTAAACCGAGACCTGGACGGTGACTAGGAGCTCACCACTGCCTGAGCTGGGAGGAGGAGGTGAGGTGGGAGTGATCTTGGCGGAGGGGAAGCATCATGTGCAAAGGTCCTGGGGCAGGAAGGAACGTAGCAAGTTCAAAGAGTGCATGGCTCTATATGATCTTGGGCCTTATTCAGTGCACATGTCCAGCCAGATTGTCAGGACATCTGTTTTAACATCCCGAGCCTCTCTGATTCCACTTCCGACCCTTGCAGGAGAGAAGGAGCCTGGCACACTATGCCTGATGTTATGGTTCCTGAGCAGCAGGTGTCATGTGGCTCACTTCTGCATGTCTCAGCCCCATCACATCAGGTGTTACCTATCCATCTCTCCATCTGTCTCTCCCACTGGCTGGGCATCCCTTGATACTAGTGATGTTGATTTGTTCTCATTTGTATCCCCGGCACCTTGCATGGTACCTGGGACATGGTAGGTGTTTAGCACAAGTTCACTGAGTGGACGGATGCATGCATGGCAGATGAGTGAGTTAAGATTTATAGATACCTGGGGCTCAGTGCTTGAAGGGACTTCTGGAGCCTCTCTGGGCTCACACTGTGTCTTTGGTTATCAACCCATTTAGCAGATGAAACAGTTGAGGGTAAGTGAGGTTACAGAATGCGCCCATGCCCCACGGTGGCAGTGTACTGCGGAAGGTGGGGAGTACGGCATACTGAACCCTGTTGACTTGTAATTGGCCACACTGCCGCCATGTTAACCTCGTGGAAGATTTAAGAATCTTCTCTCTGTCCCGCTCCTCATGGTTTGAAGAGGTTTTCTGCCTCCTTGCAGGGAATGGGGGACATGAAGCAGAGGCAAAGGAGCAGATCAAAGGGGCTCTTCACAGAGTTGAGCATCCTGGCCACAGGCGTTCATTCCCTACTACTGTGTAATAAATTACCCCAAACTTGGTGGCCTAAAACAACAATAAACATGTATCATTCTCCCAGTTTCTATGGATTAGGAATTCAGGAGCAGGTGAGCTGAGCAGTTCTGACTCAGGGTCTCTCAGGAGATTGCAGTCAAAAAGTTGGCCAAAGCTGCATCATCCAAAGGCTTCGGGGGGCTGGGGATCCAGTTCCAAGGTGACTCACTCCCACGGCTGACAAGTTGGTTCCGGTGGTTGGTGAGCAGCCTCGGGTCCTCCCCATGAGGGCCTCTCTAAGGCTGCCCGAGTGTCCTCACAACATGGCCCCTGGCTTCACTCAGAGCAGGCAATCCATGAGGAAGAGAGCTGGGGACGTGGCCTCGTATGAGTCAGTCTCGGAAGATACAAACCATCATTTCACCACCGAGGCCGGCCCACACTCGAGTGGAGGGAATCAGCCTTCCCCTTCTGCAGGGAGAGCATCAAAGAATTTGAGAACAAGTTTTTTTTTTTTTGGCCTCACAGCTTGGCATGTGAGATATTAGTTCCCTGACCAGGGATGGAACCCGTGCCCCCTGCAGTGGAAGCGCAGAGTCCTAACCACTGGACCGCCAAATTCCAAGAACAAATTCATATACTTATTTATTTTGGCTGCACCAGGTCTTAGTTGCACACTCGGGATCTTCCTCGCAGCATGTGGGATCTTTTAGTTGTGGCATGAGGACTCTTAGTTGCAGCATGCAGACTTCCTAGTTGCGGCATGCATGCGGGATCTAGTTCCCCGACTAGGGATCGAACCCAGGCCCCCTGCATTGGAAGCGTGGAGTCTTACCCACTGGACCACCAGGGAAGTCCCCCAAGAACAACTTTTAAACTCGCCAAACTGATTCCCAAGACCAGCCTCTGGCATGTCCATGGCTAGCCTAGCAGTGACGGCCAACTGGTTTGCCGTCCTGGTAGACCAGCACTCCTTCTTTGGTACCACCCAGGGATGGTCAATTTGTGTCACACACTTTTGTCACAACTGAAGATACGTATGTGTCAACGATGTCTTCTACCTAATGCTTTGTGAAGTGGGGGCTGAGCTCGTCTCTTCTTGGATTGGGTGCAGGGGGAGTTGGAGAGAAGGGAACCGTTTTCATGCCAGCGAATGGCGCTCCCCTCCCCCTCCTCCACCCACCACCTTCCAGGCTGGGGTGCTGCTCACAGAGAAGGGGACTGCTGTGCCCTTACCCATCTTTTGGAGGACACACAACTGGCCTTGGCACCTCATCAAGAGAATCTGCAATCCCCAGACCGCCCCTGGCATCATCACTCCTGCCTGCATCACGGAGAGCACTCATTGCTCTGTGGGCCTGAAAATCAGGCACACGGTCAAGTTGGACCCCTGTCAGGCTACTCGGGCTACGAATTCACACAACTTCTATGGGGGACAATTAGGCAATAGATTTCTTCATTAAAAAGACACACATCCTTTGGCCCAGCCATCCCACCTCAAATAATTTATCCTACAAATACTCCCCCACTTGTGAGGCAGAATGTGTACACAGAGGTAGATTTTTGTAGCATTGTTCTCAGTAGCAAGAGACTGGAAACAATCTAATTGTGCGTTATCGGGGGCTGGCTGAACAGAAAGTGAAACATCCACTCAACGGAATACTCTGTGGTTGTTAAAAAGAGAGCTAAAAGGGGAGTGAGGCTCTTTTTTTATATACGGAAATTGAGGGATCTTCGAGATCCATTGTTGAGTGAAATAAGCAACATGAAAAATAGTACATATAACATGCTATCATTTATATAAAGAAAGAAATAGGAAGATTCTACTTATGTGCATATTTATACATGCATAGCATCTCTGAATAAGAAATTAGGAATCACACATTGAATCATATGAAACTCCCATATTTTGCTGGTGAAAAACAGGAAATATCAACAACTTCTTTGGGGCCGACCCAACAGTAACAGTGGTTGTGTCTGGGGTGGGCCACTGCGTGACTGGGGAACAAGGATGGGGGGGAAAATTGACGGTTCCCAGCGTCACTCTTTTGCACTTTTAGAATTTGTGCCATATGCATATATTAGCTATTTTAAAATTTGATAGCATTTAATATTTTAAATAGATGATCAGCATGTATCCATTGGAAAATAATTTATAAAGATTGGTGTTTCCCATTCTGATCAGACAGGCAGTAGCAATGTTATCCTGCAATTCCATAAAGGCACTTTCAATGTTACCCTGCAGTTCCATAAAGGCAATTTCTCTTGCCTGTTTTTATTCAAACAGGAAAAATAATGTATTACTTCAGATTCCTTTAACTGATATATGTGTTTGTATAACTGATGCACTTTGCTATACAGTAGAAATTAACACAACATTGTAAATCAACTATACTCCAATAAAAATTTATTTTTTAATTGTGGTAAAATATATATAACATAATATGTACCACTTCAACCATTGTAAGTGTACAATTCAGTGTGAATACATTCACAATGTTTGATGTTGTTACATTTTGAAAATTAAAACTTTGTAATTAATTGCTTCCAAATCTAAATTTTGTGTTTCCATCTACTGGTAGAAGAAAAAGCTGGAAAAACAAGATTAAAAAAAAAAATGGGTGGGAGATTGATGAATAAACAAAGTTGATTAAAATTTTAAAAAATAATGTATTGCTTCAAATTCCTTTAATCAAGAGGAGGAAATGCAAGCTGAGCAGTTTTGTAACTAGAAGGGGTGGCAATGTCAAGGGCCCCCAGTTAAGTGTAGCTGCAGCCCTGGACTCAGGACGGTGAAGAGGGCAGCCTCGGGGAGCTGTCCTGTCCTCTTTAGGAAGCCACTGTCCCAGGGGAGTGCAAATCTCTGGGGACAGGAGGCAATGCTCCTGGGCCACCCACATGTCCCTGAGGCTCAGGACTCAGCCTCTATCTGGGGTAACAGAGGAGTCCTGAGTTTGCCTCCGCCTGGAAGCCCCTCCCTCGCCCACTTTGTAACAGGGTCACTAACCCAGAGCCCCCTTTAGTTTATTAAATAACTTAATTTTTGAAAGCAAAGATGCTAAACTTCTATATGCTCATGTTGGAAATTTTGAAATTGTCGCCTGAGGAGTTAAAAGAATGTTAATAGCAACGTGTAAACCAAAGACCTCTCGGAGCCCCTCTGAATGAAACAGTGTAATCCTTCTTTTCCAACATGGTAAATATATCCTTCTCTTCATAACAACTGTTCTGATGGTTTCTGTTCATGTCCATGATGGGGGCACTTGGTGAGGGGGTAAACTGGTACAATCCTCTTTTTGGAGTGGATGTTGGCATTTCGAAGTAAACATTTAAATGCTTACACCTTTGATCCAGCAATTTTGCTTGAAAGAATCTGTCCCCTGGAAATACTCAAGTGTGTGGATACAAATGTAGGTATGAACAAAGAAGGGCCTTTCGCATTGATGATGATGGGGGACTTGGAATCAGTCCCAAACATCTATTAATGGGAGGCAAACTAAGTTCTGAGCCCTCCGTACCCTGGAATCTGACACAAAAAGAGTGAAGCAGCAATGTTGGAACTGAAATGTCAGGATGCCTCAATGTCGTGCTAAGAGGAAGAAGTGAGCAAAGAACCACACTCAGCTACATCTATCTAAACCAGTGGCCCTCCTCGGGGGTGATTTCGGCACCGAGGGGACATGTGACAATGTCTGGAGACATTTCTGGTTATGATAACTAGGGGGTGGATGCTACTGGCATCTTGTGGGCAGAGGCCAAGGATGCTGCTAAACACACAGACCCCACAACGAAGAACTATTCGGCCACAGATGTCAGCAGTGCTAAGGTTGAGAAACGCTCGTCTATACCCACAGCATAATCCCTGACTCGTACCGAATTCGTAATGAACGTTTGTTGAATGAATAAAAGATGTGTCACTGCACATACGTCAGTCACCAAATGGTTAGCAGCGTGAGGAGAGGAACAAGGCACAGGATTGGGATACTTTTAAGTCTCACCTTATTCACTTCTGTATCATTACAGATGATAAGCCACTTTTATAATTTTTTGAAAAGCCACTTTTATAATTTAAAGGAAAGAAGGAAGGAACCCCGGCTGAAGCAAACCTTAGTTCTGTTGTTATTTCTGTTGTTCCGGTTCCCCAGCTCTACGATGGGTGTAGCAACAGTGCTGGCCTCACTGGGCGGTGGAGAGGATGACGCCAGCTCGTCCCTGTGACGCCCTCTGTGCAGCACCAGGACACAGAGCTCAGGAAATGCTCTCATCTTCATCATTATTGAAAAGGGCCCTGAACGCCCTTCTGATTTATGTGCAGGATATTCTTCAGGCTCTTGGCTGGCTGCTCAGGTTCAAGGCAGGCCTTGGGTGTCCTCTATGACAGTTTCTGGAGCCAAGTTTGTGCAGGTGCATTTCGTGGGCTGGGCAAGCTGTAGGGCCCCAGCAGCTGAGCGGCAGCCTCATCATCCCGCCCAGAGCTGGGCAGGTGAGAAAAGTCATAGTCCCCCTACCTCTCTCTCTCTCTCTCTCTCTCTCTCTCCCTTGCCGCCATCTGTCCCTGGGGCCTGCGCAGGGTTAATGGGGCATTAATGCAGTGCCAGTGAGCAGAGGGCTGTGGCTGCCCCTCCAGACACTCCGGCCATCGCAGCCCTCTCCCCAGACATCGGGAGACCCGAACCCACATTTTCTCTGTTCCAGGCCCAGATGTTGACCTGGGTCCAGGAGTCCCAGTGGCTGCAAAGCTGTTCTTTTTAAACGGAGCGTTGTCCTGGGAGACCAGAAACTTTCTAATCAAGGCAAAATGCAGAGAACAGGGCTCCACAAGAAGCCCATTACCCACCCCCCTCCCTCACATGTAAGCCCTATTTAGCAGCAAATCCTTAAGCCAGCGCTTGTAAAAAGCAGCTTGTTTGGGACTGACCTTCCCATTCATGTAACATGATATTGCACGCTTGGCCGACCTCAGCAAGCAGCTAAACATATGTCGTCAGCTGGGCGCTGCTGCCCTCTATTAAGATGGTTCTGGAAGCATATGTGGGAATGGGCCCGCCTGCCCTGGAGACTCGGGGGAAGGCAGGACACAGGCAATTAGGGAGAGCCCGCCCCGACCCCGAGGCCGGGGGGGAGGAAGTCCAGGGCCGCATCTCATGGGCATGGGAACAATTAGGGTCAACAAATAATGGTGGAAAAGGAAACTTTAAAAATAGGATCCTGGTTAAATGACCCAGGAAACACCGCCCCTGCCCCCAGCCTGCCCCACGCAGGGGGCTGCATCTGGGCTTCATGTGGACGGTCATCCCTGCCCCCTCTTTTGGATAATGACTTCCCTTTGCAATTTCCTGGAGGAAGTTGTTGAAGTGATCTTCCAGTGATAAAATAAACCGGGTGATCCTGAATTTTCCGGCTGAAGTCTTTTTTCTCCTTCCAGTCCAATCTCCTCATTAACCTGGGTCAGCAACTTCATGCAGAAACCCCTCGCGCGAGCGCTAGGAGAGAAAAATTCAAGCTGAGGGGGTTTCTCTTGTCGGGGCTGGGGGTGGGCTGGCCCTGAGCTGATGCCGGGGGTGGGGAACAGGAGCCATCAGTCGGCTGGCTCTGAGGATGAGTGTAGTCACCGTCAGGGTCAAGGTCGAGAAACTTTCCATTTGCTCTCATCTGCTACTCCAAAGAATAATAATGCTACTGCTTACAAAGCACTTCGTAGAAGCTCTTGACCTGCACTATCCAACACAGTAGGCACCAGCCACATGTGGCTATTGAGCGCTTGATGTGAGGCCTGTGTGACGGAGGAAGTGGATTTTTAATGTTATTTAATTTCATTCTAAAAAACGGACAATTCAGTTGTTAAACAACCTTTAAGTATTCTTGAAACCACTTGCTTTTTCTTTTTCTTTTTTTTTTTTTTTGATGTAGACCATTTTTAAAGTCTCCATTGAGTTGGTTACAATATTGCTTCTGTTTTATGTTTTGGTTTTTTGGCCTGGAGGCATGTGATATCTTAGGCGCCTGACCAGGGATTGAACCCACACCTCTTGCATTGGAAGGCGAAGTCTTTTTTTTCAAATAAATTTATTTATTTATTTTATTATTACTTATTTTATTTTTGGCTGCATTGGGTCTTCGTTGCTGCCTGCAGGCTTTCTCTAGTTGTGGTGAGCGGGGGCTACTCTTGGTTGTGGTGCACGGCCTTCTCATCGCGGTGGCTTCTCTTTTTGCGGAGCATGGGCTCTAGGCGCGCGGGCTTCAGTAGCTGTGGCTCGTGGGCTCAGTAGTTGTGGCTCGCAGGCTCTAGAGCACAGGCTCAGTAGTTGTGGGCATATGCTCCGCAGCACGTGGGATCTTCCTGGACCAGGGCTCGAACCCCTGTCCCCTGCATTGGCAGGTGGATTCTTAACCACTGCACCACCAGGGAAGCCTGAAGGCAAAGTCTTAAACACTGGACCGCCAGGGAAGTCCCCCAACTTGCTTTTTCAACTGTAAATTTGATAAGATCTCAATAGAGATCAAGTATCTCCATTGAAAGTTTAGTGCCTAAATTGAGATGTGCTGCAAGTGTAAAAAATACACACCAGATTTTAACGACTTAGTAAAATATCTCACTAACAATTTTATGTTGATGACATGTTGAAATGATAATACTTGTGATACACTGGGTTAAATAAACTATGTGATTAAAATTAATGTCACCTCAATCTGTCACATGATGATATAAATATATTTAACACTACTGAACTGTATGCTTAAAAATGGTTGATGATAAATTCATGTTATATGTCTTTTACCACAATTTAAAAATATTGTCACCTGGGTTTTTTGTTTTGTTTTTTATTTTTTATAATGTGGCTACTAGACACTGTAAAATTACTCTACGGCTCACATCATGTTTCTACTGGACATGAGCTCTTTTAACTCATCTACAATCCCACCAGATACGTCTGGGGACAACATCCCTTTCCCCCCAAGGAACCCCCAACCTGCTCAGGTGAGGGGCGGAAGTAGGCTCGCTCCGTATCAATAGGCTTTAGATGGCAAAAGCCAAGGAAATGCTTTGGACCAGAACCTGGAGGTCTGGGATGATAACTTCCCGCTGCCTCTTGTGCACCACGCCCTCTGCTTCCTTATCCCAGGGGAGGACATTCGGAGACAAGGACACCTTGGCTTTGGGCTCAGGCGCAGCTGCATAAAGCTGCCCAGTTAACAGCACTGCACTGCACTCTGGAAGCCCAGGGTCTGGGGGTCTCTCCATCCACATTCACGCCCTCTGCTTCTTCTCCGCTAGAGTTAAAAGTTAAATGTGAAGCTTTTCAAAGAAGAAACTTCTTTCCTCTTGGGTGTGTTTTGCAAAGCCCTTTACGTTATGTCAGAAGGGGGATTATTTCCCTTTTCCTCAGAATATTCCAGAGATCAGGAAATGCAGAGCTGCAAGACCCAGAGAAGCAGTTTCCATCCTGGGCTCAAGAGAGCTGATTTTAAATCCTGGAAGCCTCTTGACGTCTGTAAGGCTCAATTCTTAATCTGTAAAGTAGGGAAATAAGAATAGGCCCCTTCAGTTGGGTGTGAAGAAAAAAATAAATCAGTCTGTGCAAAATGCTTGGCGTGCTGTCTGGCACGGTGGCCCCTGCCCCCAGACGGTGTGTGTCTGAAGCTGGTCTGTCGGTTGCCTCGGGTGGTGTCGGTATCTGCCAGGATCTCGTGGCCAGTGTGGAGAGGGGAAATTGCTACCTGCCTAATGGCAGTGCTCAACTGCTCCTGCCCAGAATTTTCCAGTTCTCGGGAAGCCGTTTGCTCGAGTCCCTCTTAATTCACACCGACTGTCCCAAGTGGGCTGGGCCGTTGGGGGTGGGGGGGGAGGTAGGAGAGATGGTGACAGAGGTAAGCCCAGCCAGAGGTCCCCCACCTGCTCTCCTGACAGCTCCCAGCGTGCAGAGACGGCAGCCCCTGTGGCTGGAGGGGGCTCCGGGCTGAGGGTTGGTGTCTGTGTGACCCACGGTGAAACCTGGCCCACGGTGACAGTGACACACTGTGACAGCTGTCGCAACTCTTCTTGGGTCATCGTGCCGTGAAGGTTTGGAGCAGGGGGCGTTGACTGGAGTTGGGAACGCAAGTGTCCATGGGCACACAGGCGGGTTGGATTTCGATATCCGTTCATTTCACTCCCCCGATGCCCACGGAGCTTGTCCTCGGCTCCAGGTATGTCGCCAGGCTTCAGGGACAGTCGTGGTGAGAAAACCGGATGGGATCCCTGCCCCCTGGGGTGTACCTTCCTCCTGTGGGAGACGGTGGGCAGGCAGACTCCACCAGGGCCATTTCCGACTGTGACGAGTGCAATGGGGGAGACCAGCAGGGCAGAGTGGGGGCAGGCCAGGGGACAGGCCACCTTTCAACAGGATGCTCTCCAGACACTCTCAGAAAAGGCAGCTCTTGAGTTGGACCTGAAGATTGGATCAGCAAGCTGCAAGGTCAAAAGCCAGCCACAGAGCCAAGCGGGAAGAGGAACAGAGAACGGAGAGTTTCCCGGGAGACGGCCCTCCTGGCAACAGGATGGAAGGGATGGAGGGTCTGGGTTTGGGGCTTCTCTGCCCCAGAGAACATTCTAGAAAGTCCTAAGGGTTAGGGTGCTTCTGCTAGAGGGAATTTTTAAAAACTACAATAAACCACAACATGAATATGAAGAAGTCCAACAAAATGCTGAAGTTTCCCAGAATGACCATTTTGATACATTTTGGTTTTTAAATATCACTTGTATCATTAACTTATTTCCTCCAGGGTCTTCGCTCAGTTTTCGGGTGTCTGTACTCAGCTGATGTTTCAGTGAGTGTTTTGGCAGCTGGTGGGAGATGGTGCTGATGCTGGGGCCAAATGAGGGGGCACTGCCTGCCTGGGTGCCCAGCTTCACACCTGAGAGGGACGGCAGTCCAGCCGCAGGTGGGAGATGTGATGACCCCATGGGGTTGCGATGTCATCAGGTTCCCACCCCCGAGCACAGCGAATTGTGCTCCCCTCCTGGCTAGACACAGCGTCCCCTGGAGTGGGAGGGGGAGGACTGACGATCGCTATGTAGGGCAGTGGCCCCTGTGCCACCTTATTCACAACACCTGTCACCACGTGCTGTCAGCAACGCACTCGGTTATGCTTTAACTTATCCCTCGTGCGTCATAGGCCAGCACAGACTGTTTTTAAGCCATCACGAGGACTCTGATGTTGATAAGCTGAATCTCTCCTGACAGACGCTGGGGTTGTGCTGTTGGGAAGGTCCCTAAAACCTCCAAGCCCTTCCCTCCCGGGACGGACGGTGGCAGCGGGTAACTCCAGACCCAGAAAGCTAACCGTAGATCAGCGAGAGGAAAGAAGAAGAGAAGGGGCCACCTCAGGTGGGGATGCTCCAACATGGCACCGGCTGCCGGTGTCACCAGGAAGCCCATGACAGACCCCAACAGCCCAGAGAGCTTCCCAGAGCTCTTGCAGGACTGCCTTCATTTCTCAGCCATCTGAATATGAATTTCTGTACTGCGCTCAGGGCCAGATTCTCACCACGTCTCAACCTCGCATGGTGGCTGTAAGTAATCCCACGCCTATACTCGCGGAGATGTCCGTGCATGATTGATCTTTTGAAAAATGCCAGCAATGGAACTGTCTGATTTACCTCTGACAGCCTGCGCTCACGTTTCAAATGTAAAACAGGAGACTGTACATCCTCCTGTGTACGCACTATATCTCGCAGATATTCATGAAAGGAGAGTGTTGGGATATCGCAGGTTCACAGTTCTAAGCAAAGCTCAGACTTTCTTTGTTCAAATTCATTTCCTTTTTCCAATTGGTTCCAATAGGAGCTAATTCCCTGTTTTACATAAGGGTTTGTTTGTTTGTTTGTTTTTTCTGTCCAATGTTTGAGTCAAAAGGAAAACGTTTGTACCAACTATAGCTGTCATGGGATGTTACAAGAGCTATAAGCAGGTATGCTCAATTTCCTCAGAATATGCTAGGACTTTACAAATAAAAAGAGAAGATATAGAAAATAACTTGCCCAGTGCCCCAAAGTTACTGTATTTGTGTACTCTGGCCGTCTTAACAAATTACTAGGAATTTAGTGGCTTTAAAAAAACCCCACAAATTTATTAGCTTATAGTTCTGGAAGCCAGAAATCTGAAACATGTCTTACTGGGCTATAATTAAGGTGTTGGCAGGGCTGGAGGCTCTGGAGGAGAATCTCTTTCAGTGCCTTTTCCAGCTTCTAGAGGTTGTCCGCATGCCTTGGATAGTCGTCCCTCCCTGCATCTTCAAAGTCAGCAACATTGTATCTTTCTGACCACTCTGCCATAATCACATCGTGTGACTCTCTTCTTCTGCCTCTCTCTTCCAATTTAAGGACCCTTGTGATTACACTGGACCCACCCAGGTAATTCAGAATAACCTTCCTATTTTAAAGTCAGCTGATTAGCAACCTTAATTCCATCTGCAACTTTAATTTCCCTTTGCCATGTAAAGTGACATATTCACAGGTTACAGTGAGTAGGACATGGACATCTTTGGGGGAGGGACATTATACTGCTCACCACAGTCATATTTTAAATAAGCTGGATTCTAACACACTTTCCCCAAATTGGATCCTAAGGAAGGATCACACGTCACCACCAAAAAGTTTTCCTATTTCGCTTTCTTCCCTTGTTACAGAGAAGTGTCCATCACAAGTCACAAAGTAACAGCAGCAGTGACTACCAGATACACAATGCACCCCCACAGGCCAGGCAGTGCTTTACAGGCTTTCCTGGGTGTTATCTCATACCGCCCCACACCTACACCTGAGAGGGCTCCAATCCCACTTCGGAGCTGAGGAATCAGAGAACCAGGAAACACACACATGTGCCCAGACCCATAGCCCGGGAAGGGAAGGTGTGGGCGGGACTCGAACCTGCTGGGGTCTCCGAATTTGCCCATTTTCTTCTCACTGCTTGTCTTCTCAAACCTGCTACATAGATGGAGAAAAAGCCCTAGAACGGGATATCCTCAGCACTTGCCAGTGGGGTTGGGCATCCAGTACTCACTAACGTCTGCTCTTTCAAATGAAAGGGAAATAAAAGTTCTGAGCTTAAGAATTGGATAGAAATGTCATACTGAGTGAAATAAATCATACACAGAAAGGCAAATATCATACAATATTGCTTATATGTGGAATCTAAAAAAAAAGGGTACAGATGAACTTATTTACAAGACAAAAGTAGAGTCACGGATGTAGAAAACAAACTTACGGTTACCAGGGGATAAGGGAGGGAGGGATAAATTGGGAGATTGGGATTGACATATACACGCTACTACATACAAAATAGATAACTGATAAGGACCTACTGTAGAGCACAGGGAACTCTACTCAATACGCTGTAATGGCCTATATGGGAAAAGAATCTAAAAAAAAGAAAAAGAGTGGAGATATGTATATGTAGAACTGATTCACTTTGCTGTACACTTGAAACTAACACACTATAAATCAACTATGCTCCGATAAACAGTTTTTAAAATTAAATTTAATTAAAAGAAAGAATTGGATAGAAAAACAGACCCAAACCTCCCTTGTTTGTCACAAGGCCTCTGCAAATGAGCTTGCCTTTCTTTCTGTTTCTCAGAAGAGGGCCGGTTGGGGACCTCGTGCTTTCAATTACCCATGGACCGACCAAGGGTCTGTATCAGTTTCGGACAGACTAGAAGTTTTTAATAACTCATGTGCTATGAGTGTCATCAAGAGAAATCTACCGAAAGTTGCATGAAACAGACAAGTCAATTTTTTATTTCAAAGACTGCGCTTTAGAACTGCACAGAATGCCTTTCCATGTCCGGAGCGACTTTCCATTGCAAACCAACCAACTCTTGCATTTCTACTTCTTTTTTTTTTTTCTTTTTTGGTCAATCTGGAGTCACCCTTTGGAAATGAAAACTGCCCTTTGTTTGGGTGCTGGCAGGTTGTAGGGAATAATACTGATCTTATCCCTACACCAGGGTGTCTCCCGCCCCAGTGGTGGAGGGGAAAACTGAATCCATGTCCAGAAAAACCAGGCCAGCTTGAGTCAGGTGCCCACCCCTGCATCAAGCAAATGTGTCCAAGCGATCAGGTGCTTACCTCAGAAACACGACTGCCGGAGGACTGGGGCTGGGTCCACACCCCAGAGGGTGTGCTCAGCACAGCGCTGTACTCCTGCCCCTGATCCCAGCTGCCCAGGAGGGGTGTTCTAGGCGCGGATTAGAACCATCCAGTTTTTAAACGCCCTATCCTATTAGTCCCAGGCACTTGCAAAGTCTCTGAAACTCTGTTTTTTACACCTAAATGATAGGTTAGCAATACCACTGCTTGCCATTTTAAGAGCCTTCCATTTGC
This sequence comes from Mesoplodon densirostris, assembly GCF_025265405.1. Lineage (NCBI taxonomy): Eukaryota > Metazoa > Chordata > Mammalia > Artiodactyla > Ziphiidae > Mesoplodon > Mesoplodon densirostris. The sequence continues at coordinate 6,317,234 of NC_082676.1, forward strand.
AGTCCTGGGAAGCCGATACCCTCATTATAAACACATATCACAAAAAATAAAACAGATTTGGTGATCTGAAAAGACTCACCATCAATTTCAGAAATGCCGCAAGGATCCAGCCACCAGCAGGAGATGCACCGGGTGTTACGCCCATGAGGACACACGCATGTTTGCCCCTCCCCCGCTGCACACCCAGGGCTCCGCACGGTGCCTGGCACATGGGAGGTGTCAACACATCTTTTTTTTTTTTTTTTTTTTTGCGGTACGCGGCCTCTCACTGTTGTGGCCTCTCCCGTTGCGGAGCACAGGCTCCAGACGCGCAGGCTCAGCGGCCATGGCTCACGGGCCCAGCCACTCCGTGGCATGTGGGATCTTCCCAGACCGGGGCACGAACCCGTGTCCCCTGCATCGGCAGGCAGACTCTCAACCACTGCGCCACCAGGGAAGCCCTCAACACATCTTTTTGATGAATGAATTAATGAAGCTCAGTACTTTAAAATTTCACAGAGTAATCAGCGAAAAACATGAGCTACTATTTTGAGAATTACCTTTTTGGAGTGTCTACACTGCTTCTTTCCTCCCATTCCTCCTCCAGGTCTTCTCTGTTCCATCAATGGCAGCCTGGCCCCCTCCACTGTTTCTCGCAAAAAAAAAATTAGGATTAATGCTGAATCCTTTCTTTCCCTCACCAGTCACATCCAATCCATCAGCAAACCCTCCAAATGTTCTAAACGAATAAGGTAGTTCTCAAATCTGGCCCCTTCCCCCCACTTCCGTTGCTACTATGCCTAATTTGAGTCACCATCATTTCTTGCCTGGAATAATACACTTACTTCCTAACTGGTTTTTCTGCTTCCGCTCTCATCCCCTCAATTAGATACAATCAGGCTTGGCTGCAAGTAATAGAAATCCCAAATAATAAAGGCTTGTATACAAGTTAATTTCTCTCTTTCCAGAGGAAAGCAATCCAGGGCAAATAGGATGGCTCTGTGGTGGTCATCAGGAGACCAGATCTCTTCTTTCTTTATTATTATTATTATTACTTATTATTATGCCGGGCCTTGAGGCTTGTGGTACCCTAGTTTCCCGACCAAGGATCAGACCTGGGCCCCCTGCAGTGACAGCTCAGAGTCCTAACCACTGGACCACCAGGAAATTCCCCAGATCTCTTCTTTCTAATTGCTCAGCCATCCTCTGCTCATGACTCACACCTCTTGGCCCAAAATAGTTGCTTGAACTCCAGTCACTGCATCTGCATTCTGGCCAGCAAGAAGAAAGGAGAATTAAAGGGCATGACCCCTCTTTTTAAGGACACTGCTTGGAAGTCATATACTACACTCTCATGTACATCCCATTGGGCAGAACTTAGAACTGAAGTTTAAGAAATGTGGTCCTTATTCCTGGTGGGCATGTGTGCCAAGTCAAAAGCCAGTGCTTAATTCCTAACAAAAAGGGACAACACCTTTGGAGAAATCTCCGCTACACAGTCCTACAGTCCAAGCTCCACCAGCTATTCAACTGATAAATATGATCAATCATACTCCCTGGGCTGAAATCAATGGTTTTATTGAAAGGCAATGGTTGAAACCAATGGCTTTCCAATGAAAGCAAACTCCAAACTCCATTCCGTGGCCAGAAAAGCCCATTAGGACCTAGCTCTCCAATCCCATCTCGTCCCTTAATTCTTCTAGGCCTTCTTTCTGTGTCCCCAGTGCTCCAAGGTCATTAAAGCCTCAGCCTCTCTGCACTTGCCATCCTTTCTCCCTTGAGCATCCTTCCTTCTGAGCATCCCATAGCTGACTCCTTCCCCCTTTCTCCTCATCAGGTATCAGGTCAGATATTCACGTGTATCCGGCCCACTGTACTTCGACAGCCACAGCCCCCCTCCCTGCAGGCTCCACAGCATCAGCCTGCCTCAGGCCCTGCGTTACTCCCATCACTATCTGAAATTACCTGATACATTGGTCCACATGTCAGTTGATGGTCTCCCCTCCACCTTACCATCCATGAAGCCTCCCCAAGGACAGAGACCTTATCCATGGTGCTCATCCCCTCATCCTCTGTGCCCAGGGTGCTTCATGGCACACAGTAGGTGTTCAATCAACATTGCTTGAATCAACACTGCAGGGCAGGTCCTGGGGATAGCATCTCCCACCCTCTGCCACTTTCCTGAGAGAAGGACTCTCTCTCACCCAAGCCGGGTGATTATAGTGGGGCTGTCCATCAGTGTAGCCTGACACCAAGCCCCAGGACCCCCATCTGATCAGTCATGGCCCTCCATGACCCTGGAACACAGTTCTCAGGCCAAGGCAGGTCCGTGACGGAAGCCAACCAAGCAGGGTGGTTTCCTTGGATCCTTCCCTTTGGAGCTGAAGGAAAAGGAGAAAGTGTCTTTGCTTTGAACATCACGGTCTTGGAAGGTCCTTAGAGACATGGTCTGTCCATAGTGGAGGAGGAAGAGGTGAGGGGATCAGAACATGCCACCCCAAAATATGCCATTTGGGCACATTGATTCTTTCGAGCTGAAGGTAACTGAGAAACACCATATGCAGGAAGGGCTCTCTGACCACCTCCTTCCTACCTAAAAGCAGGGCATAAATTTCCCATGAAAAAGATGCCCTCTCTGTACCAAGAAGAGGAGAAAATCCTTACCACTGGAGATAGGGAATCAACACTGAGATGAATCTGTACAAACAAACTTACTGAAATAACCCTTATCTTCCATTAGTTTCTGCCATGTATTTCCTAGCCACTTTCCCACAGTTTACTTCCCCAGCTCAAACCCCTTTTTCCTTTGTCTTAACACTTCTCAATGATTTATTGTTTGTCAAAAAGGCATATAAGCTCTCAAGCCTAACTGTTTCTTCGGGGTTTTCACTTCTTTCTATGAAGCTCCCATGCCATGTAAGAATACTAATATCAAATAAAATGTGTATGCTTTTTCTCCTGTTGGCTGTCTTTTGTCAGTTCAATTCACAGTCCCCAGTCACTGAACTTAAGAGGGCAGAAGAAAAGTCTCTCTTCTCTGACAGAGGCCAGTGCCCAGTGAGAAACAAATGTCAGAGATGGAGAAGGAGGGAAGAGGGGAGCTTGCATGCCTGATGACATCACTGATGCTCCCGGATGAAGATGAACCTGAAACTGTCCCCAAGTTTCACATTTCCTTGAGTCAATAAGTCTCCTTTTCTTTTATTAAGCCAGTTTGCAACCAACAGAATAGTGAGCATCATTTTTCCCTATCTTACAAAGGAGCATACACAGTTTGAGACGTCAAGACATTTTCCTTACAGCCACAGTGCAGCTGTGACTGTAAGAACCTCATGTCCCTAAAGCCAAAGAGATACCCATGATATGAGACCCCTTCCCCTCCCCAGTGTCGTCTTCAGGGTCCAAAGAACTTAACTGTGCAGAAGATCTGCAGGCAGTAATCTTTGGAGAGAAGTAAAGAATTAGAAGAAACAGTGTCATTATTTCAGCTCAGGGTAGCAAACGCCACCATGGTGGCTACTTGGGAGGTGGGGAAATTGTGTCTAGAGCTTTTCCTTTGACACTCAGCTAATCATTTCTCTAAGAGGAAAGCAGTGTTTCTATGAGAAATGCCAAGTTTTCTCATTCAGAGGTCCTTTTCTTTAATAAGACATAGGCCAAGATTTAGAGTTCTAGACTAGGCATTAATAATGGACATTTTAAACCAAGACAAGCCTTCCAAAGCCAAACAGAATGGTAATATTCTGTATTTTAATCAGGTTTGCCTAACTGCTACATTTATGTGATTAGTCCCAGGGGGCCGGTAGAGAAAACTTGGTTATGACTTTGAAATCCTCCAAAACTGCTAGATCCACCCGAAATCTAACTTCACTCTTAAAAAAAAAATGCACTCCAAACATTAGCTGAGATTTTTTTTAATGCGCATACATATTTGCAATCAGTATCCCTTGGGCTCTACAGATAAACGGTCATAAAACAATATTGTGACCGCATTTTCCCCTCCTGCAAAATAACTTCCTCGGAGGTGGAAAGGTTAGACTAATCAAGAGTAAATTAACTGCAGCTGCAGCCAACCCGTTCTTTCTAGAGAAAACGGTCACATGATTGTGCCCTGAGTCCTTACTGCAAGGGCGGTAGGGGTAACTTACCATGTCCAATCTGGACGAGGACAAGGTGGCGGAGGTAAGCCTGGCCTCCTAACACTGTTCTTTCTAGAACACTCTGGAAAGGCCAGCACTGGTTCCCACGCAGCAGAAGAGCGAGGGGCATGTACGGGGCACGCAGCCAGGTTTTTTGTCTTCTGTTGACAGTCTTGTGATGGGTGTTCATTCAAGTGTATGCATGCTTAGAAATGGTACCTTTAAAAAACAGTTTATTGTGTGAATGTATGCGGCTAGGGCTGCCAACAGTCTTTCGCTCGGCCACCAGAAGAAATTGAGCTTCCAGATCTATTAAGTCGTCGTGCAGTTAGTTGCAAGTTCTTGGTTGATACTGTAAGAGAGGCAAGGGGACAGCTGCTGGCAGGCTGTCCTCACAAACTTGGGTTTTCACAAGATCACGCTGCCCAGAGGACTTTCCAACCTACTTTGTCCACAACATGTCACCAGCACCAGGCTACGGGGCTGCCCAGCCCCTTCCAGTGGCCCAGTTAGTGGCTGCCTGCTTTTAGAGTTGAGGTGAAGGTGTTGTGTTCATTCCTTCATTCAACAAACACTTATCCAGTGTCTGCTGGGCACAATACACCATCCTTGTGTAGTAGAGACACAAAACAGCAAAGACCTGCTGTTACGAAGCTTGTGTTCTAGCGTGGGGAAGACAAGAATGAGCAATTGACAAATTGTGTGTGTGTGTGTGTGTGTGTGTGTGTGTGTGTGTGTGTGTGTGTGTGTGGTGAGTGCTAGGAAGAAAATGAAGAAAGGAAAAGAGTTTGGAGAACGGAGGGAGGGTGGTGCCATTTCATTTTTTGTTTGTTACTTAATATTGGATTATAATAGTCCCTTTTCTCACAACTTCTTTGTCCAACAGGCCATATTTTGGGGGGCCAAGAGGTTCCAGTTAGTCCAGCATTTAATTGCTCAGATTCTAGAGCCAAGTGTTGGGTTTAAATCCAACTCACCACTCATGAACGGTAAGATCCTGGGTGACCTGCTCACTCCCAAACTGTCTTCATTTTCTCGCCTATAAATTTAGGTAACAACCAAGTGTAGTTCACAAGTTGCAGTAAATACAAGCAGCATGCACAGAGGGGGCTTCCATTGCCGTGTTGGCTACAGGGACAGTAGTCGATCAATATTATTATTAAGACCCGTAGTTCCAATTATTCCTTTAAATAGCTGAGTAGCATTCCAGACTGTGGACAGCCCAGGATTCATCTAAGCAATTGCTAGGTGCTCAGGATGTGTCCAGGCTCGGCTCTGATGATGCTGCAGTGAACTTTCTCCCCTGTTCCTACTTGTTCACGGACACCTGTGTTTCTGTGGGACAGCTCCCCAGAGGTGAGAATAAGAGCATGTTCTGGTGGACTCCATGTCACTGTTTGGCTTTTTCCAATAGCTGTACCCACAATTGTGAGGGTGCCCAGGTCCTTGAGCCCTCACTGGCACCACATGTTATGAGTCTTCTAAATTCCTGCCACTCTGATAAGTGAAACCTGATATTCTGGGGCTTGCATGAGGGTTTCACAGACCTCTAGCAGGGCTGGACATCTTTTTATATAGAGTGTTTTGGCTCTTTGCATTTTCTTTGTGGTGAATTACCTGATCATAGCATTTAACTCCCCCCTACCGCCACTCCCCCCTCCCTTTTTTAAACTAAGCATCTGTTTCCACGATGAAAAACGCCTAACGTATCAAGCCAACTTGTCACCTAAAGGAAGAAGTATCAGCCGGTAGCGAACATTTTAAAAGTGCTGTCGATGTACCAGGCTATGCCCGTTCCATGAACTCACTTGCTTCATCATCACAGCATTCCTATAAGATGGATATAATTCCTAGCCTCACATAAAGAAATGGAAACACAGAGAGGCTTAGCCACTTGCCCAAGGTCACACAGCTAGAAAGTGGCAGAACAGGAACCTGAACACAGGCTAGTCTGGTCCCATCTCCGTCACTCTACTAAACTGTCTCAACAAAGGCATCCCAGTGGCCCCTCTGCCTTTTGCTTTGGGCTTTGGGCTTCTTGGCCGGTATTTTTCCGCCATCAGTTCTTTTTTTCTTCTTCTGCCTAAATAAGTGCCTCCTTCTGCAATTTACAACACACAATTATCACCCTCCAAGTGGATGCTGCTGCCTAAAAGTGTGGAGGTCCCTTGCTGGGTGGCATTAGCAAAACCCCTCAGGAAAAACATCTCAGAGATCCTTTTTGGTTGGGGATCCTTTTTGCCTTGTTTTGTCTTCTTTTTAAGCCGCAGCTCTGAGCATGTTTGGCCCAGTTGGGAAGCTCTGATGTTCCTCTGCAAGGAAAGGGATGTTAGATGTTAAGGCAAATATTGGTTTATCTGTTGTAGCTATTGAAGCTGGAATGCAGGAGAGAGTTTTACTTTTTTTTTTTAAGTGTGTGAGCAGTCAACACACATTCAAGGGCATTTTTTATAGGCTCACTAGGCACCACGCCCAGGTGCTTTTATTGCTTTCTCCTGCTGATTCTTCACAAAACCCCTATGAAGTAGATACAGTTATTATTGCTCCCATTTTACTGAGCAGGAAACTGAGGCTCAGAGAATTTCAGAGACTAGCCCAGGTTCTTCTGGCCAGTGAGAGATGGAGCTAGGTTTGGACCCAGGTCTCTGGGTTTCCGAAGCCAAAGGCCAATTCTAGCCCCAGAAGAAGGCACTAGAATGCACTGCTGGGAAGATTTCAAAATATTTAACTTTTTTTCCTTGTGGTGACCGAGTTTCTGTTGGAAAGGGCTCCTGTACAAAAGAGCAACAACCAAACCAAACCAAAGAAGTCCAGTCCCTCTGATGGGAGAATCAAGTCATTGTTTACTGGTAGACTGATCGCAGCTACCTTGGTGTGTCAGAGATTAGGGGCTGAGATTCTTGGGTTACCTGACAGATCAACCAAGGGTTTCATGGGTTCCTTGACTATGATCAGACCTGTGAGTTCTGAATTCAAGTTCCTGTGTGTAAATGTTAGTTGGATTGCAGTTTAAAGGCATTTAAACTACACTCAACTAACCAACCCACAAATACAAGGCACCTTGCCACCTCATGAGGATGATGACAGAAAGAAGGAATTAGACAAGAAAGGGCATAACTATTTTATCTGCCAATAGATAACAGCAAAAAACATTGTTAAAATCTGCCCCTGAGGTCTATCAAGACAGCTCCTTTTGGTGGTGGGAGGAGAACGTGGGAGAAAAGTCTTGCCTGTGAAGTGATTCAAGCAAAAAACTCAAGGTGCTATGTTTTTAAATTTCAAAATAAATTGCTTTATACTTTCTCTGATTACATCCACGCAGATGCATCATTTTATTAAAAAAAAAAGTAAGTTCACTTTCTCCAGGATCTTTTAGTAAAAATGTAAAAATACAACAACGTGATCTGGAACATCTCCATGGGAATAAGATGCATGTGGTCCTTTCTGCATCACCTTTCCTCATAGTTCCGTCACAGTATGCCCCTGAACAGATGTCTCATAATTTATTGAACTGGTCACCTTCTGATGGGCATTACCTTCCTGTAGTTTCCTTAGAACACATTCCTTGAATAAAGGGGTCAGCACATTACTTCTGTAAAGAGCCAGAGAGTAAATATTTTTGTGAGCCATATGGTCTCTGTTGAAACTACTCAACTCTGCCCATGATGCATAAACCAGTAGTCATGGTTGTGTGCCAATAAAACTTTATTTATAGGCATTAAAATGTGAATTTCATGTGACTTTGTGTATCATGAAATCTTCTTCTGATCATTTTTCTCCCAATCATGTAAAAATTTTTGTGGCTCTCCAAAAACAGGCTGTAGGATGTAGTTTTCCGACCTCCTGCTCTAAAGAGAATTGTTGGGTGGAATATGTGTGCTTTTACATCCTGATGCTTATTACAAATCTCCCTCTAAAAGGCTTTATCTTTTGCTTAGGGCAATTCCAGGTTTTACTCCCACAATCTAAGGGAGTGACCTCTTCCTTTAAATTCTCACCAACTTAGGGTATTGCCCACAAATGTGCCAAGTAATAAAATTTGTATTCCCACCTACTTCTGTGAGACACTAGGTGTGGGGTGACGGGAACTCTGATATTAAGCTTTTCAACCACAGTAAATAGAAGTGATTGTTTAAGAATTCTCTAGAATCTGCTAATGGGCTCACGCTCAGGGGTCTACTGCTCCAACCTGGTACTCTAGACAGCCCCGAAGGAATGAAGGAATGGCATGGAGGAAGCGAAGCTGTCAAGGAGCGATCTGGTTATCTTGGGTTTCAGAAAGTGACCCAAGGCTATCTGTATGCCTCCCTAAAAAATGCCCTTTCTGAAAAAGAAATTTCGCAAATGGAGTGGGCCACCTTGGGGTAGGACAGGCCAGGTTCCCAGTCCTAGGTCATCTGTCACCTGATGGAAACCAGGAGTTAGTTGGTTCTTAACAACTACAGGTCCTATTGTGCTTAAACCAACCTCTTCTGCCTTTTAAAGGTTTGCTAAGAAGCAGTTAAAATCAGCTGATTTTAGATTGGATAAGGGTAACTAATACTTGTTTTTGGCCAAAGGCGAGTTTTACAGAGTGAAGAACGAATACGAAACCATCTTCAACAAAAGCAAGAGGTCTCAGAGGAGCAGAACGAGAATGAATTTCTGGGTTCACAAACACAAGATTTAGAGTTTTCTTTTTTTAATGAGAAAAGTTGCCAGACTAATGTAATCTCATTTTGATTTGACTGACTGATCAAAGTTTAAGTTTTTATTTTTAAAAGATCCAAGGCAAAGAAGGGATCTATTCCAGATGTTTCCTGTATATGTTGATTAGAGCATATGTCACTTGACAATTCCTGAATTCTCTTGAGGGAAAACATGGAATTTCCAGAAAACGCTTTTGAAAAAATTCTAGATACCACCTAGGTTGGTCCAAGCCTTTATCCCTGACATTCTGTAGATGGCAAACCCAGCAGATATTTCACTTTTTCATCCCCAGAGTGGAGAGAGACCCTGGTAAGTGGTAGAAGCTTGAGAAACATTGTTGAATGAATGATTGCATGGATGAATGAATGAAGAATGCCCCACACTGGCTAGCTGTTGACCCCAGGATAGGAAGACAAAGGTATGAATAATCCTCAAATGGAAAGACTGACTCAGATTATCTGGAAATGTCAGTTTTGTTTTTCACTCTGACTCTATTTCTATTTTGGGAAGAGTTTTGAGAAGCAACCTCCTCCAACATGTCTGGGCTTTTCTTTGAGAACTCGAAAAACAAGCGCCAATGTGTAACCTAAAAATTAGGAGGCAAAGACATTTCAGCAAATTCTATCATTTCTGCCCTGGTTTGTGTTTGCATTTTGGGCATTCAGAGCTGGTTGCATCATTGGGATAAATGACCTTGATTGTCCTGAATGCAAAAGGGATGTGTCTCTGGGTGAAACAAGGCCGGCGTTTCTTCTTCTTTTTTTTTTTTTTTCTTTTCTTCTTTTTATTTTTAACTTCTATTTATAGATACACTAAGTATGGAGGGAATTTTAGGAAGGGGGAAAACTGGGCCTCAAATAATGCATTGATTCTCTCAGCTCATTCCAGCATCATCCTGATGGAGCAATTACAGGGGATAACTCAGTGTGCTGGGTGCTCTCAGAAAACAGCTCATTCCTTGCCTGTTTGTCTTCAGAAAGTAAACCAAGCTCCCACTGCATGTAAGAAGTGTTATTACTTCACCATCTTAGCATCAGACGGTGGATATGGGATGGATTTAGTGTCCTACCTAAGTGAGAAAAGTCAAACTTACCACCAGTGACACGGGATGAAGAGTCCCATTGTCACCAAAAGGCTCCCCTCTCCTTTTCTATGAGAAATCTCAACGTCAGGGAAGTTAATGGCCTATTCCAGAAGTCAGCATACTATAGCCTGTAGGCTAAATCTGGCCCACCACCTGGTTATAGACAGCCCCAAAGCTAAGAATGGTTTTTACACTTTTAAATGGCTGGAAAAAAATTTTTTTAAATCATATTTTATGACACATGAGAATTATATAAAAATCAAATTCCAGTGACCTTATAGAGTCAACCCTCATTATTTGCAGACTCCACATTTACGAATTCGTCTACTTTCTAAAATTTATTTGTAACCCCCAAAGCAATACTTACGGCGCTTTTGTGGTCATTCTCCAACACAGGCAAAGAGGCAAAAAATTTGAGTCACCCTGCTGAGACGAAACAGACAACCCTCGGCTGTCTTTTTTTCTAAATTTATTTGTAACCCCCAAAGCAATACTCATGGTGCTTTTGTGGTCATTCTCCAACACAGGCAAAGAGGCAAAAAATTTGAGTCACCCAGCTGAGACGAAACAGACAACCCTCTGCTGTCTTTTTTCGTACTGTAAACCAATGTCCTTTTCATGGTCTATTTAGTGCCATGTTTCCCCCATTTTGGAGCTTTTTGTTGGAGATTTTGTTATTTATTTAAAATGACCCCCAAACATAGTGCTGAAGCGCTATTTAGTATTTTCTAAGCCTAAGAAGGCTGCCATGTGCCTCATGGAGAAATTACAGGTGTTAGATGAGCTTTGTTCAAGCATGAGTTATAGCACTGTGGGCTGTGAGTTCAATGTTAATGAATCAACAATGTATATTAAATAAGGTGTCTTTAAACAGGTGTCAGTACATAACTAGGTTAAGTATTGATCGACTGACAAAATGTCACAACCTGAGGCTCACGAGCACCTAACTCCGCTTTTCCCCTAGAAACACCGGCTCAGCGTTCCCTAATTCAGTATTAGTGGCATCTTTACAGAACGTTCCTATGTATAATGGGAATTGACTGTATAAAGTTTTATTGGAGCACAGCCAACCAGCCAGCCATGTGTTGTCTATGGCTGTCTTCCTGCTACAGTAGCAGAGTTGAGTAGTTGCAGCAGAGACCAGATGGCCCACAGAGCCAGAAATGTTTCCTCTCTGGCCCTTTACAGTTTTCTGACCCCTGCAATAATACACAGGAAATCAAGCTGAGAGTGAAGGGAAAGTGAACAAACATTTCAATTCAATCCAATGGTGACTTAAAATACCATTTTTTTTTTTTCTGCGGTATGCGGGCCTCTCACTGTTGTGGCCTCTTCCGTTGCGGAGCACAGGCTCCGTACGCGCAGGCCCAGCGGCCATGGCTCACGGGCTCAGCCGCTCCGCGGCATGTGGGATCTTCCCGGACCGGGGCACGAACCCGTGTCCCCTGCATCGGCAGGCAGACTCTCAACCACTGTGCCACCAGGGAAGCCCAAAATACCATTTTTATTTTGCCATAGGCTAGTTCTTTTATTGTCAGACAATTGAGAAGGGAAAATATTCACAGGTGAACAGGTTGCTGTTGGTTTTTGTCACTTCTTTAAACCCTATCTCATGAGCAGAACTAATGATTTTTGACTAATTTGGTCAACTGATCTCAATTTTTCCAACGAAATCACTTCTTTTTTAGATGGCTTCACACATGCGGTGTGAAGCTTAGACTGTGTACTCTTGTCTGTGAAGAAGAGTGAGATGTTAAAGCACCGTCTTTGAAATATAGATCAATAGAACAGGATAGAAAGCCCAGAGATAAACCCACGCACCTATTGTCAACTAATCTATGACAAAGGAAGAAAGGATATACAATGGAGAAAAGATAGCCTCTTCAATAACTGGTGCTGGGAAAACTGGACAGCTACATGGAAAAGAATGAAATTAGAACACTCCCTAACACCATACACCATACACCATACACCATACACCAGACTCAAATGGGTTAGAGACCTAAATGTAAGACTGGACACTATAAAACTCTTAGAGGAAAACATAGGAAGAACACTCTTTGACATAACTCACAGCAAGATCTTTTTTGATCCACCTCCTAGAGTAATGGAAATAAAAAACAAAAATAAACAAATGGGACCTAATGAAACTTAAAAGCTTTTGCAAAGCAAAGGAAACTACAAAGAAGACAAAAAGACAACCCTCAGAATGGGAGAAAATATTTGCAAATGAATTAACGGACAAAGGATTAATCTCCAAAATATATAAACAGCTCATGCAGCTCAGTATTAAAAAAACAAAAAAACCAATCAAAAAATGAGCAGAAGACCTAAATAGACATTTCTCCAAAGAAGACATACAGATGGCCAAGAAGCACATGAAAAGCTGCTCAACATCACTAATTATTAGAGAAATGCAAATCAAAACTACAATGAGGTATCACCTCACACCAGTTAGAATGAGCATCATCAGAAAATCTACAAACAACAAATGCTGGAGAGGGTGTGGAGAAAAGGGAACCCTCTTGCACTGTTGGTGGGAATGTAAATTGATACAGCCACTATGGAGAACAGTATGGAGGTTCTTTAAAAAACTAAAAACAGAATTACCATATGAACCAGCAATCCCACTACTGGGCATATACCCAGAGAAAAACCATAGTTCAAAAAGACACATGCACCCCAATTTTCATTGCAGCACTATTTACAACAGCCCGGTCATGGAAGCAACCTAAATGCCCATCAACAGATGAATGGATAAAGAAGATGTGGTACATATATACAATAGAATATTACTCAGTCATAAAAAGGAACAAAAGGAACAAAGCCATAAAAAGGAGCGTCATTTGTAGAGACATGGATGGATCTAGAGACTGTCATACAGAGTGAAATAAGTCAGAAAGAGAAAAACAAATATCGTATATTAACGCATATATGTGGAACCTAGAAAAAGGTACAGATGAACCAGTTTGCAGGGCAGAAATAGAGACACAGATGTAGAGAACAAATGTATGGACACCAAGGGGGGAAAGTGGTGGGGGTGGGGGTGGGATGAATTGGGAGATTGGGATTGACATATATACACTAATATGTATAAAATAGGTAACTAATAAGAACCTGTTGTATAAAAATATAAATAAAATAAAATTCAAAAATTAAATAAAAAGCACCATCTTTGAAGGCAGATCAATGTGGGTTCAAATCCTTGCTCCATCACTTCCTAGCTGTGCAACCTTGAAAAAGTTACTTGCCCTCTCTGAGCCCCAGTTGCCTCACCCATGCAATGGAGATATTCATTGTACTTTTCTTATTTGCTAATTACTAAGTGCATCTAATGGGCAAAAACTCTAGGAATGGGCATGTTTATTAAGATCAACATTATAAAGCACCTGACCTGGTGCCCGGTCTGTGCAAAGTGCTTAAAATGGAAATTTTACCTTTTAAAAATATAATCTTATTCAGTGGTTTATAAGGACCTCAGAATAGTAACAAGCATGTAGTAGGTGCTCAATACTGTTGTTAGATGAATCCCTTTAAATAAATGAAGGGGAAATTCTATAGGTTTATTTGAATTTCTGCACTGGCCTCAATCTCAGAAGCACGGAGTTTCTGTTCCAGGTCAGAACTGCTCCCAAAGCACAAAATATGACTTTGGGGCGTTTGGGGTGCCATTTCTTTTTTCAGTATACACCTTTCAGATGTACAGCATTGTAACTAGATGTCCGTGTACATTACAAAGTTCAGTTCACTCACCTTCACCCACCCCTCAGCTCCTTCCCCTCTGGTAATCACTAAATCTGATCTCTGTATCTACGAGTTTGTTTTTACTTTATTTTGTTTGTTCACTTGTTTTGGTTTTTTTTTAGATTCCACATTATGAGTGAAATCATACGGCATTTGTCTTTCTCCATCTGACTTATTTCGCACAGCATGATACTTTCAAGGTCTAGCCATGTTGTTGTAAATGGCAGGATTTCATTCTTTTTTATGGCTGAGTAGTATTCCATTGTATGTTTATACCACATCTTCGTTATCCATTCATCTGTTGATAGACACTTAGGTTGTTCCCGTATCTTGGCTATTGTAAGTAAGGCTGCAAAGAACATAGGGCTGCATCTATCTTTTTGAGTTAGTGTTTTCATGTTCTTTGGTTAAATAAGTACCTAAAAGTGGATAGCTGGGTTATAGGGTAGTTCTATTCTTAATTGTTCAAGGAATCTCCCTAATGTTTTCCATAGCGGCTGCAACAAATTACATTCCCACCAACAGTGCAGGAGGGTTCCCTTTTCTCCGTATCTTACCCAATACTTGTTATTTCTTGTCTTTTTGATAATAGCCATTCTAGTGGGGGTGAGGTGACAGTTCACTGTGGTTTTGGTTTGTATTTTCCTAATAATTAGTGACGTTGAACATCTTTTCATGTGCCTGTTGGCCACCCACATGTCCTCTTTGGAAGAAAATGTCTATTCAGATCCTCCGCATATTTTTTAGTTGGGTTGCTTGGTTTTTTTGTTGTTGAGTTATGAGTACTTTATAGCTTGGATATAAACCCCATAACAGATATATGATATGCAAATATGTTCTCCCATTCAGTAGGTGTCCTTTTTGTTTTTATGATGGTTTCCTTCACTGTGCAGAAGCTTTTTAGTTTGATGTAATCCTATTTATTTATTTTCGTTTTTGTCTCCCTTGCCTTTGGAATCAGATCCACAGAAACATCACTAAGATCGATGTCAATGAGGTTGTCACCTATGTTTTCTTCTAGGAATTTTATGGTTTCAGGTCTTACATTCCAGTCTTTAATCCATTTTGATCTAATTTTTGTGTACGGTCTAAGATAGTGGTCTAGTTCCATCCTTTTGCATATGCCTGTCCAGTTTTCCCAACATCACGTATTGAAGAGACTATCCCTTTCTCCATTGTATGTTCTTTGCTCCTTTGTCATAAATTAATTGTCCATATGTGAGTGGGTGGGCTGCCATTTCTTAGTCCGCGAGGGACCAGCGCTGCATCCGTCGAAGAAAGGATGAGCTCCTGCAGAGGGATGAGGACTGCCCTAAATTCTGCACCCAGGATCCCTCTCTTGCCTCACCCAGTCCCGGCTGGAGAGTCTGAGATGGCAGCGAGGAGGCCACAGTGGCAGGAACCTGGTGAGGGGGGTACAGCCACGTGGGTGGGGGGATGGGACATCAGGAGAGTTCTCGTAAGTCATGTTAAAAACCTTGATTTCATTCCGAGGGTGATAAGAAGCCATTTCAAATATCTGAACAGGGATAAGGAAAACTGGCATTTCCATCTTTAAAAGGTGACTGTGGTTTAAATTTCAAAAGGATCACACGTGAGGACACCCAAGTCATTGGCCACACAGCCACAGAACCGCTGGTCCCCTTGTCTCTCAAGGCCAGGGCCCTACACCATCAGGAGATGCGGCCTCTCCGCCTGTGAAAACCCATCACTTCTAAAGGGCTACATGTCCATCACTGAGCCTCGTGTTACCTGGATGGGGACACTCCAGGAGAGAGGTACAGATATTCCTGTTAACGGATGAGAAAACGGAGGCTCTGAGAGTGTAAGCAACTTTCTCAGGGTCACACCTGAGGAAGCAGCCAGAGGCCTTGCTCGAATCCTCAGGCCACGCCCCACCCTTCTGCTTCCACAGTGCAGTTTCCACGGGTCCATCATGGCACCTCCATGGGCTTCCACAGTTACCAATACAAACGTACGCTCCTGGGGGTAAAGTACAGCTTAGTGAAGATTATTTAGGCTTTGACTAATGTGTGTGCTCCCTCCCCCCTCAACTTCTCTTTTTATGGAGCAGCACTTAATTTTCCTGTGATCCAGACACACAGATGATGGAATTACAAGGAACCAGGGTTTATATTCCTACCTCTGACAGAGCTGCCAAATTTCACCCAGTTAAATGAATTTCAGATAAACAGCAAATAATTTTTTTCAAATATAAATCTGTCCCAAATATTGCATGGGACATACTTGTACTTAAAAATTCTTTATTGTTTACCTGAGACTCAAATCGAGCTAGCCATCCTGTATTTTTCCTTCTCCTCCTCTTCATCTTCTTTTTGAGGTATGACACACAACATTATATTAATTTCAGGTGTACACCATAACGATTCAATATTTGTGTATATGGCCAGCCTGTATTTTCATTTGATAAATCTGATGATCCTAATTCTGCCTTTATGGGAACAACGTCTCCATATTTGCTACTCTCCCCAGAAATAAATTCTCAAAAATAATTAGCAAGTACTTTTTCTCTTTTAGACACTAAACTGGATTTCACTGGGCTTTGAGGGTAGGTCAGCACCTCTTTGCCCACCACCGTGACCCACCAACTCTGTCCCTCCATCCTTCAACCAGAGAAATGAGGGCTTCAGCAAATATTGTAAAAAATCAGGGTATAAATGCCTTTCTGAATAGTAGGCAATCAAAGCAAATGAATCCACCCCCCCCATGTGGTTAGTTTTTCTTTCTGTTTACTGCATCCTCTACTTAAATAAAGGCTATGATGAGACACTTGCTCCTGTCATTTTTGCTCTGTTTGCTCTGTTTGATGCTTCATGATGTGTTCCTTATAAATGGCATGGAAAACATTCCTTGTCTGTCATGAGAGCCCTGAGGCACAAGCAACCTTGCTCAGCCCTCAAAAGTAATTAAAGACAATCAACCAAAAATGCAAGGGGTTTGTGGGACCCCAGATTCCAAACTCTACCTACGTGAGGTAGGAGCCAGGCATCCTGCAAAGTCGAGCTATTTACATTTAACTCTTTGATGTCCTGGCTTCAGGTGCTCAAATCCACCAGAGCTGGCTGAGGATGTAACACCTGAGAACTCTATCAGAGAACTAGTGGATAGTGTCCTCTTTGGAGAGAGAGAAAAAAAACAAACCAAACCAAAGCACCGGCCCTGCACAACAGAACCCTTTCCCCCTTTGGCTGTTTGCAGATTATTTATTTCCAGCTCCTGAAAAAAGACTGAACAGGCAACGATGAAGAGAAGATAAAAATAACGACAACCTGAAAATTTTTCTTAAACCAACACGAAAGGGATTTTTCTGAAACAACAGCCAGTAAAATTAGATCGAGGTACTGTTGCAGCAGAAGCTTTACGTTTTAAAATATTTTTTCACGGCCTTTACCATTTCCAAATACACAGAATAACGTTCCACCATGGCTGAGGATCATTTTCACTGGGGCAAAAGGAGCTGCAGATCCTGAGAAAGAAACTGAGAGAGAACCGTGTTTTCACAGAAAACGCTGCTGGTGGGGACAGGCGCAGAAAACTGGTTACAGAGCAGCTTGGAAGAGCAAAGCACAAAGGGCTCCAGACCCCACCCCGCGCCGGGCACGCATTTAAAAGGAAGCGGAATGCTGGGAGGGCTCTAAGGCATAAAAAAGGTTGAGTGGTCTGTTTTAACAGGTTAAAGAGCTGAAATGCCCAGAGTTCCTCAGTCATACCCGAAATCACAGCCGAAAGAGGGTATTTTAGACCAGATCTTTAGAGTAGGTTTTACGAGTTTCCGTGCAAAGACAAGGCCTTGAGGGAGAGCCGTATCCCCTGCAAGAGTCCTGCTCAGGTCTCCTTGCTTATCCAAAAGGAATATGCAATTGTGTCCGTTTCCAATGCAATCTGCCCCTTTTATTCGTTGGGCAGGGTGGAGTGGGGAGGGGGTGGGGATTTCCAGAAGGCTTTGGATGAAGGCTGTGGTCGAGTTTGAGAATATGGAGATCTAGCCACCTACTGTGGTCACATCTGCCTAAGCAGGTGCATCATGCCTGATACCTGGGTCCTGTCCTGGGTTTGACCTCCCAGCACAGCTGGGTGGTATTTCCGCTGCTGGGGTCCCAGGGAGCCCTTAGCCCGAGGGTAGAGTGACTGTCGGCGGCAGGGTGACGCCAGCCAGAGGGAGGGCCGCACCCCAAACAAGGGCACGGGTCCTCCCCCATTCATTCAGGGTAAACACTGCCACGGGCTGTTCTCCTTCCCCCTCGGGGGGGGGGCTCCATGGGGCCAACAGTCCCAGGGATTTTGAACTCCTGGCTCAGTGCGGGATTGGAGCCCATTACTCCACCCTCCCTTTGAGACTGGATTCGGATCCAAAGTCACGTAGGCTATTTAGCCATCAAAATATCATTCAGCCATTTTCACAGATCTGATTGACAGAAATTAAAAGGTTGACAAGGCACTGAGAAGGCGAAGGTATAGGGAAATGGGTCCTCTCAGACCTGATTCTGGGGAGTGCAAATTGGAAGGATTTCTTGGGGGACGTTTTGGCAAGAGCTGTTAAGTTTTTTTTTTTTTTTACATTTTTTTAACACACTCTCCTTATGACTTTTGAGTGGTTTGTTCTCCTTTTTTATTAGTTTTTAATTTATTTATTTATTTATTTATTTATGGCTGTGTTGGGTCTTCGTTTCTGTGCAAGGGCTTTCTCTAGTTGCAGCAAGTGGGGGCCACTATTCATCGCGGTGCGCAGGCCTCTCACTATCGCGGCCTCTCTTATTGCGGAGCACAGGCTCCAGACGCGCAGGCTCAGCAGTTGTGGCTCACGGGCCTAGTTGCTCCGCGGCATGTGGGATCTTCCCAGACCAGGGCTTGAACCCGTGTCCCCTGCATTGGCAGGCAGATTCTCAACCACTGCACCACCAGGGAAGCCCAAGGGCTGTTAAGTTTTGACTGCACATATCTTTTAAGTCATTTCCACTTCTGGGAATTTAACAACAGTCTTAGTTTACCTGTGCGAGAAGAATATTGTTTGTAGTAACAAAAGACTGAGCCCAACCTAAGTGTCCACTAGCGGGGGATTGGTTAAACTGTGGTTCATCACACCAAGGAATACTGACCCACAGTCTGTAAGTGAAAAGAGCAAAATACATAACAAAGTATAGAGTATATTAACTTCCAGTGTAAAAGGGGAGATGCATATATGCAGCTGTGTATATGTGTGCAAATATTGATGGAAAGAGATGCAGGAAATGATAGGAGTGGTTACCTCTGGGGAGAAAAATCTAGAAACCTGGTGGTGGTGGTGGTGGAGATGAGATGGGGGAGAAACTTTTCACTGTCATGTTTGGAAGAAGTGCTTACGATGTACATATATTGTTTTATTGAAATTGAATTGAATTTTAAAATGCTTAAATACCACTTAATTCCACTTTTGTTTTCTGTCTGATGATGATTTGATCCTGCAGCCCAGACGCAGCTTGGATATCATGTGAGTAGCAGCACGATCCCAAAGCAGCGGCTGCATCTTACTACGCTTGGCAATTCCATTTCATCAGTTACACGCTGTCATTTGCTGGGCTGAGTATTGTTTCCAAGTCTGGCTTTGGGACCTCAAGGTAATCTGGTGCTCATCTCAACTGTGAAAGGGTTATGACTCCAGGATTTCAAAGATGAAATCATTTCTAACTGTTGGCCCAAAGAAAAGGACTTCACTGAATGAAGAAAAGAATGGATAATAAGATCAGAGACATCTCTTTCCCTGGAGTGACCCCCAAAATTTCTGCTAAGAAAAAGAAAGTTTCTGGGTTGGAAAAGATGAGAGTTTAAATGTTTGCTGTGAGGATGAGGACTGAATAGGTCGGTGCATTTTTATGCATTTTCATATGTGACGAAGGCTATTGTCTAGGATTGATTCCAGCCCTAAATATAGACTATGTAAGAGAAGTGGCATCCTTTACCCTCCTTGAAACAATAATTATTCATCTTAAGGAGATAATTGGAAGAATGTACAGAGATAGAATGTGCAAATACATTCATAACAATATTGTTTTAAAGAGGAAAAAATGGAAACAATGAACGTGTCCATCAGTGGGGGATTGCTTAAGCAAATAAGGTTGTGTCCATGTCACAAGCGATAGATAGCTATTTATAAGAGAACATACATCGACATTGACCGGTATAGATCAATGTCAGTGAGTGTGGGTTATATCAGGTTGTGAAATATCATGTATCCTATGATCTTACCAATATAAAAGCAGGGCTATATTTGTGACCTAGGATATATGATGTATCATACGCAGTCTTATAGAGGGAACACACACACAGGTCTGGAATGATGATGTAAGGATTATTACTTTCTTCTTACCTTGTAAGTATGATTTAAGTTTTCTAGAAACAGAGTGGTTTTTCTCAACGGCAAGAGAAAGGAGGGAAACGCAATGTTCCAGGCTGTTGGAATTGCTGGCCTTAGAGGAGTTGGGGCCGCTGGTGGGAGGAGGGCAAAGGGGAGAACGACTTACTTCTTCTGTGTACGTTCTATACTCGTTTATTCATTCGTCCATTCCACCAATATTCACTGAGTGCCTATTATGTGCTTGATGAAAGACCCCGCTCTGTAAAACTCCTAGGGGCCGAAAAGATCAGGATTCCTGCGTCTGCAAAATAATTCACAATGAATACCCTGAGTCCTGAGGGAAGCAGGATACCGTTCGGTTGCACCACATGAAATTGCCAGCTTCTTGGGTCCAAGGTGGTGGGACATCAGCAACGTCATGTGGTCCAACATAATCCACTGAGCATTCTTTTGAAATATCGAACTACCCAGTTCTTTTTTTTTTTTTTTCTTTCCCTCCCCTCCCCTGCTCCACCAAAGCATTCGGGGTGGGGCTGCTTTGCTCGTGCTCTTGGCAGGGGCCAAGTCCGCTTCTGGGGACGCGCACAAGTGCCGGGAGAGCAGCCAAGTGCTGGGCTGTGGGACCTGTTGGACGTATTACTCTTGTAATTAAGAGAGAGGCGATCTGGGGGCAAGTGGAAACCCGCTCTTCCCGCGGCCGCCTTGGGAGGAACGAAGCTGCGGGTCCCGCCCCGGCGCGCGGTCCGAGCGGTACGCGTAGACGCGCCCCGGCGCGGGGCGGGGGTCCGGGCGGGGGTCCGCGCAGTGGCCGCGCGCGGTCCATCTGCGCCGCCGGGGCCTCCATCCCGCCAGCCCCTGACCTCCAATCTGTCACTCTCGCGGCTGAAAGGCGGCCGCGGAAAGGGGCGCCTCCCGCTCCGCCTATTCAGAGCGTGAATGCAAAGTGGTCCAAGTTGACCCGCCGCCAGTCTCCGCGGCTCCAAGTCGACGAGGCACCCTACAGTTTACACAGCCCGGCCTCAATGCAGCCTCGAGGCGCCCTATTGAGGCGGGCCTGCATGCAAAAGAGCCGGCCATTAGATCATCGTAATTATCCCATTGACGTCGCCCAGGGCCCCCTTGGGGGACGGGAGCCCATCAAACGCGTCTCTAACGAGGCGCTCCGGGCCCTTTGTGCGCGCCGCGCCCCCCTCGCCAGCCGCCGCTCCGGCCGCAGACAGGCGGTCCCTTTCAGGCGCATTCACTCCGCGTGACCCCCGACCCCCAGGGTTATGACATCAGCAGCCCTGATTTGTGATCATTTTTATTGGCACACACTCAACGCTTGTTTCCTGTGTTTAACTCTGCCCCCCATCTCACCCTCCTCCCCGCTTTTAGGCTAAACTTATTGGAATCTAATAGGCATATGCCCTGCCCCACAAAGTGAGCCCGCAGCGTTCTCACAGAGGACCCTGCCCATTATGCCAGTAACGATTCATTATCTACGTGCTGGGATCCGCTAATCGCTGCCACGCTGAACAATCCCCGGCAGATGTCCACAACTTTATGAGTTTTAATTAAAATGTTCTACTTATTTTTTATCAATGCACTTTCCCCCCTAAAATTAAAAAGATGTTACTTCCTCGTAGTGTTTTGCAAATTACGCCTTGCTAAGGGTGATTAAGAGACGCTTATTTGGAGCTAATCGGGTGTTTTTTTTTTCCCCTCCTTTTTCCTTTTAACGTGCTGCTGCTAAAGTTTTTTTTTTTAAAGAATCAATTAAACTCGAGATTTAAAAAGATTTTGTTTTCTTATGTCACAACAACTCCATATAGCAGGGGAATTGTGTCCGTTTCTTCCTTCTGATGCAGAAGACGGCAATTTACACGAATTCCTTAATTTCAAACGTGGTTTGACAGAAAAACTCGACTAAGTGTTTTCAGTTCGCCTTTCTTTCCAAAGTGTTTGACTCAGTGAAGGACATTATTGTTGCTCGGTGACTCCAAGTTTATGAAAGATCCACTTTAAACAGAGCAGTTCCGGCTTTTTAAAGTATAAACTCGATACTCTTCCTCAAAACTTCTTCAGCACATATGGTTTTTAATGTAATTTTGTTTAACCACAACCATAATTTAATTTGCCATAAAACTGAAATAAATGAAAGGACATTACAAACGAGCTTTTGACTTGAGTGTCAGTTAAAATAACCATTTGCCGAGAGGCCAGAATTTTAAGAAAACGGCCTCACTTCATTGCAAGTAGGGCACAAGAATTCGAAAGAAAAAAGGAAAGAATTTCTTTTTCTAACGGTAACTTGTCATCTACAATTGCGAAACCTTAGCCTTCACATGAAATCATTTCACGATTCCAGGGGTAATTCCCTTGTGTTAAAACACTCTTGGCCCTGAGTGAGAATTAATTAACTTTCAGAAAGAAGATACAATCAGGATAATATAAAGTATGCTCTATACGTCATGGATAACAATTTCCCGTTGTTAAAAATTGCTACCAGTAGTTTAAGGAAGTGAAAAGTAAAGAAACAGGAGACTTTTCATTCCAATAAAAAAATTTCAAATATCCAGCTTCAGATGATGTCTCCTTTAACAAGATTCTTGGGATCTAATATGAAGAAAAATTTTTTGGTAGCCATGTAAATTATTTTACCTTCTAATTACAATTTGGTTTAAGTCCTGCAAATGTTTCGGAGTTCTCATCTTATTTGTGCCACCTGAGACTTTGCAGTCGGTCTCGCTAGAGAAGACTTCGAACATCAGCTGCCTCTAAGCCACCCTGAAGCGTTCCCAATTTTTCCAAATGTTTCTCTCCTGTGACCCAAGTCTCCATATACGGTCACTTCAAACAGGGATGCAGAGTGTCACCCTGCTCTCGGGGCTTGGTAAAACAGAGCATAGTGGCCACAGCCCAACTGAATGAAATTAGATAGCTTTAAAACACACACACACACACACACACACACACACACATACACACACACACACACTCCCCACACCACACCATAATTCTACTTTCACCATCACAACCCACAACAAATGATAAGTTTTCTTGTCCTCCAACACCCAACCTAAATTCTCATTAGCAGCAATTTTAAATCCTGCACTGAGTCCCCTTGGAGGGGTGAGCACAGGTATGGCAAGTCTAGCCTTAGACTCTATGGAATTCCTAACTTTCATTCCATGACCAGGTTGGGAGAGTAATCAAATATGACCACTAAAGACACCACTATTACTTCCAAAAATACAACCACTGGGGAACGCCCCCTGTCAGCCCCTGCCCACTTGCAGATCTGTGTAGCCGTTTCCCAGGCAGACTTGGCCTAACTCTTCAAGAGATGTCATCACATCTTTTTTATCGAGGGCTGGAGGATTAAAGGCGGTGGAAATGGAAACCGTGTGCCTTGCCATGATTAGGTTTATACAAAATCCAAAGGCATATTGGAGCTGTTAGAAATGCAACCTCAGAACCGTAAATATTTAGCCATCCGAATCCCTCAGCGGGGTCTTCAGAGAACAGGCTTTGACTGTGGCATCCTGGAGCCCAGTGGAGTTCGTCCAGCAGCTCACCTGCCTACTCCCAGGCAAGAGATGTTCAGGACATGAGGACACAGAAGATGCTGCAGGACAGTGCTGTCCAACCGACACATACCATGGGCCACAAATGGGAGCCACGTGCGCCATTCTGAACTTTCTAGTAGCCACATTTTAAAAAAAAAGGAAAAGAGCCAGGTGAAATTAATTTGAATAATATATTTTACTTAACCCAATATATCCAAAATATTATCATTTCAACATGTCACCAATGTAAAAACTTATTAATGGGATACTTTACACTCCTCTTTTGGTATGAAGCCTTTGAAATCAGTGTGTCTTTTATACTCACAGCACATCTCAATTAAGACCAGCCACGCTGCATGTCCTTAAGAGCCATCACAGGGTGCTGATGGCTGTCAGAGTGGACAGCACCCTACAGTGCAGCGAGAGAGACTGAGCACAGGACTCTCCCCATCTGGGCTTAAACCCTGGCTCAACCATGACAAGTCACTTGGACTTTCTGAGTCTCAGTTTTCTTATCTGTTAAGTGGGTCTGTGTGGATGTAAATGTGTTTGTGGGGCAAGGAGGGAGTGGGGAACAAGCAGAATGGTACCTCCCTCATAACACTGGTGTGGGGATTAGAGCAGAGAATCTATGTAAAGCCCTTAGAACAGTGCCTGGCACTGGTCTCATTTCATCCCCAATAAATTCTTCTGCAGATTCAACAACTGTTTAGTGAGCATGCACTATATGCCAGGCACTATCCTACATGTTAGAATCACAGCAGAAGGCAAAACAGACATAGCTCCTGCCTTCATAGAGCTGACAGTGAGATGACAAACAATAAATAAGTAAATAATAACAAAATCACATATCAGGTGTGGATATAAGATATACAGGGGTTGTTCTTTTATATGGTTGGACCGGGGATGGACTCACAGAAATGTTAACACTGAAGCAAAGACATGAAGGAGACAAGGTTGCTAGGTGCATGGTCATCAGAAGGAAGGACATTTGGGGCAGAGGGAACAGCCAGTGCAAAGGCCCTGAGGCAGAAACTTGCTTAATGTATGGGAGAAGCAGCTGGGAGGCCAGTGTGGCCGGAACAGAGACAGAGATGGAGAGAGGAATGTGGGATGAGGTCAGATAATGGTCTGGAGGCTGGATCCCACGGATGTTTGTCGGCCATGGAAAGGGTATGAAGTAGGGAGCCATTGGAAGGCTCTGAGCAAAGAAGGCCTTGAACTGACTTGAGCTTGAAAAGATTCCCTCTGCTGCTCTGTGGGTGAGAGATGATAAGAGGGCAGGGGATGCAGGGAGGCCAGTGACAAGGCTCTTGCAAGAACCCAGGAGAGAGATGATGGTGATTTGAGCAAGAATGGTTTCTTGCAGGGACATGTTGAAAGCAGATAGAAGATTTGCTGATGGATTGGATATGGGGTAGGAATCGGAGACAGCATTGAGGAGGACAAGGATTGTGGCCTGAACAATGGGGTTATGGGGTTACCAGTTAGTTGAGATAGGAGATTTGCCATGAGTTTACCATGTACCAGGGACTCTGCCCAGTGCTTTCTACATGGGTTATGAATCCCAACAGCAATCGTTTGAGGCAGGCACTGTTCCCATTGTACAGAGGAGATAACTGAGGATCAGAGAGATGAGATCACCCACCATACAGCAGGACTCATTGAGTTCAAATACTGGTTGTTGTTACCTCCAGAGGCCAAAGGTCTCACCTCCACAGCCTACCAGCCTCCCCAGCATCTTAGCAGAGGTGAGGACAGGAAGCTTATCCCTCTGCTGCTCTCCCCGCAAGAGCCCCCTGTGCTGATGGTAGAGGGGGCTGCTGGGGCAGGAATCATCCTTCCTCCTGAAACTTAAGACCTCCAAGCTCGGGACTTCCCTGGTGGTGCAGTGGTTAAGAATCCGCCTGCCAATGCAGGGGACACGGGTTCAAGCCCCAGTCCGGGAAGATCACATATGCCGCGGAGCAACTAAGCCCGTGTGCCACAACTACTGAGCCCGCGTGCCGCAACGACTGAAGCCCAACTACTGCTGCAACTACTGAAGCCCGCACGCCACAACTACCGAAGCCCACGCACCTAGAGCCTGTGCTCTGCAACAAGAGAAGCCACAACGAAGAGTAGCCCCCGCTCGCTGCAACTAGAAAAAGCCTGCAGGCAGCAATGAAGACACAACGCAGCCAAAAATAAATAAAATTAAATCTTTTTTTTAAAAAAAAAGGCCTCCAAGCTTGGGTTGTACCGGTCCTGCCTGAGAGATTCTGGAGGCATTTGCTTGGTCGATGAGTTACATGCTTCACCTCCTACAGGAGAATAGAGATTCCCATGGCTGTTGTGACCCTTTCATAGGCCACCATGAAATCTCCATGGTGAGGACCCAGCCTGTGGGACACACACCTTTGAGGGCTGCTGGGGTAAGCTGAGTAATGGCTCCCAAGGATTTTGAGGTCCACATGCTGGGTCCTGTGAATGTGACCTCACATGGTAAAAGGAACTTTGGAGATGTGATTGAGTAATGGATCTTGAGATGGGAACATCATCCTGGATGACTGCAAGTTCCCTAAATGCAATCGCCAATGTCCTTATTAGAGAAAGGCAGAGGGAGATTTGACTGCACAGAAGGCAAAGTGATGCTGAAGCAAGATGCTGGGCTGCTGGCTTTGAAGATGGAAGAGGGGCCAGGAGCCAAGGGATGTGAGGAATGTGGCTCTAGGAGCTGCAAAAGGCGAGCAAATGATTCTCATCTGGAGCCTCCAGAGGGAGGTCCACACTCTGACTTTAGTTTACTGAGACCCGTTTTGGACTCTGACACCCAAGAATGTACGAGAATAAACTGCTATCATTTTAAACCACTAAGGCTGTGGTAATTTGTGACCACAGGCCTAGGAAGCTAATACAGCCCCCTCAGTCCTTCCAATGATGACTCGGTGGGTATGTGTGCACGATCTGAGGTCAGACCACCTGGAATCGTAGCATGACTCCACCACTGACAGACAGCTCCATGACCTTGGGCAACTGAAGGCATTTCTCTGAGCCAAGATTTCCTCATCTGAACATGGGGGGCAGGACTAGAAGGGCCTGCAAGAATCCAGCAAGAGCCAGACCCCCTCCCCGAAACATGCACACCTGCAGCACCTTTCTCTGTGGGTCCAGGGTTCACAGTGGACCTCTCGCAGGTGGAGATGGGCCAGACCTCATTCATTTTATGGGGTTCCTAGCATATTAAAAAATATGGTAACAAAAACTGTGGCATATTTTTAATGTTTACATTTGAAAAGGATCAGAACATTCCATCCCCAAATATGACACTCTTGCATATTGACTATTTTGAGCTGAAGGCAACTGAAAAACACCAGATTCAGGAAAGGCTCTCTGACCACCCCCCTTACTTAAAAGCAGGGCATAAATTTCCTGTGAGGAAAGTGCCCTCCCTGTACCAGAAAGAGAACATTCCTATTACCCAAGATGGACAGTCAAGGTTGAGATGAATCTGTACGAATAAACCTACTAAAATAACCCTTATCTTCTTTTAGTTTCCCCCATGTATTTCCTGGTCACTTTCTCACAATTTACTGTCCCTAACCCCAAATCCCTTTTTCTTTGGTCTTGTCACCTCTCCACAATTTATTGTTCTTTGTTAAAATGGTATATAAGCTCTCAGACCTATCTGCTTTTTTGGGTCTTTCTTTCTTATATATGAAGGCCTCTGTCTACACATAAAAATATTAACATCAAATAAAATATGCTCTTCTCCTGTTAATCTGTCTTTCGTCAGTTTAATTCCCAGGTCCCAGGTACAGCACTTACGAGGGTAGGGGCACAGTCTCTTCTCTTCTTTACATTTAACAAAGCCATTCTTTTAACACTCAAATTAAAGTGCTATATGACTGTGTTATTCATGAAATAATTGTGGAAACTATAAAAATAAGACTTTAGGGTACCCTACAGGCAGAGTGAAGAGTGGTCTGGGCCATAGGGTGAGAGGCACTATGGTTTGAAAGCTTGCCTTCTTGCCAACCCGGTCAGGGTTCTGGGGTGTGTGCACATCATCAGAAGTGACATTGAACTTCAACTTCCAAAGCTTTTTGAGAAGGTTTGGGCTTATGCTGGGGACACCTATTGACTCGGCCCCCTGAAGCCCACACAAGGACCCCCAAGTCACCCCCGCACCCAACAAAACAGTGTGCACAGGTGTGATTGCAGTGGCTGGCTAGTACTTAGGGAGTCACAGTCATGAGCACACTGGGACTGCTTTGAACTCAAAGGGGTTGATGCTGTTATTGGAAGAGTGAGGGGAGGGAGGGCAAGGGGGTGTGGTGGGGAGGATAAGAGTGGAACAAATCCAATATTGCAAAGCATAAAGTAGTAGGGTAAGTAGGCTATATTACAAAGTGGCCAAGAACAGAAAACAGCCTGAAGGTTGAAATGAGTTTGCTCTTGGGCGCAGGGACTGAGGTTGGGGAAGGTGGAAACAGGAAAGGTTTTGTTGCTGATATTGTTGTGAATTTTGAGTATCTTTGACTTTTAGAATTGTGTGCCTGCATTTTTTATTTAAAAGATATGTAGGTGCAATGAAAAAGTAGTAGGGGAAAAATCTGAGTCAAATAAAATAAACCAAATTGGAAGAATAGAAAATGGAATAAAATCTCTTGTGCTTTGTGGGCTATAGGCGGCTGTTGCTGTGGTGAAAGAAAGGAAGAGGGAGGTTCCAGCAAGAGGCTGATCTGGAAAGAGGAGGATCCTGGGAAGAGGGGGATCTGGGAAGAGGGGGATCCGGGAAGAGGGGGATCTGGGAAGAGGGGGAGCTGGGAAGAGGGGGATCTGGGAAGAGGGGTAGCCGGGAAGAGGGGGGATCTGGGAAGAGGGGGATCTGGGAAGAGGGGGATCCTGGGAAGAGGGGGATCTGGGAAGAGTGGGATCTGGGAAGAGGGGGATCCGGGAAGAGGGGGATCCTTGGAAGAGGGGGATCCGGGAAGAGGGGGATCCTTGGAAGAGGGGGATCCTGGGAAGAGGGGGATCTGGGAAGAGGGGGATCCGGGAAGAGGAGGATCTGGAAAGAGGGGGAGCCGGGAAGAGGGGGAGCCGGGAAGAGGAGGATCTGGGAAGAGGGGGATCCTGGGAAGAGGGGGATCCGGGAAGAGGGGGATCCTGGGAAGAGGGGGATCTGGGAAGAGGGGGATCTGGGAAGAGGGGGGTCTGGGAAGAGGGGGATCTGGGAAGAGGGGGATCCTTGGAAGAGGGGGATCCGGGAAGAGGGGGATCTGGGAAGAGGGGGATCCTGTGAAGAGGGGGATCTGGGAAGAGGGGGGTCTGGGAAGAGGGGGATCCTGGGAAGAGGGGGATCCGGGAAGAGGGGGATCCTGGGAAGAGGGGGATCCGGGAAGAGGGGGATCCTGGGAAGAGGGGGATCTGGGAAGAGGGGGAGCCGGGAAGAGGGGGATCCGGGAAGAGGGGGATCCTGGGAAGAGGGGGATCCGGGAAGAGGGGGATCCTGGGAAGAGGGGGATCCTGGGAAGAGGGGGATCCGGGAAGAGGGGGATCTCAGAAGAGGAGGCTGCAGAGGGAGGATTTTGTCAGGCCCAAATCGAGTTGGGTCCATGGGAACCAGGTTTTCAGAGCTGACTTGACTTTAGCTCTTTCTCTAGGTCTTTGGAGCCAGGCCACCCAGAGCAAGGAGAGACAGAAGGGCTGCCTCCTACCCTGCTCCCCCACCAGAAAGAGGCAAAGTCCCTCCCAGGAGCAGGCAAAGGAGCACCGGCACTGGGAAACTGGTTCATTCAGCTTTGTGGAATTGACAGGTTGGAATGGGAAGAACAAGGACTAAGAAGACGAAGAAGAGTTGACGGGACAGGCTGGCCGGAGGGGCTTTGGTTTTGACAGACCTTACTTTGTCCAGTTCTCCCAACAACCAGGTAGGTAGGGTGTCAAAAACATAGTAACTCCATTTGCAGATAACATTCGAAAGTCCTAACCTCTTACTGGGCTCCCATTATACCAGGCACCGGCTCAGACGTTCCTCGAGCATTATCTTACTGAAATAGGGCTGCTAGGTTTAGCATATGAAGAAAATTCAATATTTGGGACTTACTTATCCAAAAAAAAAATTACTCATCCTACACTGTTGATGGGAATGTAAATTGGTACAACCACTATGGAGAACAGTATGGAGGTTCCTTAAAAAACTAAAAATAGAATTACCATATGATCCTGCAATCCACTCCTGGGCATATATCCAGAGAAAACTCTAATTCAAAAAGGTACATGCACCGCAATGTTCATTGCAGCACTATTCACAATAGCCAAGACCTGGAAACAACTTAAATGTCCACTGACAGATGAATGGATAAAGAAGATGTGGTACATATATACAGTGGAATATACTCGGCCATAAAAAAGAATGAAATCCTGCCATTTACAGCAACATGAAGGGACCTAGAGATTATCATACTAAGTGAAGTAAGTTAGACAAAGACAATATCATATGATATCACTTACATGTGGAATCTTAAAAATGATACAAATGAACTTATCTACAAAACAGACTCTCAGACTTAGAAAACAAATTTATGGTTACCAAAGGGAAAAGGTGGGTGGGAGGGATAAATTAGGAGGTTGGGATTAAGATATACACACTAATATATGTAAAACAGATCAACAAGGACCTACTATGTAGCACAGGGAACCATACTCAGTACTCTGTAATGACCTATATAGGAAAAGAATCTGAAAAAGAATAGATATATGAATATCTATAACTAAATCACTTTACTGTACACCTGAAACTAACACAACAGTGTAAATCAACTATACTCCAATATAAAATATAAATAAATAAATAATTCATTGTTTATCTGAAATTCAAACTTAATGTGGCATCCTGTATCTTATTTGGCAGCTCTATACTGAACCCTCACAACAACCAATAACCACAGTTAGCTTTCCATTTCCAAATGAAGACTCTGCACCGAAGAGAAGTTAAGTAACTCACCCAAAGCCACACAGAGAGTAAGTGGCCAGGTAGGACTTGTCTCTAGCCTGCACCTGTCACCACCAAAATCTCCTTTAATGAGCTCTGATTGTGTGCCATCAGGAGAGGACAGCAGTCTATTCCCAGCCACCATGTCTCTGAGCACCTGCTATGTGCCGAGCAGATCTGCCAGCCACTTTACCAAGAGTCTCCCACAAACCCATGTTGGGTACCATTGTTTCTGTCCACAGGGAAGGTAGGTTGGGACGAGTTGTGTCCGTGCCTGGTCCAGGGGGAGGCAAAACGATCCAGGTCATTGAGGACCCTTGAGTCATGCTGTGGACGGGCTCAGTGACCTTCAGAAATCTATTATCGTCTAAAGCAGGTGGGGAGGCAACTACAGCCCGCAGACCAAATCCAGTTGCTGGTCTGTTTTTGTTTGTTTTTGGGGTTTTTTTGTTTTTTGTTCTCGTTTTTTTGTAACATCTTTATTGGAGTATAATTGCTTTACAATGGTGTGTTAATTTCTGCTTTATAACGAAGTGAATCAGCTATACATATACAGATATCCCCATATCTCCTCCCTCTTGCGTCTCCCTCCCACCCTCCCTATCCCACCCCTCTAGGTGGTCACAAAGCACGGAGCTGATCTCCCTGTGCCATGCGGCTGCTTCCCACTAGCTATCCATTTTACATTTGGTAGTGTATATATGTCCATGCCCCTCTCTCACTTCGTCCCAGCTTAACCTTCCCCCTCCCCGTGTCCTCAAGTCCATTCTCTAGTAGGTCTGTGTCTTTATTCCCATCTTACCCCTAGGTTCTTCATGACCTTTTTTTTTTCTCTTAGAGTCCATATATATGTGGTAGCATACGGTATTTGTTTTTCTCTTTCTGACTTACTTCACTCTGTGTGACAGTCTCTAGGTCCATCCACCTCACTACAAATAACTCTATTTCGTTTCTTATTGTGGCTGAGTAATATTCCATCGTATATAAGTGCCACATCTTCTTTATCCATTCATCTGTCAATGGACACTTAGGTTGCTTCCATGTCCTGGCTATTGTAAACAGAGCTGCAATGAACATTGTGGTACATGACTCTTTTTGAATTATGGTTTTCTCAGGGTATATGCCCAGTAGTGGGATTGCTGGGTCATATGGTAATTCTATTCTTATTTTTTTAAGGAACCTCTGTACTGTTCTCCATAGTGGCTGTATCAATTTACATTCCCACCAACAGTGCAAGAGGGTGCCCTTTTCTCCACACCCTCTCCAGCATTTATTGTTTCTAGATTTTTTGATGATGGCCATTCTGACTGGTGTGAGATGATATCTCATTGTAGTTTTGATTTCCATTTCTCTAATGATTAATGATGTTGAGCATTCTTTCATGTGTTTGTTGGCAATCTGTATATCTTCTTTGGAGAAATGTCTATTTAGGTCTTCTGTCCATTTTTGGATTGGGTTGTTTGTTTTCTTGATATTGAGCTGCATGAGCTGCTTGTAAATTTTGGAGATTAATCCTTTGTCCGTTGCTTCATTTGCAAATATTTTCTCCCATTCTGAGGGCTGTCTTTTCGTCTTGTTTATGGTTTCCTTTGCTGTGCAAAAGATTTTAAGTTTCATTAGGTCCCATTTGTTTATTTATGTTTTTATTTCCATTTCTCTAGGAGGTGGGTCAAAAAGGATCTTGCTGTGATATATGTCATAGAGTGTTCTGTCTACGTTTTCCTCTAAGAGTTTTATAGTGTCTGGACTTACATTTAGGACTTTAATCCATTTTGAGTTTATTTTTGTATACAGTGTTAGGGAAAGTTCTAATTTCATTTTTTACATGTAGCTGTCCAGTTTTCCCAGCACCACTTATTGAAGAGCCTGTCCTTTCTCCATTGTATATCCTTGCCTCCTTTGTCATAGATTAGTTGACCATAAGTGCGTGGGTTTATCTCTGGGCTTTCCATCCTGTTCCATGGATCTATATGTCTGTTTTTGTGCCAGTACCATACTGTCTTGATTACTGTAGATTTGTAGTAGAGTCTGAAGTCCAGGAGCCTGATTCCTCCAGCTCTGTTTTCTTTCTCAAGATTGCTTTGGCTATTTGGGGTCTTTTATGTTTCCATACAAATTGTGAATTTTTCTATTCTAGTTCTGTGAAAAATGCCATTGGTAGTTTGATAGGGATTGCACTGAATCTGTAGATTGCTTTGGGTAGTATAGTCATTTTCACAATGTTGATTCTTCCAATCCAAGAACATGGTATATCTCTCCATCTGTTTGTATCATCTTTAATTTCTTTCATCAGTGTCTTACAGTTTTCTGCATAAAGGTCTTTTGTCTCCTTAGGTAGGTTAATTCCTAGGTATTTTATTCTTTTTGTTGCAATGGTAAATGGGAGTGTTTCCTTAATTTCTCTTTCAGATTGTTCATCATTAGTGTATAGGAATGCAAGCGATTTCTGTGCATTAATTTTGTATCCTGCTACTTTACCAAATTCATTGATTAGCTCTAGTAGTTGTCTGGTAACATCTTTAGGATTCTCTATGTATAGTAAGATGTCATCTGCAAACAGTGGCAGCTTTACTTCTTCTTTTCCAATTTGGATTCCTTTTATTTCTTTTTCTTCTCTGATTGCTGTGGCTAAAACTTCCCAAACTATGTTGAATAATAGTAGTGAGAGTGGACAACCTTGTCTTGTTCCTGATCTTAGAGGAAACGGTTTCAGGTTTTCACCATTGAGAACGATGTTGGCTGTGGGTTTGTCATATATGGCCTTTATTATGTTGAGGTAAGTTCCCTCTATGCCTACTTTCTGGAGAGTTTTTATCATAAATGGATGTTGAATTTTGTCAAAAGCTTTTTCTGCATCTATTGAGATGAACATATGGTTTTTCTCCTTCAATTTGTTAATATGGTGTATCACATTGATTTCCATATATTAAAGAATCCTTGCACTCCTGGGATAAACCCCACTTGATCATGATGTATGATCCTTTTAATGTGCTGTTGGATTCTGTTTGCTAGTATTTTGTTGAGGATTTTTGCATCTATGTTCATCAGTGATATTGGCCTGTAGTTTTCTTTCTTTGTGACGTCTTTGCCTGGTTTTGGTATCAGGGTGATGGTGGCCTCGTAGAATGAGTTTGGGAGTGTTCCTCCCTCTGCTATATTTTGGAAGAGTTTGAGAAGGATAGGTGTTAGCTCTTCTCTAAGTGTTTGATAGAATTTGCCTGTGAAGCCATCTGGTCCTGGGCTTTTGTTTGTTGGAAGATTTTTAATCACAGTCTCAATTTCAGTGCTTGTGATTGGTCTGTTTATATTTTCTGTTTCTTGCTGGTTCAGTCTGGGAAGGTTGTGCTTTTCTAAGAATTTGTCCATTTCTTCCAGGTTGTCCATTTTATTGGCATAGAGTTGCTTGTAGTAATCTCTCATGATCTTTTATTTTTCTGCAGTGTCAGTTGTTACTTCTCCTTTTTCATTTCTAATTCTGTTGGTTTGAGTCTTCTCCCTTTTTTTTCTTGATGAGTCTGGCTAATGGTTTATCAATTTTGTTTATCTTCTCAAAGGACCAGCTTTTAGTGTTATTGATCTTTTCTAGTGTTTCCTTCATTTCTTTTTCATTTATTTCTGATCTGATCTTTTTTTTAACTTTTTAAATATCTATTTATTCATTTATTTAGTTATTTAGTTATTTATTTTTGGCTTTGTTGGGTCTTCATTTCTGTGCGAGCACTTTCTCTAGTTGTGGCAAGCATGGGCCACTCTTCATCGCGGTGTGCGGGCCTCTCACTATCACGGCCTCTCTTGTTGCAGGGCACAGGCTCCAGACGCGCAGGATCAGTAGTTGTGGCTCATGGGCCCAGTTGCTCTGCAGCATGTGGGATCTTCCCAGATCAGGGCTCAAACCCATGTCCCCTGCATTGGCAGACAGATTCTCAACCACTGCACCATCAGGGAAGCCCAAAAATTTATTGATTTTATTTATTTTTGGCTGCATTGGTTCTTCATTGCTGCGCGTGGGCTTTCTCTAGTTGCAGTGAGTGGGGGTTACTCTTCGTTGCGGTGCACGGGCTTCTCATTGCGGTGGCTTCTCTTGTTGTGGAGCATGGGCTCTAGGCGCACGGTCTCAGTAGTTGTGGCTTGAGGGCTCTAGAGCACAGGCTCAGTAGCTGTGGTGCATGGGCTTAGTTGCTCCACAGCATGTGGGATCTTCCTGGACCAGGGCTCGAACCGGTGTCCCCTTCATTGGCAGGCAGATTCTTAACCACTGTGCCACGAGGGAAGTCCTGACTTCCATTTATAAGGACCTTTGTGATTACACTGAGCTCACCCAGATCGTCCAGGATAATCTTCCCATCTCAAGATCCTTAACTTAATCACATCTGCAAAGTCTTTTTGCCACATAAGGTCACCTATTCACAGGTTCTGGGGATTACAAAATGGACACCTTTGGGGGGTATTATTCTGCCCACCACAGCATGTACAGTCTTATTTCTGGCTTTGTTTTATATTTCCATTATATCCCTATTCTTCTTCATCTGTTTTCCTTTTCTCCTGACTTCTGATTTATGTTTTTACCTTATGTTTCATGTACCCTGCAAGCATCTTTGCATTTTCATAGAAGGAAAAGTAAAAATAAGTTGATAAATGTTTCCAAATGCAGCAGGTACTTGCTAATTTGACACCTAACCACTTGCATTCCCAAGCTTGGTTATGGGGCTGTGAACAGTCAGTTTGCTGAATCAGACTGTATGCTTGCCCCCAGGAAATGAGGTGCTGCTTGGGCACACCTGTCCACCAGCAGGTGTGACCTCAGGACTCCACAGGGTTGGACCAGGTGGAGAGCTGGGCCACCCAAGCTTTGAAGTGGGCTACGAGAGGACTGCAGTGACTGGGGGCCTTCCTGGAGGAGGAGGGCTCTGAAGATTAGAGGAGAAGGAGGCAGCCACATGAAGAGCTGGCCTCCCTTCCCAGGCTGACATAAAATCAACCTCAGTCATCAATGGCTGTTTCCTGAGCAGCTCCGATGTCCTCAGGAGAAGCAAGATGAATGGTGGGTGTGGGATGCTCAAGGCAGAAGGGGGCTCTGAGAGGGACTAGCCTTGCTCCAAGCCTGCTGTGCCACCTCCCTGCTTGGTGACCCAGGGACGAATCCCTTGGTCCCCTTGGGCCTCAGTTTCTTCTCGTGTAGACTGCAGATAATGACGATGATGCCTGAAAAGCTCTTGGAACTAAATCTGGCAAACAGGGCACAGAGGGCCGGCTCCAGGATTTGCAGGGCCCAGTGCAAACCGAAAATCTGGGCTCTTGTTCAAAGAGTATCAAGATCCATAAAAAGTATTGAGAATGTCAAGACAGCCATAGCAGAGCATTAAAATCTGTGGCCCTTTTGGGTTCAGGGCCCTCTGCCACTGCCCAGGTCACACACCCAAGAAGTCGGAAAAAAGAATTGGCCACAAAGAGGTGCAGATGGGAATCCCTCTACCTGGCACTGGGCCTTCCAGGGAGCCAGGGGGCTGGGGTCATCTGGGGCCTGGTGCGGGGTGGAACCAAATTAGGAGACCGCAGGGGGCATCTCCTCAAATCATTCAGCTCCACATTGCACAAGCCCTCAGCTAAGGCCGTCTCAGCCTCTCGCGTTGCACACAGACACGTGCCTCTGTGGCTGGGGGGGTCAGTGTCCAGAGAGGGCAAGTGACTTGCCCAAGTCACGATGCTGGTGACAGAGCCCAGCCCAGGGCCCGAGTTCTCTCCTTCCTGCCGGCAGTGACCTTGAGCAAAGCGTATTAAGCCTTCTGAGCCCTTGTGCTTCACCCAGTTGTTACCGCATCCATTAATACCACAGATTCCGACGGCAAGCCAGCCGTGGGCCTGGCATGGCTCCCGCCCGGTGAGGAACAAGGCAGCCTGGCCTCGTGGTCCCTACACTCCAGGGGCAGACAGACGACAGACCAATAAACGAACGTGCAGCCAAGATCACTTAGGATGGTGTGCAGCGCTGCGAAGGCAATGAAACAACGGGACGGGGCAGTGAGTCATGCGGGATGTGGGCGGGAGGGGGATGAGGATGCAGCGGTGCTGGAGTTACCCACGGGCCCTCCGGGGCAGCCACGGTCAGAAGGGCAGAGCACAGACTCCCAGGCGAGGCGGCGCCCTTAGCTTGAGAGCATCCCTCTGGAGAAGGAGGCAACCGGCGGTTCTTAGCAGCCGACACTCGGCAGCCGGGTGCCTGAGACCCGTGGGCTCTGAGGAGGGGACAGCTGAGCAAAGGCGCGGGTGCGTATCTGAGGGAAGAGCGACTCGTGCAAGTGCGGAGGCCCTGCGGTGGGAGTGAGGCTGGAGCCTCAGAACAGGGGGCAGCGAACCCCTCTGCCTGGCCACTTGACTTCATGAATGAAGTTTTATGGGCCCACAGCCACGCCCCCTCAGTTTCCTCTCTTTTCCAGCTGCTGCAGCATTTCAAGGGCAGAGCTGAGCAGCTGCAACAGAGCCCAGAGGGCCTGCAAAGTGGGGTGACCAACCGTCCCCGCTTGCCCAGGACCGAGGGGTTCCTGGGGACGCAGGTTGCAGTGGTACCGGTAGGAGAGCGGCCACTAACCACGCTGCCGAACGTATCAACCATCTGGCCCTTTACAGAAGAACTCTGCCAGCTCCTGCCTGGGAGCCACCGAAGGCAGGCCAGTGCGGCCGCAGCAGAGCAGTGGGAGGTGAGGCGGCACAGACAGGCAGGTGGCGGCGCGGTGACGGGCCCTGCAGGGGAGCATGTGGTCACAATGCTACCTGTTCCTTCTGGATGCAGGCAGCATCACGTGAGCAAGCGTCCGCCAAGTGTCCACCGGGCCCGGCTCAGAGGAAGCCCCAGAGAACAAAGCGGATCCTGTCTGTATTATCACCTCCCTTGAGGGTGTTGTCCCCGCATGCCTCGCCTCTGCCACTGCCCGCAGGTCCCAGAGCTCGCTGTCAACTTGCATCCCAGCCAGGACACGAGGCGGCTGGGGCGCGGGGAGGGGGCTCGCCAGAAACTGACTTCAGAGACCAGAATCCCCGAATCTGCAACATTTCACTCAACCTCTAAACAGGCCGCAGAGCCTGTCAAAAGCATCCAACTAGGAGAAGCTCAGGGGAGGGGAGGAAGTGTGCAAACGAGACACAATCGTGGGAGGTCCGTTACCAGCAGCCTTTCCTACGCGATGTCGGCGAGGGGGCAGGGGCCGTCCGAAATGTCAGCAGCGTGGAAGGAAACGCTGATGTTAATTCTAAAGAACAAGGTTTTGTTTTATTTACTTTCATCCAGAGCAGAGCATTTTCAACATAAGCTCATCATCCTGACCACCGCAAAGCCCACAGCATTTTCCCACACACGGCCTAGCTTTTTTCTCTGAAAAAGGGGGTGGGAGGGTGAGCGTGTGTGGCTCTTCTGTGTGTTTCTGGAAGGGCTGGCTTCAAATGAGGGCGCTGACAGCTGTGTGGAATCAGGTTTGTGACTTCAGATGAATCTATTTTTGAACTCTTCAATTCCTGTAAGGGGCGGGAAGGGGAGAGAAGTGAACTCTGGAGTGATCTGAAGGATCAGGGGTTTGCACGTCAGATAAAAAGTAGGGGGTCAAGAGGAGGCACACAGGATTAGCATTATAAACTGTCAGCTTCTGCTGTTCACTCACTCAACAAATAGTGAACAAGCTGCTATTCAATGGAAGGTTCCATAAAACAGGTCCTTTGGGGAACATAAGAATAAGTGCATCAAGAAACCCATCCATGGGCTTCCCTGGTGGCGCAGTGGTTGAGAGTCCGCCTGCCGATGCAGGGGACACGGGTTCGTGGCCCGGTCCGGGAAGATCCCACATGCCGCGGAGCGGCTGGGCCCGTGAGCCATGGCCGCTGAGCCTGCGTGTCCGGAGCCTGTGCTCCGCAACGGGAGAGGCCACAACAGTGAGAGGCCCGTGTACCGCAAAAAAAAAAAAAGAAAAAAGAAAAAAGAAACCCATCCACACCTAGAGATTGTCATACAGAGTGAAGTCAGTCAGAAAGAGAAAGACAAATATCGTATAATATCACTTATATGTGGAATCTAGAAAAATGGTACAGATGAACTTATTCGCAAAGCAGAAATAGAGTCACGGATGGAGAAAACTTACGGTTACCAAGGGGGGGAAGATGGGACGGGATGAATTGGGAGAATGGGACTGACCTATATGCACTACTATGCATAATATAGATAACTAATGAGAACCTACTGTATAGCACAGGGGACTCTACTCAGTGCTCTGTGGTGACCTAAATGGGAAGGAAATCTAAACAAGAGGGGATATATATATACGTAGAGCTGATTCACTTTGCTGTACAGCAGAAACTAACACAACATTGTAAAGCAACTATATCCAATAAAAATTAATGATAAATAAATAAATAAATTCTTCCCACCCATCGAGGCTCAAAGGAAAAAAGGATCCCATCCACCCCTCGGTGGTCATCATAGACGGCTCACTCCAAGGCTGCAAACTGGGGCCTGGGATGGGGCTTTCATCTGTCTCACGTGGTATTGGCTGGCACTTTTTTTAAAAGTGGGTTATTTGGCAACATTAAATGTGAGAAGTTTTGAAGACTTGGAAGATTCAGGAACGTTGAGCCTGCATCCCCACAGGGCATCCGTAGCTGGAGTTGAGGAGGGATGGC
The DNA here is from genome assembly GCF_025265405.1 of Mesoplodon densirostris. NCBI lineage: Eukaryota > Metazoa > Chordata > Mammalia > Artiodactyla > Ziphiidae > Mesoplodon > Mesoplodon densirostris. The sequence goes on from NC_082676.1 coordinate 6,356,409, forward strand.
TGCTCCCTAGAGGCCAGTGTTTCTCAGCTGGGTGGGATTTTACCCTTCAGGGGACATTTAGCAACATCTGGAGACATTTTTGTTTGTTACAAATGGGGGGAGGGTGCTATTGGCATCTACTGGGTGGAGGTCAGGGGTGCTGGTAAACACCCCACCGCGCACAGGCCAGCTCCCCAGAATGAAGACTGCGCAGCCCCAAGTGTCGAGAGGGCCCAAGGCGAGCAGCCCTGCTGCAGACAGTGTGCAGGGCCCAGTTTGCCACAGTCTGCATCGCTCCCTATTGCTTCCCCGAGAGCCAAGCCCAGACTGAGTTGCCCTTTGTCATCTTACACGGGGTCTCTTCATTAGTTTTCATTATTGTCTGGCCCTATTTTAACAAGATCCTATGTTAACACGTTTCTACTTTTGACTCTGTGGCCAGTGCCCATGCGTGCCCCCCCTTGCCTCCCACTGCAGGCCGCTCATCTTTCTATAACTTAAATCTGATCCTGTTACACCGCCATCCCTCAGGCTAGACTATGGAACAGATGCCTCTTATTGAAGATGGAAGAGGACAAAGGGAGAAGGAGCCTGGACCCCTGACAGCATCAGCCCGAACAACCGCACTGAGATACAAAAGGGAAACCGACTTCTATCCAGCCCCGGTCACTGTTAGTGTGATCTTTGTTATAGCAGCCACTGTAGTAATCTAATAAAGTAAGTTAGTATCAGAGGCTCAAGGATGTGACCCTGGCTGACTTCGTGGCCTTAGATTGACATCTCTGACTTCAGTTCCCTGGAAACTGAACTAGAGCATTTGCGTAATTTCTGGGTCCTTTCCAGTCCCAGTTTCCTAGGTCTTGCCTCATCACCATTCCCATCCCCGGTTTCCATGAGAGAAACACACTGTGCTGTATCTCCTGTGTCACTCGCGCCCTTCTCACGGCCCACCTGGGGGCAAAGACCACAATTCGGGAAGTGCTGCCTGGATGACCCCTTCCTTCTAACACCCTTACTCTGTCATCTTCCAAGGAAGGCTGTGCAGAAATGGCTGCACTGGAGAGCTCTCCATCTGGTGTGGGAGTCCTAAGGAAGACAGGGGTCTGAGAGGTTCCCCCGCAGGAAATGAAGGAATTAGTGACACTCATTCATTTCTTCCAGGAAAGAAAGCTATGACTTGAACTCAAAAGATTGCCTCAAACTATAATACCTGCCCGGAAAACCTTGACATGCCCGAGCCTGGGGCAGTCTTCACAAGCTACCAGGGGTGAAGGATCATTTTTTTTTTTATTGTCAACACATTGTAGATCGATATGTGGTCCTACCATGCATGGCTACCAGCCACACCATCTGTCTATCCTCTGTTCAATGAAACGAGACGCTGGTCGGAGGCTTCGATGTGGTACAGGGTCCGACTGCTGTACAGGTTTCTCAGCATTCTCCCCTAAATCCCTCAAAGACAAGTAGCCCACTTTTCTCCAATGGGCACCAAAACCTCAAACCACACTTTGAGTGGGCATGGTATAGGGCATTTGCTTGCCCTTGGGAGAAACTCACTGGAGCTAGAAGGTAGAGATCGGGGTGTAAGCTGAGCCACACTGGAGGCTGTCACTAACTAAGCCAACCATCTGTAACTTACCTCTTAGAGTAGAAGGTGTTGTATTGGATAAAACATATTTCCCCCCAAAGAGGTCAACACCAAACTGAGCTTAAACAAAAGACAGAACTGACGTAAAGGAGGGGTGGTATCTGGGAGATCCAATGGCTGGGTGTTGCCAGGCCTGGGGAGGGGGCTTGACCAGGGTGTAGGATCCCAACCCTCTCTATCTCCAGCTCAGGTCTGTTTTTCTCCCCATCACTGTGTGAAGCCCTATGACCCTGTTTCCCTGCTGCTCTTAGAGGTGACCACCCAGCTCCTACTGTGGCTACTTATGGCCTTTTGAGGTTGTACCTTTGAAGAAAAGAGAACCCTCCTGCCCCTAACACACACCAACAAACTGAGGCCTGGATCCTTGCCGTCATGCTGGCTGTCAGCCAGGGGTGGGGTGCTCTCAATTCCTAGAGGCCGCTCCCAGGTCTTTACCAGGTGGCCCCTCCATCAGCAACAAAACATGATCTTTCAATGAGTCCTTCTCACATGTTGGATCTCTCTCACTTCTCCTTCTGCTACCTGCCAGAGAAAGCTCTCTGCTTTCCAGGGGCTCATGTGATTAGAATGAGCTCGTCCAGGTAATCTCCCTTTTGATGAACTCATAGTCAACTGATTAGCAGCCTTAATTACATCTCAAAATCCCTTTTGCTGTATAATGTGCCATAATCACAGGAGTGATAACTCAGCATAGTCACAGTTCTGGGGACTTGGGCAGGAAATCTTGGGGACACCATTTTGGAATTCTGCCAACCACAGAAGGACCATGCCTTCAGAGATGTGTCTTTTTTTATTAGGGAGGGAAGCCTTTCCAAGGATACCCCTGCCAGATTCCCTTGGGGTCCCAGTGGACAGGACTGGGTCACATGCCCATCCTGGCCGCAAAGGAAGCTGGCAAACAGGCCTCTGGTACTTTCAGCCTCTATCACGGACTGAAAGGGTTTGGTCAGAAAGGAAGAAGATGGAGGGAGGAGATGGCTGTTGGGAGGCAGCAATCTTGTCGGCCACACATGCTCAGACCAAGGGTTTTCTATTCCTCTTTGTCCAACTCATTTCTTTCATTTTGTAATGAAGTATTGACTGATTTACTCCTTCATTGTCTGTCTTTCCCCAAAGACTGGTCTTTATCTGTGGAGTCTTCCAAGGAAGCAGCACCAGTCACTCATGAACAAGGTCCTTAATACCCACCGCCCCCAAATGTAGGAGGAAAGTGCTCTGAAATTTTGGTGGTAACTTGTATCAGTTAGCCTTTGCTGTGTAACAAATCATTCCACACTTAGTGGTATCAAACAGCGAACGTGTTTTTTAAACTTTTCATGATTCTGTTGGTTGGCTGGGCTGTCTCTGGTCTGGGTTGGCTCGGCAGGGGGCTGGCTGATCTAGAATGGCCTCACTCGCATGCCTGGGGTCATGTCTGAGATGGCTGAGCCTGTCTCTGTGTGCTTGTGTTCCTGGTGGCAGAAAGGTCTCCTGCAGGAGCAAGGGATGGCAAACCCAGTGCAGAAGCACTTTTCAGTCTTCTGCTTGTATCATGTTTGCTAACCTCCCATTGGCCAAAGCAAGTCACACGGCCAAGCCAAGATCCAAAGCGTGGACAAATAAACTCCATTTCTTGATAGGAGAAGCAACAAAATATTGTGACCATTTTTCCCCCTACTGGGGTCTTTATTTAGCACAGATTTCTGTGAAGCAGAACATTGTTTCCCAGTGGCCAAGTGATACTCACACAGATGTCAACTCTATTCTCATACATGAAAAGAGGCAAATTCCAACCATTCAGCCATCCAGCCCTGATGGAAATGGTTCTTAGACAATCAAACAGTAGGAACCAGGAACACTTAAATGAATTTTCCTAAGAAACATTCAGTCCTGGTTCCAATCATCTCTACTCCACTCAAGTTTTCCATTTTGGGGGAAAATCCATTTTATGCCCAAAGTTTTCATATCTCAACATTATGAAGTCACTGTTGTTGACAACTAAACCAAACTTCTCACGAAATGCAGCCACATTCATCTGTCAGAGAGAAGGTGTCCTTTCAGACACCTTGACCACCTTTTCATCACAATCTGCAGGCATCTGTCAAAATGTACTGTACCTTATAAATATGTATAATGCCAGTTCTCATATTTTGTGCTAGGAGAGGGTATCAATGCTACAATTAATTAGTCTAATTTGCATTCAAGACTGTACATAATTAATTTCTTCATTAAAAGCTTTCAACATTTCTTTGCGGAAAGTGCAAAAGATCATTGATGAGGTTTGAAGAAGCAATTAGTAACAAAATACGTCAATGCCGGAATGGGAAGGTAGTAACAGGAGAACCCCATGCCATTCAAAGCCGAGGTGATCCTGTGACTTAGAGATGTTTGTTTTTCACCGGATCTGTTCCAGGTTGTCATTTTCAGGTAAAGACAATTCTTCTCATTTTTTCTTCCTCCCCAAGCTGTTTTTCCCCTTATGTGGTGTCTATGAGCTGCTGGTGAAGAGCTTTAATCAGAAATATCTGACAAATAGAAGATTCTTGGCCTATCCTTGTGGTGTTCTGTTGGGCAGACTCCTGGAAAAATCAAGTACATTCCTCCTCATATAACCACTGCCATAATATTGATTAAGACAATAATAAGAAACTTTACTGGGTGCTTGCTATTTCTCAGGCACCACTAGAAGTTTTATATGCATGATTTCATTTCACGCTCACAAAACAACATTCTACTATTATTACTCCCTATTTAATATGTTAGGACAGAAGTTGACATATTATGGCCCAGGGGCCAAATCTGGCCACGCTCATTCATTTACCATCAGTGGCAGAGGTTGCGAAAGAGAACATACAACCCTCAAAAATGAAAATATTTACCATCTGACATTGTATTAATTTCCTGCTGCTGCTATAATAAATTACCACAAACTTGGTGCCTTAACACACATGTATTTTCTTACAGTTCTGGTGGTCAAAAGTCTGAAATGGGTCTCACTACACTAAAATCAAGGTGTTGACCCAACATTGTTTTTTTTGTTTTTTGTTTTTGTTTTTGTTTTTGTTTTTTTGTGGTACGCGGGCCTCTCACTGTTGTGGTCTCTCCCATTGCGGAGCACAGGCTCCGGACATGCAAGCTCAGCGGCCATAGCTCACGGGCCCAGCCGCTCCGCAGCATGTGGGATCTTCCTGGACCGGGGCACGAACCCGTGTCCCCTGCATCGGCAGGCGGACTCTCAACCACTGCGCCACCAGGCAAGCCCGACCCAACATTGTTAATCAACTAGGCTGCAATGTAAAATAAAAATTTTTTTAATTTTCAAAAAATTTTTAAATCAAATAAATTGAAATAAAATCAAGGTGTGGACAGAGCCGTCCTTCTGGAGGCTCTGGGAAGAATTCGTTTCCTTGCCTTTTCCAGCTTCTAGAAGCTGCCCACATTCCTTAGCTCGTGGCCCCTTCCTCCATCTTCAAAGCCAGCAATGGCCAGTGGAGCTGTTCTCCTCTTGCACTCTGACACTACACCTCCTGCCTCCCTCGTTCCCTTATAAGAAACCTTGTGGTTACATTAATCCCACTTGGATAATCCAGGATAATCTCCCCATCTCAAGATCCTTAACCCCATTACGTCTGCAACGTCCCTTTTTGCAGTGAAATGAAACATATTCACAGGTTCCAGGAATTAGGATACAGACATCGAGGGCCACTGTTCCACTGAATGTTAAGTCCTTTGCAGAAAAAGCTCTTTTTTTTTTTTTTTTTTTTTTGTGGTACGCAGGCCTCTCACTGTTGTGGCCTCTCCCGCTGCAGAGCACAGGCTCCGGACGCGCAGGCTCAGTGGCCATGGCTCACGGGCCCAGCCGCTCTGCGGCATGTGGGATCTTCCCGGACCGGGCCACAAACCCATGTCCCCTGCATCGGCAGGCGGACTCTCAACCACTGCACCACCAGGGAAGGGAAGCCCCAGAAAAAGCTCTTGATAAGGAAGCTGTTTAGTTAGTTGACAGCCTTATCTTCCAGGAGCATATATCTCTTGCAGCAAGCAATTCTGTTTGGCTTGGTCTCTGTATTGTTTAAAACAGACACAGGGAATTCTGTTGGCTTCACTTCTCAAATACCTAGTGTGTAGTAGGAGTTCAGTTAATATTTGTTGAGTAGATAGATGGATGGATGGATGGGTGGGCGGATAGACGAATGGCAGCATGACTTACCCAAAGTCCTATAACTAGTTAATTAAGAAACTAGGATTTGAAGTCAGGGCTGTTTGACTCCAGACAGGTCACTCGTTCCAATGTTCTTACACCCCAAGCTGCCCACATTCCTTAGCTCGCGGCCCCTTCCTCCATCTTCAAAGCCAGATGGCCTCTTAGGGTGGAGGAAAGGCAGTATCTCTTTCCCTCTACCTACTTACAGCTACTTACCATTTACATCTGAGCTATTTCCTTATTTAAACGGCAGTGGACTGGAATTTTGCTTCATAACTCACGGACAGTCAGGAGTGGAAAAAATTCTCTATCGATGCTAATTCTTGTTGTTCTTCGCTAACTTCTACAGTGGTTAGGGCAGAGATGCCACTAGCCTGAGAGATACCATGAAACTAGAAATCGGCAAGATCTGATCTTGCCTCTGTTCCCTTCTGCACATCTCCCTCCCCCTCCAAGTCTTTCATCTACGGTGTGTTGCAGCCGAGGCTCCAAAGGGAAGGGCGTGGCTCTGTCTCTTTAGCCACACAACAAACATTTGCCCAGTCAACAAACCACCCGGGAGAAATGGACATTCAAGTACCTTCTTTGTCTCTTGATGGTGCCCACAACACACCTTCCCCTCCCAGGGCCCACTTATGGGAGGAGAAACGGTGACAGTCCTGAACTCCCCTAGAACAGGGCCACCTGCTGCTTGTCGATTAGGAGAAGATAAATAAGCCACTTTACCCACCTTGAACCTTCCTTGCCTCCTCACTTAAACAGCGATAACTGTATCTCACAGAGTGGACAGGAAGACACCCTCCCTCCGCTCCATGTTAAGTAAATTTTTAAAAATATTTATTTTATTTATTTATTTGGTTGCGCTGGGTCTTGGCTGCAGCAGGCGGGCTCCTTAGTTGCGGCATGATGTGGGATCTAGTTCCCTGACTGAACTAGGGATCGAACTCGGGGCCCCTGCTTTGGGAATGCAGGGGCTTAACTGTTGTGCCACCAGGGAAGTCCCCATTTTAAGTAAACTTTTGATTGAAGCATAGCATCCGGTAAGTCTGCACAACATTTTGAATGAATGACTCGGACTGACTGATGCATAAGCCACTGGGCACAGGTGCTATTCATTCATTCATTCATTTATTCATTCAGCAAATATCAATTAACCACCTGCCAGTACCGAGCACATTTCTAGGAGCTGGGCAAACATCAGAAAACAAAACCTTGTCATGAAACCTCGTCCTCCTGGTGCTTACAATTAAACAAAATTTTAAAATAAAGCAGGGGGTGTCTGATAGCAGTAAACTGCCTAGAGAAAAATAAAGCAGGGGAGGGGACTAGAGGTGAGCATTAGGGGCAGCGGTCAGGGTGACAGTCAGGGGAGACCTTCGGAGGTGAGTCTGTGGCTCCCTGGGACGTGCAGGCGGAGGGGACAGCAGCCCACGCTGAGAGCAGGCCTGATGGGTTCCAGAAACACAGGGAGGCCAGCGCGGCGGGGTGGAACATGCAGGGGGCTGGTGGGAGCAGAGGGAAGGGGGCCATATCCCAGGGTCCTGGGGGCCTTGGTTCTACCCTGTGTGTAAGGGGAGTTGCTGGAGCCGCAGTGAGATTCTACCTGGCTTGACAGGGCTCCTCCAGCTGCCAAATTAACAGCCAGCAGCGAGCCTGGCGGAGGCTATTCTGGAATGTCAGTGCTCTCTATGTAGTGGTTCTGCTGTAACAGAAGACCTTGTGAAATGAATTCTGCATATTTACTGCTTGCAATACATAACACATGTCTACACACATTATACATTGATATATACATATTACTCTACAGGACTGGGTGCACGAACCAGCACTCTAAGGAGATCTCAGGGATTTTCAAGGCTACGTTTTGCCCTAGAAGATGTTCACCTTTCTCGCTGACTTTAGCATCTTACCCTAGTGTTATGCCACACTCCACTGTATACACCTGCCCAGGTTTATATGCCCTTGCCCCAAAGACAAGGGCTCTCCCCTGGCTCTAGCTCATCCAACTACAAAAAATCCACGACAAATATTTGAATTGAAGTAGTCCTACCTCCTTGCATATTAGGGAGGCATTTTGCAGAGTTCAGTCATTAAGAGATCATCTGGGTTCAAGCAGACCTTGCCTGTCTCATCATAGCCGTGTTCCAGCCCTAGAACAGTGCCTGCCACACAGAGACTCTCAACAAAGATCTGTTGAATGAATGGATTCCGTCAAAGCAAGAGGTAATGTGGCGTTCAGAACAAATGAAAATAGAAAACTGAAGAGTTTAGGATTTTATGCATCAGGGTTTTGGGGGGTAACGATGACTTTTGCTAAGATCTCTTGAAATCCGGTGCAGCTGAATTAAATAACATGAAAGAGCAGGTAAAAGGGCAGGTATGTGTCTCCAAGTTGAGGTCACACCTTTCACAAAACCATAATGGTTTGACTGACAGTCTTAGGAGAATCCTTCATTCCCTTTGTAGCGAAGGAGGAGATTAAAGGGTCCTGTTCAAAGCACGGATCCTGGCTATTAGTGGGCCTGGCATTTCAAATGCTTTTAGCCACTCTTCACAAGAGCTTATGCTTAAAGGGGTCAGGAGGATCTGGGGTGTTGCTAGCCACTCAGGCAAGAAGTCCCTCCCTCTAAGAACATGCTGGAAGGCTGGTGATTGGGCAGGCAGTGAGGGGTACGGAGCAGGAAGAAGCTGGACCCAGACAGAATCGGGCACGTCCTGCCCCCAACAAGTGTCTGGCCTGTCTGTATACAGAGAGTAACAGACTCATTCATATGTTGACTTGCCGCATTGTACTGGGGACTTGAGTACTGGGAAAATAAAGATGATTAAGAGACGATCCCTTCCCTGGGGATTCAGGGACAATTTAGAAATATTTGATTGTTTATTGACACAAACGGCATTCATTTCTGAAGTTCTGCAAGGTTAAATAATCTACACAAAAAGGATTAAAACAATAACAAACAGAAACATCACAGTGTGTGATGGGGTAGGGCTAGGAGGGGGTGATCTTCCAATGAAGTCTAGAGCAGACATGAAATCCCAAACAGCAGTCATACCCCACCTCCAGCCATCCTTTAGTAAAACAACAAATAGCCATAGCCACAAACCACACAAAACTGAGAAGCAGTGAGCTCAAGTCTCGGCTCCAACAAAAGAATCCTCCAGAAATCATCCTCTGGCAACAGCTTCTTTACTGGGGAGAGAGATTATTGCGTAGGAACTCAAGACCAGCTCCGAAGACCTCATTAACCCAGGGATCCCTGCAGCCCCCAGCCCATACACCTTACTCTTTCTGCCCTTGGAAACAGTGAGGAAGTATCCCCAAAGAATACACTGCTCAGACTTTGTTGATGATTAAATTGCACCCCAAACCCAACAGAGGGTGAGTTCAGAATTTGGGGATCGTGCAAAGATCAGAGAAGATGGGGAACCATTCTAAAGAGTGCATGATGCTTCAGTTTTCCAAAAATCCTACTCGAACAATAAAGGGACTTATGCACTGGCTCAGAATCAGAAAAGTCAAGAGTAATGTTAGTTTCAGGCAAGGCTCGATCCAGCAGCTCATGCACACCGCCAAGGACTTGGTTTCTCTCCACCTCTTCTTTCTTCATTCTGCAGTGAGTTTGTCCCCAGGCTGTACCGAGCAACTGCCAGCAGGCCCAGTCTCTCCCTCTTTGGTAGCAAAATGGTGCACTCGGTTTTAAATTCCAAATCTTTACACTCTACACGTGATGCAGCACAAGAGAGCTTTCTTCTTCCAGAAGCCCCTATAAATATCACTTCATATCAGATTTTTTAAATAATATGTTTTTAAATTTTAGAATAGTTTCAGATTTACAGAAGAAAATTGCAAAAACAGTACCAGGAGTTCCCATACATCCCACACCTTGCTTCTTCTATTGTTAACATCTTAGATGAGTATGTGTCATGATTAATAACCAGTGTCGATACATGATTATTAACTAAAGTCCAAAGTATATTCAGATTCCCTTAGCTTTTCCCTAATGTCCTTTTTCTGGTTCAGGATCCCACCCAGGATGCCACATGACATTTAGTCGTAGTGTCTCCCTTGGCTGTGATAGATTCTCATTTTCCTTGCTTTGGATGACTTCGGCAGTTGGGAGGAGAACTGCTCGGATATTCCCCAGACTGTCCCTCATTTCAGATTTGTCTGATGTTTTCTCATGAATATCCTGGGGTCATGAGTTTGGGGGAGGAAGACCCCACAGGTAAAGTGCCCTTCTTATCACGTCATATGAAAGGTCCACACCAGAAACGTTGTTTATCACTGTTGTTGACCTAGATCACCTGGCTGAGGTCATATTTGCCAGGTTTCTCTGCTGTAAAGTTACTCTTTTTTTCACCCTTTCCATCCTGTGCTCTTTGGAGGGACATCACTAGGTGCAGCCCACACTTAAGAAATGGGGGAATTATGCTCCATCTCACTGGGGGTGAAGTATCTACAGAGATTATTTGGAATTTTTCTGCATGGGACATAGGTCTATTTTTATGTATTTATTTATTCATTGTTCACTCATTTACTTATATCACTGTGGACTGTGCATCTTTTTATTTTATGTTTTGGGTTATAATCCAACACGACTTCACTTTTCTGTTCAAATTGTTCTAGCTTTGACCATTGGGAGGCTCTGGTGTCCCTTTGACATGCCCGCGTTATTGTGGGTTTTGTTTTTTTTTAATAGTTTCTTACTTTCTGACACTGTAAGGTGCTGCAGGTTCATCTTATATATTTCCCACCCAGGCCCTGGGATCTCCAAGGAGCAGCAAGGAGCCCTGGTTCCTTTTAGTTGATAATGACGTTAGAAACTAAGATCTAGACTCTAGGTGGGCCTCTTGGTACTGGGGTGCCATTGCTTCCAGGCCCTCTCAGCTGACAGAGCAAGGAAATACATGCCTTCTTCACATCGTCTTGATGTGGATTTGGTGATGTGTCCATCCACTGAACCAATCCTTGTGTCCTGGGGGGTCGAACTTGACAACCGGTTTTAGCCAATCAGGGTCCACCCGGAGGCCGGTGGTGGGATACTCTTGACTCAGAATTCAGGGCTAAGAACAGAGGAGGTGCGGCTTCCTCAAGAACACACAACATGCCCATAGGAAGAGTGGAAATTGATGTTCAAGGGCAAGCACAGATAACCATCGCCCTGGGGGGAAATCAATAACAGAGACCAGAAAGAACTAAAGTCTCTTGAGCCTAATGGTCTATGAGCCACTTTCCTTTGGAGAAAGTGCTGAGCAGTAAGTGACTTGAGAAAATGATAAATTCCTCGGGCGTCTATTCCCATAGTCACATGTGCGTTAATGAAATATTTTTAATCTTGTCCTTCAAACCAGCTGGCTTGTCTCCTAATAGGTTCCAATTAAATCCTTTTTTCAAATTATGTTGTTGTTAAAGACTTTGCTGTCTTCACATGATTTTCCCCCCACCCCTTCTGGCCTCGACCTTCTCAAAATTGCCTTGCCTTCCCCCCTTTCCTATTAAAAAATGGAAAATTGCACAGTTCACCTAATTAGTCAAATTTGAATTGTATGTGGCTATCACAGCCATTCCCAATGGCTGAATTTCACACACCATTGGAAAAGATGTGGTAGAAATGTCATTGTTGATTTCTACCCACACTCCAGTGATACTGTTCAATTATAAAAGGAATTATTTGGCTTTCTGCCATTGTGATGCTCCAGCAATATGCTATTAACCTTTATTGATTTTTGCTTAAATATATTCAAGATGGGTACATTTTTGCAAATCTAATGTGCTGGTATTTAAACGGAAATATTTCATTAAATGGATTTTCTTTTTAAATGAAACTTGCCAAATGATTATAAATGACAGGAGATGAGTTTGGAACTTGAACGAGATGTGCAGAGATTCTGGGAAGAGGGTTTTCTGTGCTACCAAGTGGCCTGGGAAGTTGGAGAAGGTTTTGAGAGGAATACGTGCAGCACAGAAGGGAGATTCTTGCCCCGACATGCATCTAGGGCAGGGAATGTAAAAACAGGTCCCTTGCAGGTAGCTGTGTGTCTTGGAGCCGACACAGGTGAGGGGCTGGCTGGCTGGCAGAAGATGGCCATCAAAGATGATGATGATGAATATTGGCCCCATCAAGTATCCATCACCCATGCCTATCATGGACTATCACTAGTCAGAATTTTAGAAGAAATGTCTACAATTTGAGGGGAACTCACAGAAGTCCAATCTGCTGTACTTTATTAACTGGAAACACCACGAGGGCAACCTCTTGGGGGAAGGACCTCCTTTCTGCTTTTCCACCTCCCTCGTGGCCTCACCTTACATTTACAAAGATTCCTCTACCTTCAGGAAAGGCTTTTTTTGTGTGGTTTTGTGTGTGTTTCTTTGGTGTGTGTGTGTGTGTGTGTTTCTGTGGGCAATGATGTTGTATTGTTCTTCTGTGATTTAGGAAATGGTTACCAAGGAAACTTCAGCTCAGCCAACCCGGGTGTGGAGAGGACACGGTAAAACATTCTAATGAATTTTCCAGGCACCTGTATATACACCTGTGTGCACCTGAAATACATTCAGGTCTTGACTAGCACCATCCAGAGAGGGGGGCATTGAAACTGAAAATTCCAAACACCAAGTGACCCACGCCTTGGGTGTGTCCTTGGGATGTATTCGGTATAAATGGGGTTGGAGAAGGAGCTGCTTTCCAAATTGCTCTAGAATATGCACAACTTGAGGAAATACTAAAATGCGTGTTTACAAAGTGGGAAGTCCCAGGGATACTGTCTTGGACAATTGACAACTTTCAGTGTTTGTCCAGAAAGTCAAGTTTTGGGACTTCCCTGGTGGCACAGTGGTTAAGACTCTGCGCTCCCGGGCTTCCCTGGTGGCGCAGTGGTTGAGAGTCTGCCTGCCGATGCAGGGGACACGGGTTCGTGCCCCGGTCTGGGAAGATCCCACATGCCGCGGAGCGGCTGGGCCCGTGAGCCATGGCCGTTGAGTCTGCGCGTCCGGAACCTGTGCTCCGCAACGGGGAGAGGCCACAACAGTGAGAGGCCCGCGTACCGCAAAAAAAAAAAAAAAAAAAAAGACTCTGCGCTCCCAATGCAGGGGGCCCGGGTTCGATCCCTGGTCAAGGAACTAGATCCCACATGCATGCTGCAACTAAGAGTTCGTATGCCACAACTAAAGAGCCCGCGTGCTGCAACTAAGACCCAGAGTGACCAAATAAATAAATAAATATGAAAATAAATAAGTAAAATTTAAAAAGAAAAAAAGAAAGTCAAGTTTTCCATAGGTATGGACACAAAGTGATTCCCTCCTGCAGAGGGTGAACCAAACTTATCCTTGCTTGACATTTCTTATTCAGACTAAAACCCCTTGACTTTGTGAGGGCTGACTTAACCCACCCAGTGAGCTCGGGGCCTGAAGGAGCGTGAGTCAAATATGTATTACTCTGCCACAACTCTTAAAATAATTCAATGATAATTACCACGGACGGTGTTACACTCTGTGCCCTGCCCCCATTTAGGTAGTCGGCTCCGCTTTCACCTGGTTAGACCAAAATCTTAAGAGCTGCCATCGACCTCTCACTTTCACATGCTCTATCCCATCTGTCAGTAGTTCCTATTGGCCACATCTTCAGAACGGATGCAGGATGTGACCACCTCTCATCCCTTGCGTCATCCGGGCCCCTTTCGAAGCCACCGTCACTTCTCGTCTGGACCCTGCAGCCTCCCAGCTGGCTCTCTGCTTCTGCTCTAACCCCACATGCCTCACTCGTGCAGCGACCAACAGAGCCTGTCACTCCCCTGCTCAGGAGCTCCAGTGGCTCCCACCCCACACGGAACGAGAGGCAAGGCCGGCAGTGACCTGCGTCACTGGCTTCTGCCCTTTTCCAGCCTCATCACTTGCTCTCGCCTCGATACCCAAGTTCCAGCCGCAACGGCCTTGGACTTGCACCTGACAACCGTGATCTCGTTCGGGGCTTCTGATGAGCTGTTCCCTCTGCCACCAGACTCGTCTCCTCCCAAATATCCACCGGGCTGTGTCCTTCCCTCTTATCACCTCCCCCAAGAAGCTTTTCCCATCCTCTCTACCTAAAATAGCACACACAGCACCCTCTCATTCTGCTCAGTTGTGTTTCCCTGCTTTGTTTGTCCTAATAATAATAGTTCACCCTTACGTACCACAAGGCAAGGGATACACACCTATTCACTCATCTAACATTCACCGTGATGCCAAGAAGCAGACTCTCTTATTGCACCAACTTTACAGGTGAGAAAACCAAGGCTTGGCAAGGCCAGATATCCTGAGGAGGGTCCTCCATCCTCCCGGCATTTGGCTGCAGTGTCTGCATCGTGAACCACTAAACACACCACACTTCCCACTGCCAAACATTCTCTTCTAGATCCATCTGTGGACTGACTGTCCTCCAGCCAGGAAGTGGCTTTGTCGGTTTCGTTCTTGGACGTAGCTCCGCAGATGCAGTGCTCGGCGAACAGTAGGTGCTCATGAAATATTTGTTGAATGAATACCGGACGCCACGGTAAGGGTGTGACACACACTCATTCACGTCATCCTCAGAACAGTACTTTGGGAGAGGTGCAGGTTTAGCGCTGTTTTACAGTCATGGAGATGGAGGCCCAGGCGGGTTTCAGGGTTTGCTGTGCTACGGTCGGCCAGGGCTGGGGTGGAAGTGCTCCTTGGACTCCAAACCCCGGCTTTGTCCACAGGCCTGGGGCCGGGGGTGCCGAGTTGGATGGGGCAGCTTCAGGGCCTCCCCTCAGCGGCCTCAAACTGAGAAAAGTAGCTGAAGGAGAGGCACGTGGGCCCAGAAGGGGAACTTTCAAAGCTGAGCTAGACCAGGGGCCCCAGAAAGTTTCCCTGGGGTCAGTGTATAGAGAGTGCAGATGGGCAGAGCAAAGGTCCAGTGTCAGGAGCGGGGATGCAGCCCAGGAGGGGGCAGTGTGGCAGGCAAGTGGTGACAGGATGAAGCAGCGGGGAGATTGTTGTCCTGCAGGCTCGGCTAAGGTGCTGGCCCTCCTCTGGGAGCACTGAGAAGCCAGGAAGGGATTTTCAACTGTGTTTAAGTTGGGAGAGGATAATATCTTGAAAGTTACTGGCCCTTGCCTTGCACCTCTGAGTGTTACCATGGGGAAAGGCAGGTTCTTACAATGCAGAGTCCCAGACCAGCTCCTAGAGTCCCCCCTGGGAAGGGCTGGGGTGGGGCCCTGGAGTCTGCATTTCAGAGTGGCATCCGGGTTCTCCCAGACAGGGAAGGTTTCAGTACAAAAGTGCCCTTCTGGCCCCAACTGGCTGCTTTTCACCCCTTTTCTCTGGATTAAAGTGGAGAGCCGGTTTGGAAGAGAATTGGAGGAGAAAAGCAAGGGTCAAAGCCAATTTCAAAGGTGCTGGGGGACGCTCAGACCACAGTCCCCTTTTCTTCTCACCTACTTCTCAAAAGTCAGCACAGGGCCTCCCTGGTGGCGCAGTGGTTAAGAGTCCGCCTGCCGATGCAGGGGATACGGGTTCGTGCCCCGGTCTGGGAGGATCCCATATGCCGCGGAGCGGCTGGGCCCGTGAGCCATGGCCGCTGGGCCTGCGCATCCGGAGCCTGTGCTCCGCAACGGGAGAGGCCACAACAGTGAGAGGCCCGCATACCGCAAAAAAAAAAAAAAAGTCAGCACAGGATCCCTTCTTCTGAATGGCAAAGTAAGGGGCTCTCCAATTCCTGGGAAGGCCCAGGAGCTGGCAAGGTGGGAGGAGACCCCCACTGTCTCTCGAGTTGGGGTTCTGGGCCACATGGCTCTGAGTCTGCTCCGCCCTTAGTGGTCCCCCAACTCCTGCAGCAGGCCCAGAGTCTTCTGCTTGGGGCCCCTTTTACCCTCCCAAAAGCTCCAGGAGGGCCTGAGATGCTTGCTTGGTATGTATTCTTTTAGAGGTGCCACAGGCATAAGCATTCGGAGGGGTCCCGGGTAGGGGGGCGGGTCTGATGTCCAGGAGGTCCATGGATGGGTCTCCTAGACCAGCCTGGCTGTGCAGATACAAAGGGGGAGGCCAGGGGAGACTTTTAAGCTACCGCTTACTGAGCACCTAACAGGTATCTTCCATTCCTGGCACTGAGTGCTTTCAATAATGGCGAGCAAGATGAGCCTTACAGATGGCACAGTGCAGGGGCTGCGCGCTTCACGTGTGATCGGCACTGGCTCACCCCTTTACACGGGGTACTTCTGCTCATTCCCCCAGCCCTTAGATGAGCCCCACCCAAAGCCAGATCCAGAGTCACTGCAGACACGCAAAACTGGATGCTAAGTCCTGAGAGGCAACTAGAAAAGCTGGAGGATTTCTGAGAAGGTGGAGATCATAAAAGGTTAAAATAGGCAAGATTTTTGTAGGACAGAAGAGTGGACAAGGGCAGGGGCTGGGGGTTTGCCCCTCCCAGTCCCCACTCCTAGCTCTGCCGCATATCGGCTGTGTGACCTTGTGCAAGTCACTTGGCCTCTCTGAGCCTCCGATTCTGTGCAGTAAGAACTGAGGCCAAGGGATTTCCCTGGTGGCACAGTCGTTAAGAATCCACTGCCAATGCAGGGGACACAGGTTCGAGCCCTGGTCCAAGAAGATTCCAGATGCTGGGGAGCAACTAAGCCCGCGAACCACAACTGCTGAGCCCACATGCCTAGAGCCCATGCTCCGCAACAAGAGAAGCCACCACGATGAGAAACCTGCGCACCGCAACGAAGAGTAGCCCCCGCTCACCGCAACTAGAGAAAGCCCGTGCACAGCAACGAAGACCCAACGCAGCCAAAAATAAATAAAATTAATGTTTTTTAAAAAAAGAATTGAGGCCAAATGCTTCCTCCAATCCTCACCCTGAGAGGCCGCTGTTACCATTATGACTAATGGCAGCTGACAAATCCGGGTTCCTAGCTGGACCCTGCCTGCTCAGTCCAGTTTGCAAGCTGATTCAGCTGTGTTGCCCCGTTTTGGAAAATAATGCCCCTAATAATTATTTTAAAAATTGAAGGAGGGCAGAAATCCCTGGTTGCAGGTCCCCTTTGCAGCAGCTGTGCCTCCATCTCAATTTTGTTTCATTTCTAAGCCTCATCGCTTCTCCCTCTGCCACCCAGATTAGGGCCCAAGCCCTCCACGATGTTCGTTCCATCTTGTCACCTGTCAAAAGGCATTTTGTCTCCTGCTCCGTTCCCCCGAGCAAGAAATATAACAGAGTGAGACAGGGAGAACCAGAGAGAGTGAGCCAGAGAGAGGAACACAAGGGCAGAGGGGCTTGCATAGGAAAACCAGATCTCAGCTAGTGAAACATCAAACGAAACAAAACAAGGATGATTTTTTTAAAAAGTTTCTGCTGCCTTAAAGCTACAGACCTTGCATTCCAGAAGTAGATTTTGGGATGCTCCCTTGGAAAATAGCTCACCTTTGTTTGGGCACTGGGAGGATATCCTACTTTAAAACCATTTGGGGAAGGGCCTTTGAGACTTGCTGTGGCTACAATTCCGGGCTCTACCATGGAAACCAATCCACCGTGGATAAGTCTGGCAGTGATGAGGTCCCTACAGGTCTGAGCTTCCTCTTGCTGCCTCCAAATTAGCTCCCTTGTACTATTTCCAGATGAAACACAAGAAGCTGGTTAAACTGGAATTTCAGATAAACAATGGATAAATTTTTTAAGCATAAGTATGTCCCATGAAATATTTGGGATATACTTACACTAAGATTTTTGGCATAATAAATTTGGAATTAAGTATAATCATTTCATGATTTTAGTAGAAAATTTTTTTTAGTAAAGTATGTTCCAGAAGTAATTTTGGGGATTTACTGATACTAAAGATTTTAGTATAATAATTTAGAATTTAGTACAATAATTTTAGAAATTATGTATAATAATTTTAGAATAATTTTTAACATAAGTATGTCCCATGAAATATTGGGGACATAACTTATCCTAAAGATTTTGGCATAATAAATTTGGAATTTAGTATAATAACTTCAGAATTTTAGCATAATAATACTAGAGTTACTTTTTAGTATAAGTATGTCCCATGTAATAGTTGGGACATACTTATGATAAAAACTTATTTGTTGTTTATCTGAAATTTGAATTTAACTGGCTGTCTTGTACATTATTTTTTTTTTTTTTTTTGGCTGCGTTGGGTGTTCGTTGCTGCGTGCAGGTTTTCTCTAGTTGCGGCGAGTGGGGGCTACTCTTCGTTGCGGTGTGCAGGCTTCTCATTGCAGTGGCTTCTCTTGTTGTGCAGCACGGGCTCTAGGCACACGGGCTTCAGTACTTGCAGCACACGGGCTCAGTAGTTGTGGCTCGCGGGCTCTAGAGCACAGGCTCAGTAGCTGTGGCACACGGGCTTCGTTACTCCGCGGCATGTGGGATCTTTCTGGACAAGGGCTCGAACCCGTGTCCCCTGCATTGGCAGGTGGATTCTTAACCACTGCACCACCAGGGAAGTCCTGTCTTGTACTTTTTATTTGTAAGTCTGGCAACTGCTGGCAGCATACGCAGAAGAGGCTTCTGCCAGCACATCCCCTCTGAGAGAGAGAGGGGGCAGTGCCCAGGCCTCCTGGGGTTGTGGCGTCTCCCCTCAGGGAAGGGGCATTTGTTCCAGGCCAGGGAAGAATTAACCACCTGCTTTAAAGGCCCACTTTGCGCTGCCCCCTGGGCTGGGCCCTGCGCAATCAAGGTGTCTTTCCAGAGTCACGCCCCTGCAGACAGAAGCTGAGAGCAGGTGCCTCAGGGTCTGCAATCCTTTCCTGTAAAGGGCCAGATAGTCAATACTTTAGGCTTTGAGGGCCATACGGTCTCAGTGGCAGCTACTCAGTTCTGCACTGGAGCAGGAAAGCAGCCAAAGGCAATCTGTAAACAAAGGGGTGTGGCTTTGTTCTGTAAAAATGTACTTCCCCAGACAGGAAGAGGGCAGGCAGGATTGGGCTCTCGGGCCATAGTTTGAGCCTAGGGCCAGCATGTGTGCTGCGGCTGCTTGAAGGCATAGCAAAAACATAAAGCTGAGTGTGTATTAGCTGGGACTTAGGAGTGTTTAGGATCCACAGGGCCCTGCGTTCTGAGCCAATGAAGGGCAGTGGTAAAACTAGCCTGGGGTCAAATCCCAGTTCTTCCATTTTCTAGCTGTGTGACCCTGGACAAGTCACTTAGCGTCTCTGAGTCACTTTCCTCACTTGTTAAATAGGGCTGATGACAATCTAATAATAATAATAACGATGATGGAGTGAGGGAGGAGTGCAGAGATTCCAGCCACAGATTCTCTGAGCTTCTAAACGTGCATCTGGATGCTACAAAAGTGGTCCTTGGGGTTGGGGCACAGCTGTGGAGGGAGTGGGGCCCAGGGTCGGGATGAGCTCTGAGGAGGTGCCGGCACGGGGCGATGCGGCCCTGCCCCTCCCTGCTCTCATGTCCTTGTTCTCCTCCAGCTCCCTCAGCTGCAGCCACACTGGCCTCCCTGTGTTCCATGAACAAGAGCCAGGCTTGCTCCCTCCTCCAGCTCTGCTTTGCTCTTGTTCTGCACGGAAAAGCCTTTTCCCCAGAAGCCCACCGGCTCCCGCCCTCACCTCACTCTTGCTTCTTGTCCAATGTCACCCGCCCGGACCACCAAACCAGAGTGGCTTCCACCTTATCACTGTGTTTCCCGTCGTCCCGTCTCATTTCCTTTCGTGCACCTGTCATCACCCACAACTGTCTCATTTCGGGGGGTGTTTGCTTGCTCACTATCCGACTTTGCTGCTAGAACGTGAGCCTTGGAGCACAGGGACCTTGTGGAAGCCGTTCATGGCTGTGTCACCAGGACCGACACAGTGCCTGGTGCAATGTCGGCGCTTGGGAAATATTCCTAGGACCCACAAATAAGTGTGAGGGGAGAGAGAAGAAGCAGGGGGCTGGAACTGGATTCTAGGCCCACTTGCAACCTCCAGCGCGTTACAGCTGAGAAGCGGTGGGCAAACTGCTTCAGCTCTCTGAGCGTCATGCAGGGGTGGTAGGGTGTGAAACCAGACGGTGTGGACTTCTGGCTTCTGGTAATAACTGTAGATGCTGGACAAACACAAGCAACAGTTACCTGAAGGCACGGACAGTGAACAGAAGCAGGCGATACTGGAGGGGAATTGAAGCTGGGAACGGCACAGGGTAAATTTCCCATTTTTATAGTTCAGGGTAGAAACTGGTGTTTGCCCTGCGAGGGATGGAGTGCTGGGATCAAAAACCCAGTCCCACGACTGTAAAAATTAACTGAGTTCTTGGTATGTACTAGGCACTTTCCATGCATTAGCTCAATTAATTCTTACAAAACCTCTATGAGGATGAGCCTGTTTTTATCTACAGGCGTAGAGAGGGTGAGTGATTTGCCCTGGGTCACCTCACCCATAGTGATGGGCTGGGATCTGAGCCCAGGTAGCAGAGCTTGAGTCTGCAGGCTGCGCATCCCTAGGTATCCTCCCTCTGCACTGTATCTTGCAGTCTGGGGGTGGACCAGTTTGGTCAGTGTGTTTCTCACACTGACTTAAACACCCTTTCTCCACCACTCCCAGGAAAGTCAGGCATCCCAAAGGCACGCGGGCAGCAACCCAGGACTGCTTATTTTGCAAAATCAGCAAACCAGGAAGCCGGCAGCCTCTGAGTCGGAGCTGACTGCACAACCTGCAGGGCGGCCGCTCGGAGGATCCCAAGCTAAAGAACCGCTTGCCTCGTCCTGTCTGCAACCCCTGGGTGGGGTCCCCGGCCAGACCAGCTGCCCCGCCAGCTGTTTTCCTGGCGGGTGCCGCCCCTGGAGACAAAGGCCAGGCAAACTCCCACGTGGAAACGTCAAGGTGCTGAGAGATGCTGCCATGTCCTCTCCCTTGGACCCCTTCTGCATTGAGGGAAGCAGGATTGTGTAGCAGTGACGTGTGGAGCTCCAGAGTCAGATCTGCTCGTGTTCAAACTCCTGCTCTGCCACATCCAACATCTGAGTCCTTAACCTTTCTAAGCCTCGATACCCACATCTGTAAAATGGAACAGTAGCAATGAGAGAACCTACCTCTTGGGGCTGTCGTGAGGGTCACATGAGAGAGCGTGCTGGTGACTGGTCACTGCGCACCACCTCAGTCTGCACAGCTACCCCCAGCTGCCCCTGTAGCACAGATTCTTAGTTCCCGGCCAGGAACCCCAGCTGTGAGTGCTGTGGCTGATGGCTCCACATGCAGCCCTCTCGAGAGAACTATCCTGGATGACGGGTGCTGTTTCGCGTGGAGATGCCTGGGAGGAGGCATTCCCCGCCCATCACCACCACCAAGGACCAGTGAGTGACTGGTGTGGCTACAAAAGCCGGGCTCCCTTGCCTCAAGCTCGGAAGACCCTGATGCCTCTCACACTCCAGAGCTCCCCGTGGGTCAGGCTGAGGCTGAACCACAGCTTTGCTTGGTCCATCCCTGTTCCTGTCCTGCCTCTGCCTCTTTCTCTTAAAGGCTTTTCTTCTGAGAGCACCGCCCCCTCCGTAAACCACTGGCTCCATGTTTAGGGAACCTGACCTAAAATATCTCCTCGTATTTCTCTGCATTTAAAGAGGGACTCGCATCCCTTAACAAACAGTTAATTCCCAAATGGAAACTGTAGTGCACATGACTAAACAGGAACACATTACATGTTGAATGGAGCTCAAGTTTCCAGAAGGAACTTGGAGTCAGCAGTGGCCTGAGTCCCCCTGAAAGCAAATCCAGGAGGCTGCACAGCCAGCCGTGCTCCTGCCTGCTCAGGGCGGACCGTCCGGCCACCTTCCTGATGGTAGCTGGCTCTACAGGATGCAGTGACTCCGGGCCCCAGGCTCTGCCTTGTGGCCATGAAATCCACTAGGATGCTGCTCCCGTCCAGCAGGAGAGAGGCCGGGAGGAGCCACACCACTTCCCAGAAGCCTCGCCCCAGTGTGGCCCTTCTCCCTTCCACTCCCATCTCACTGGGGAGAGTTTGTCACCTGAGTGCAACCAGTTGTGAAGCAGGCTGCGTGGTGCATCACAGTAATAAACTACACCGCAGAGGAAGAAAGCTAACTTTGGTAGGCAGCTAACCTGCTCTGCCTGGGACCTTCCTTCCTTTCCTCTTTCCCTCTCTCCATTCCTTCCATAAATGTTTATTGAGCTTCTACTAAGTACCACACATGCGGGTAGCTGCTAGGGACCCAGTGTTGCCCTAACCAGACCGGTCCCTGCCCTCAGGACCTTATGGTTTTTTTGATTGGTGGTGTCTGCCTAGAACCATCCACTGACATTTGAGGCTGCATCTGGGCTGAGAGGAAAATGTTCTTAGACCCATTCACGACGTCTCCTGTGAACACAGGAGTGGGGTGGTGGCCTCAGAGCCCAATGTTTAAACCCTGACTCCATTCCTGATTCAGCTCTCATCTGTGTGGCTTTGGTCAAGCTCTCTGCTATCTTTGCATGTTGGTTTCCATGTGGCAAACACTGGTTTCAAGCAACCCACTTCTTTTTTTTTTTTTTTTTTTTTTTTTTTTTTGCTGTACGCGGGCCTCTCACTGCTGTGGCCTCTCCCGTTGCGGAGCACAGGCTCCGGACACACAGGCTCTGCGGCCATGGCTCGCAGGCCCAGCCGCTCCGCGGCATGTGGGATCTTCCGGGATAGGGGCACGAACCCGTGTCCCCTGCATCGGCAGGCGGACTCTCAACCACTGCGCCACCAGGGAAGCCCAGCAACCCACTTCTTATGATTATTTCATAGACAGAACGTACGTAGAGAGAAGGGGAGTGGCAGCACATGGAGAGGAGGGCCTCTGGAGTGTGGGTTCCGGAGTTTGCAGGACAACACAGGGTAGCTGACAGGGTCTTGGTGCTCCGGCCAGGTGTCAGGCCTGTGCCTCTGAGGTGGAGAGCCGAGTTCAGGACAGGTCCACCAGAGACCTCGCGGCTCCATGTAATATCAAATGGCAAAAGCTCTCCCAGAGATCTCCATCTCAATGCTAAGACCCAGCTCCACTCAATGACCAGCAACCTACAGTGCTGGACACCCTATGCCAAACAACTAGGAAGAGAGAAACACAACACCACCCATTAGCAGAGAGGCTGCCTAAAATCACAATGAGGTCACAGGCACCCCAAAACACACCACTGGATGCGGTCCTGCCCACCAGAAAGACAAGATCCAGCCTCATCCACCAGAACACAGGCACCAGTCCCCTCCACCAGGAAGCCTACACAACCCACTGAACCAACCTTAGCCACTGGGGGCAGACACCAAAAACAACGGGAACTACGAACCTACAGCCTGTGAAAGGAGACCCCAAACACATTAAGATAAGCAAAATGAGAAGACAGAGAGACACACAGCAGATGAAAGAGCAAGGCAAAACCCCACCAGGCTAAACAAATGAAGAGGAAATAGGCAGTCTACCTGAAAAAGAATTCAGAATAATGAGAGTAAAGGTGATCCAAAATCTTGGAAATAGAATAGACAAAATACAAGAAACGTTTAACAAGGACCTAGAAGAACTAAAGAGCAAACAAACAGAGATGAACAACACAATAAATGAAATTAAAAATTCTCTAGAAGGAGTCAATAGCAGAATAACTGAAGCAGAAGAATGGATAAGTGACCTGGAAGATAAAATAGTAGAAGTAACTACCGCAGAGCAGAATAAAGAAAAAAGAATGAAGAGAATTGAGGACAGTCTCAGAGACCTCTGGGACAACATTAAACCCACCAACATTCAAATTATAGGGGTCCCAGAAGAAGAAGAGAAAAAGAAAGGGATTGAGAAAATATTTGAAGAGATTATGTTTGAAAACTTCCCTAATATGGGAAAGGAAATAGTTAATCAAGTCCAGGAAGCACAGAGAGTCCCATACAGGATAAATCCAAGGAGAAACACGCCAAGACACATATTAATCAAACTATCAAAAATTAAATACAAAGAAAAAATATTAAAAGCAGCAAGGGAAAAACAACAAATAACATACAAGGGAATCCCCATAAGGTTAACAGCTTCAGCAGAAACTCTACAAGCCAGAAGGGAGTGGCAGGACATATTTAAAGTGATGAAAGGGAAAAACCTACAACCAAGATTACTCTACCCAGCAAGGATCTCATTCAGATTCAACAGAGAAATTAAAACCTTTACAGACAAGCAAAAGCTAAGGGAATTCAGCACCACCAAACCAGCTTTACAACAAATGCTAAAGGAATTTGTCTAGGCAGGAAACACAAGAGAAGGAAAAGACCTACAATAACAAACCCAAAACAATTAAGAAAATGGTAATAGGAACATAACTATCGATAACTACCTTAAATGTAAATGTATTAAATGCTCCAACCAAAAGACATAGACTGGCTGAATGGATACAAAAACAAGACCCGTATATATGCTGTCTACAAGAGACCCACTTCAGGCCTAGGGACACATACAGACTGAAAGTGAGGGGATGGAAAAAGATATTCCATGCAAATGGAAGTCAAAAGAAAGCTGGAGTAGCAATTCTCATATCAGACAAAACAGACTTTAAAATAAAGACTATTACAAGAGACAAAGGAGGACACTACATAATGATCAAGGGATCAATCCAAGAAGAAGATATAACAATTGTAAATATTTATGCACCCAACACAGGAGCACCTCAATACATAAAGCAAATGCTAACAGCCATAAAAGGGGAAATCGACAGTAACACAATCATAGTAGGGAACTTTAGCACCCCACTTTCACCAATGGACAGATCATCCAAAATGAAAATAAATAAGGAAACACAAGCTTTAAATAATACATTAAACAAGATGGATTTAATTGATATTTATAGGACATTCCATCCCAGAACAACAGAATACACTTTCTTCTCAAGTGCTCATGGAACATTCTCCAGGATAGATCATATCTTGGGTCACAAATCAAGCCTTGGTAAATTTAAGAAAATTGAAATTGTATCAAGTATCTTTTCTGACCACAACACTATGAGACTAGATATCAATTACAGGAAAAACTCTGTAAAAAATACAAACACATGGATGCTAAACAATACACTACTAAATAACCAAGAAATCACTGAAGAAACCAAAGAGGAAATCAAAAAATACCTAGAAACAAATGACAATGAAAACATGACGGCTCAAAACCTGTGGGATGCAGCAAAAGCAGTTCTAAGAGGGAAGTTTAGAGTAATACAGTCCTACCTCAAGAAACAAGAAACATCTCAAATAAACAACCTAACCTTACACCTAAAGCAATTAGAGAAAGAAGAACAAAAAAACCCCAAAGTTAGCAGAAGGAAAGAAATCATAAAGATCAGATCAGGGCTTCCCTGGTGGTACAGTGGTTAAGAATCTGCTGCCAGTGCAGGGGACACGGGTTCGAGCCCTGGCCCAGGAAGATCCCACATACCTTGGAGCAACTAAGCCCGTGCGCCACAACTACTAAGCCTGCGCTCTAGGGCCTGTGAGCCACGACTACTGAGGCCCATGCACCTAGAGCCCGTGCTCTGCAACAAGAGAAGCCACTGCAAATAGAAGCCCGTGCACCACAATGAAGAGTAGCCCCCACTCGCTGCAACAAGAGAAAGCCCACGTGCAGCAATGAAGACCCAATGCAGCCAAAAATAAATAAATAAAATAAATAAATTTTTAAAAAGTTAAAAAAAAGATCAGATCAGAAATAAATGAAAAAGAAATGAAGGAAACAATAGAAAAGATCAATAACACTAAAAGCTTGTTCTTTGAGAAGATAAACAAAATTGATAAACCATTAGCCAGACTCATCAGGAAAAAAAAGGGAGAAGACTCAAACCAACAGAATTAGAAATGAAAAAGGAGAAGTAACAAGTGACACTGCAGAAATACGAAGCATCATGAGAGATTACTACAAGCAACTCTATGCCAATAAAATGGACAACGTGGAAGAAATGGACACATTCTTAGAAATGCATAGCCTTCTGACATTGAACCAGGAAGAAACAGAAAATATGAACAGACCAATCACAAGCACTGAAATTGAAACTGTGATTAAAAATCTTCCAACAAACAAAAGCCCAGGACCAGATGGCTTCACAGGCAAATTCTATCAAACATTTAGAGAAGAGCTAACACCTATCCTTCTCAAACTCTTCCAAAATATAGCAGAGGGAGGAACACTCCCAACTCATTCTACAAGGCCACCATCACCCTGATACCAAAACCAGACAAAGACTTCACAAAGAAAGAAAACTACAGGCCAATATCACTGATGAACATAGATGCAAAAATCCTCAACAAAATACTAGCAAACAGAATCCAACAGCACATTAAAAGGATCATACACCATGATCACGTGGGGTTTATCCCAGGAATGCAAGGATTCTTCAGTATATGCAAATCAATCAATATGATAAACCATATTAACAAATTGAAGGAGAAAAACCATATGTTCATCTCAATAGATGCAGAAAAAGCTTTCCACAAAATTCAACACCCATTTATGATAAAAACTCTCCAGAAAGTAGGCTTAGAGGGAACTTACCTCAACATAATAAAGGCCATATATGACAAACCCACAGCCAACATCGTTCTCAATGGTGAAAACCTGAAACCGTTTCCTCTAAGATCAGGAACAAGACAAGGTTGTCCACTCTCACCACTATTATTCAACATAGTTTTGGAAGTTTTAGCCACAGCAATCAGAGAAGAAAAAGAAATAAAAGAATCCAAATCGGAAAACAAGAGGTAACGCTGTCACTGTCTGCACATGACATGTTACTACACATAGAGAATCCTAAAGATGTTACCAGACAACTACTAGAGCTAATCAATGAATCTGGCAAAGTAGCAGGATACAAAATTAATGCACAGAAATCTCTTGCATTCCTATACACTAATGATGAAAAACTATAAGACACTGATGAAAGAAATGAAAGATGATACAAACAGATGGAGAGATATACCATGTTCTTGGATTGGAAGAATCAACATTGTGAAAATGACTCTACTACCCAAAGCAATCTACAGATTCAATGCAATCCCTATCTAACTACCAATGGCATTTTTCACAGAACTAGAACAAAAAATTTCACAAGTTGCATGGAAACACAAAGGACCCCAAATAGCCAAAGCAATCTTGAGAAAGAAAAACGGAGCTGGAGGAATCAGGCTCCCGGACTTCAGACTCTCCTACAAAGCTACAGTAATCAAGACAGTATGGTACTGGCACAAAAACAGAAATATAGATCAATAGAACAGGATAGAAGGCCCAGAGATAAACCCATGCACATATGGTCACCTTATTTTTGGTAAAGGAGGCAAGAATATACAATGGAGAAAAGACAGGCTCTTCAATAAGTGGTGCTGGGAAAACTGGATGGCTACATTTAAAAGAATGAAATTAGAACAGTCCCTAACACCATACACAAAAATAAACTCAACATGGATTAAAGACCTAAGTGTAAGGCCAGACACTATCAAACTCTTAGAGGAAAACATAGGCAGAACACTCTACGACATAAAGCACAGCAAGATCCTTTTTGACCCACCTCCTAGAGAAATGGAAATAAAAACAAAAATAAACAAATGGGACCTAATGAAACTTAAAAGCTTTTGCACAGCAAAGGATACCATAAACAAGATGAAAAGACAACCCTCAGAATGGGAGAAAATTTTGCATATGAAGCATCTGACAAAGGATTAATCTCCAAAATTTACAAGCAGCTCATGCAGCTCAATATCAAAAAAACAAACAACCCAATTCAAAAATGGGCCAAAGACCTAAACAGACATTTCTCCAAAGAAGATATACAGATTGCCAACAAACACATGAAAGGATGCTCAACATCACTAATCATTAGAGAAATGCAAATCAAAACTACAATGAGGTATCACCTCACACCAGTCAGAATGGCCATCACCAAAAAATCTACAAACAATAAATGCTGGAGAGGGTGTGGAGAAAAGGGAACCCTCTTGCACTGTTGGTGGGAATGTAAATTGATACAGCCACTATGGAGAACAGTATGGAGGTTCCTTAAAAAACTAAAAATAGGGCTTCCCTGGTGGCGCAGTGGTTGAGAGTCTGCCTGCCGATGCAGGGGACACAGGTTCGAGCCCTGGTCTGGGAGGATCCCACATGCCTCAGAGCAACTGGGCCCATGAGCCACAACTACTGAGCCTGTGCGTCTGGAGCCTGTGCTCCGCAATGAGAGGCCATGATAGTGAGAGGCCCGCGCACCGTGATGAAGAGTGGCCCCCGCTCGCCGCAACTGGAGAAACCCTCGCACAGAAACGAAGACCCAACACAGCCAAAAATAAATAAATAAATAAATAAAATTAAAAAAAATATATATATATATATTTAAAAAAAAACAAAACTAAAAATAGAACTACCATACGACCCAGGAATCCCACTACTGGGCATATACCCTGAGAAAACCATAATTCAAAAAGAGTCATGTACCACAGTGTTCATTGCAGCTCTATTTACAATAGCCAGGACATGGAAGCAACCTAAGTGTCCATCGACAGATGAATGGATAAAGAAGATGTGGTACATATATACAATGGAATATTACTCAGCCATAAAAAGAAAGAAATAGAGTTATTTGTAGTGAGGTGAATGGACCTAGAGACTGTCATACAAAGTGAAGTAAGTCAGAGAGAGAAAAATAAATACTGTATGCTAACACATATATATGGAATCTAAAAAAAAAAAAAGGTTCTGAAGAACCTAGGGGCAGGACAAGAATAAAGACGCAGACGTAGAGAATGGACTTGAGGACACGGGGAGAGGGAAGGGTAAGCTGGGACAAAGTGAGAGATTGGCATGGGCATATATACACTAACAAATGTAAAATAGATAGCTAGTGGGAAGCAGCTGCACGGCACAGGGAGATCAGCTCGGTGCTTTGTGACCACCTAGAGGGGTGGGATAGGGAGGGTGGGAGGGAGACGCAAGAGGGAGGAGATATGGTGATATATGTACACATATAGCTGATTCACTTTGTTATACAGCAGCAACTAACACACCATTGTAAAGCAATTATACTCCAATAAAGATGATTTAAAAAAAAAGAATGTATGTAAAGCTCTCAGCCCATTGCATGGCCTCTGAAATTACCGCTGAGTCTTGAAAGATAATAAATCAGGGAGAATCAGGTCAAATAAGACGGAATCAGTGAGGCATGGAGAGGCCTGTGGTCTGGTGTCTCAGCGGTGAGGCAGTTCCTGGAGGGCAATAGTTCTCTGTCCGGCTCTCCGTCCCCATGACAACAGGGTCCCACAGGTCGGTGCCTTGTCTTTCCTGAAAGTGATGCTTTTGCACATCTATCCAAACATCCAAACATCTATCCAAACATCTCCTGGGAAAACAGCAATGCCGGCAAGGGGGAGGGTCGGCTGCAAAGGACACGAGCATCCAGCCCGAGGCAGGCCGCGGGGAATGTTAGAGACTGTCCCAAATCAGGGTGTCATGCCGAGCACCCGGGCACCTGCTCACCCTCTGCATGGACCGTACTCAGCTGTGAGGGTGGCAGCCGGCGGGGGTGTCTTTCTAATGACTGTGGACACCGGTGTGGCGGGAGCCGTAATTACAGTGAACGCTGACCCTCCCCAGAGGCACCTTGGGGTTGCTGAGGGCTTACGTGAACAGCGCTGGAGGGGCTGGCAGTCTCTGAGGACACGCGTGCCATCTGAATGTCGGCTAGCCCACCGTCGGAAGGGGCTTCAGAGGGAAACCAGATGCTTGATGTAAACGGAGGCAGGTGCCCCTCCAGAAATGTGGGGAAAACTCCACACCTGCACTCACGACCTGCTCTCAGAAGGAATATTTCCCCCCAGGTGTTAAAAGGAGCATCTCTCCTAGGCCCCTGAGTTGTTTCTATGTTTTTTCTTTTCTTGACACATACGTCTGTTAATAGTACACGTATATACACAGAATAAAATTTCAAATGCGTTGCAAAAGGCTGTGCAGGGAAATGTAAGCCTCTCTCCCACCCCTGAACCCCCAATTTCTCTGCTCCCTTCCCTAGAGACAAACGAACCCCTGTTACTGAGTTCTTGGGCAACCATCTTGAGATTGCTTACGTTTCTTACAAACATGCAAATGATGTTCTGTTTTTCCCGGGCACAGTGGATTGGGTGTCCTGCACACTGTTTTGCCTCTTGCTTTTGTACTTGCTCTATCTCAGGAGACTTTCTGAATTGGTACAGAGAGAACATCCCCGCTCTTTGCAGAGCAGTCTAGCATCACACCATGCAGATGTCCATCAACTGCATGACCTAATTTAAGCACATTGAGGGACATTTGTGTTGTTCCCATACCCTCACTATCCAAAGTCAGGCTGCTGTGAATAACCTTGCACATAGATCATTGTCAGGCCTGTGTCCAAGGACATCTGAAGGGCACTATTGCTGGCCCCAGAGAAAAGCATTCACTAGATTCCCACAGAGATCTACAGATTCGGAAACAGACAATGACAAATTACACACCAGAGATGTTGACACGTGCTCCCTCGGAGCTACAGCAGGTGCCTCTTTTTTTTTTTTGAATTTTATTATTATTATTTTTTATACAGCAGGTTCTTAGTAGTTATCTACTTTATACATGTTAGTGTATATATGTCAATCCCAATCTCCCAATTCATCCCACCACCACCTACCCCGTGCTTTCCCCCCTTGGTATCTGTACATTTGTTCTCTACATCTGTGTCTCTATTTCTGCCTTGCAAACCGGTTCATCTGGACCATTTTTCTAGATTCTACATAGATGCGTTAATATACAATATTTGTTTTTCTCTTTCTGACTTACTTCACTCTGTATGACAGTCTCTACGTCCATCCACGTCTCTGTAAATGACCCAATTTCGTTCCTTTTTACGGCCGAGTAATATTCCATTGTATATATGTACCACATCTTCTTTATCCATTCATCTGTTGATGGACATTTAGGTTGCTTTCATGACCTGGCTATTGTAAATAGTGCTGCAGTGAACATTGGGGTGCATGTGTCTTTTTGAATTATGTTTTTTTCTGGGTATATGCCCAGTAGTGGGATTGCTGGGTCATATGGTAATTCCATTTTTAGTTTTTTAAGTAACCTCCATCCTGCAGGTACCTCTTTAAAGGAGTTTTATTTGGGTAGTCAAGATAGGTAAGGCCTTTGTAGGACCCAGTAGAGAGAAGGACTGAAACGGGGCAGGGTAAAGGCAGGGGCTGTGTATCTGCACAGTCAAACCCCTTCTCAAATTAGCTGCGCTGGCTCTGCCACATACTGCTGATGCGACTTTGGGCCAGTTACTTAGCCTTTCTGGGCCTCAGTTTCCTCATCTGTAAGATGGGAAAGTGACACCACATGCTGCATGGGGCGGTGGAGAGGAGGAAATGAGTTGGTCCAGGTGAGGCACCGAGATCTGGTTCTTGGCAGAGCCAGGGCTCTGATAGCAGCTGTTTATTATTACTGTATTGTTGTCACTGTGGTTAGGATTATGTGTCAGGCACTGGGCATGCCACACATGATCACTTTTAACTTGCACTCTTTTTTTTTTTTTTTTTTTTTTGCGGTACACGGGCCTCTCACTGTTGTGGCCTCTCCCATCGCGGAGCACAGGCTCAGCGGCCATGGCTCACGGGCCCAGCCGCTCCGCGGCATGTGGGATCTTCCCGGACCGGGTCATGAACCCGTGTCCCCTGCATCGGCAGGCAGACTCTCAACCACTGCACCACCAGGGAAGCCCTGCACTTGTTTCTTGACGTATGTGCATAGTTAAGAAGTAAATCCGACCTGATGTGGGGAGAACTGTGTCCGGGGAAGACTGGAATCACACGTCAAGGGCAGAGCTGGGGGTGGGTTCCTTTTCCTCCACCGTGTAGTGGGGAAAATAAGACTTGTCCCCTTCCCCTATGAGCGCTACTCACTCCTCGTGTTTTGCTTAAATAGCATTTCCTCAGGAGGCCTCCCCACTGCCACCCCTTCTGGCCTAAGTCAAGGTCCCCTTTTATAACTCTGACCATCGCTTACCTTCTCCTTCAGAGTCGAATGGAGAGTTACCTCTTAATGGAGGTTAAATATGATAAATATTCCAAATTTAGCTCCTATTGTGTCATCATTATCACTTCTCACTGCACACTGTAGTGTTTTGGGACATGCTCCTCAAATTAAAGCATTTCTTTCTTCCTATGACTGCACATAACAAATACAGTACACCTGGGGACATTGCCTTCCACGCTGCAACGTTGACACCAGCCTTCATTACCCACGGCGTGTTTGCTGGGAGTAAAATCTCTTTCATTTTTTTTTTTTAATTAATTTATTTATTTATTTATGGCTGTGTTGGCTCTTCGTTTCTGTGTGAGGGCTTTCTCTAGTGGCGGCAAGTGGGGGCCACTCCTCATCGCGGTGCACGGGCCTCTCACTATCGCGGCCTCTCGTTGCGGAGCGCAGGCTCCAGACGCGCAGGCTCAGTATTTGTGGCTCACGGGGCTAGTTGCTCCGCGGCATGTGGGATCTTCCCAGACCAGGGCTCGAACCCCTGTCCCCTGCATTGGCAGGCAGATTCTCAACCACTGCGCCACCAGGGAAGCCCCCTCTTTCATTTATATGCTGCTATTTACTTCCTTCATCTTCAGTCCTAAATTCCAGACCACTTCTCCTCCGAAGGCCTCTGCAAAGGTGTTGAAACAACATCAGCTGAAACCCGGCCAAGTTCACGTGCAGAACCTCACACAGCAAAGAAGCGTTGGGTCGGGGGACTCCACGTTTTCCAAACTCCGGGAATCGCCTTCCATGCCCATCACTTGGGAGGCTGTTGCCTGATCCCCAAACACGATTCCAGCGGTCACCCTCTGCTTTTGGCTGTGTCTGCACATGCAGACGGGGCTGGCAGGATGCCTCACGCTCCCATCACTCGTTTTGGCATTCTGTACAGCCCCGATTAAACAAATGTTTTGGAAAACCATTTAAATAGCTACAAGTTGCCTTTCCTGATCCTTCTTGGCATTTGTTATATTTCCATAATATTCCCATCTGTTTTCCGATGGCAGATTCTGTGTCTGGCAGTAGAATTATTTTATAGCCTTTTGCCAGACAAATTCATTTCCTTTACTTCCCACTCTAATTATAAATTTCTAGCTCGTTGTCTCAGGGACTAAATCAGCTTGGGTTGGTCCCTCAGGTCGTCTCCAACAGAGGGTGAAGTTTGAACAGCAAAGGCCTCCCACCACGCAAGGAAAAAAAACGCGTGAGGTGTTAAAAATAAGGTAAAAATGATCAAAACCGAAAGACAAGTCATGATCTTCTTGGCTGGGGATACCACCCAGGATTTTGTCACTGACCAGAGTTATCCATCAATTCTGGCCCACTTGGCAAGAAAATGGACTCAGTGCATCTGGTGGGGTGAATGCCTCCAGAATGGCTTAGAACAATCCTTGCCTCCTGGCATTCTCACCTTTGTGTCATCCCTCTCACACTGAACTGCCCTGTGTGACCGTAGATACTGTGGGAGTTTGGGACTTTTTTCTTTTTTGGCTGCGTTGGGTCTTCGTTGCTGCAGGCGGGCTTTCTCTAGTTGCAGTGGGGGGGGGGCTGCTCTTCATTGCAGAGCACGGGCTCTAGGGCGCATGGGCTTCAGTAGTTGTGGCACACGGGCTCAGAAGCTGTGGCTCGCAGGCTCTAGAGCGCAGGCTCAGTAGTTGTGGCACACGGGCTTAGTTGCTCCGTGGCATGTGTAATCTTCCTGGACCAGGGCTCGAACCCGTGTCCCCTGCATTGGCAGGCGGATTCTTAACTACTGCGCCACCAGGGAAGCCCTGGCTCTTATTTCTTACACTGAAATACAGTAGGTGTCAGTAAATGCACAGTCAGTCATTTATTGAACGTCTACTGTGCACCAGACACAATTGGAGGTGCTAAGATACATCAGTCACCAAACAGACCAAACTCCCTGACCTCATTAGTATCTCCTGCCTTATGTTTGAGGGAAGGAGAATGGTAGAGCAATACGTAACCAAATAAAACAAATAAGCATATATGCAAAAAAGCAACTGCTTTCAAAAGCTATTAGTGGTGAAGCAAGAAAGGCTCAGTGGTAGAAATTTCTAAGAGAAACCTCCTTTAGTTGGTGTGGTTAGGGAGGTTTTTTGACATAAAGCTTTGACCTGGGAAAAGGGAGAAACCAGCCATAGGAGGAGACAGGAGGCCCAGCATGTGCAAATGCCCTGAGAGCTGTTGGAGGGACTGATGGAGGTCAGCGTGACTAAAGAAAAGCCAGCAAGGACAGACCATCAGGGGAGAAGGGGGGTCAGATGGGTGGACAGGCACAGACCGTGTCAGCCTTTGGCCGGATGAGGCAAAGATTTGGGATTTTATTTCAAATGTCAAAGGATGCCATTGATAGACCTGGGGATGATTTTTTAAAATCATATATTAATAGACTTTGGGGCTTCCCCGGTGGTGTAGTGGTTAAGAATCCACCTGCCAATGCAGGGGACACAGGTTCGAGCCCTGGTCCGGGAAGATCCCACATGCCGTGGAGCAACTGAGGCCGCGAGCCACAACTACTGAGCCCACAGGCCACAACTACTGAAGCCTGTGTGCCTACAGCCCCTGCTCCACAACAAGAGAAGCCACCGCAATGAGAGAAGCCCACGCACTGCAACGAAGAGTAATCCCCGCTCACTGCAACTAGAGAAAGTCCACCTGCATGCAGCAACGAAGACCCAATGCAGCCATAAATAAATTAATTAATTAATAGACTATTTTCAAAAATAGCAGTTTTAGGTTTACAGAAAGACTGAGCAAAAACTACAGAAAAGTTCTATATACCCTCACTTCCCCCAGCTCTAGTTTCCCCTATTATTAACCTCTTGCAATAGCGTGGTGCCTTTGTCACAACTGATGAACCAATACTGATACGTCATTAACTCGATCTTAGCTTCCAGTAGGCCTCACTCTCGGTGTTGTATACTGTATCATGTGTAATGTATGATGTACAATGTATAATGACATGTACCCACAGTTACAGTGTCATAGAGAATAGTTTCTTCCCCCTAAACATTCCCCCTGCTCCCGCATTCATCCTTCTCCTCTCCCCGCTGCCCCCAACCCCCGGCAACCACTGATTTTCATCTTGTCTCTATAGATTTGCCTTTTCCAAAATCTCAACAGTTGGCATCACAGAGCATGTAAGCTTTTCAGACGGACTTCTTTCACTCTGCAAGACGCACGTAAGGTCCCTCACTGTGTTTTTGTGGCTTGAGAGCTCATTTCTTTTTATTGCTGAGTCATATTCCATCATCCAGCTGTGCCACGGTGTGTCTATTTGATCCTTTTATGAAGAGCACGTAGTGCTGTGTGAGCATCGGGCATTCGATCGATTGGGTGATCGTCACGTCCTGTGAGGAAGGGGAGGAATCGGGCTGAGCAGAGAAGTCCAACTGTGAAGGCACGCTGTCCTCCTCTGGGTGGCTGGCTGTCCTCCCCCTTTCCCCCCAAAGCCGTCCATTCACTGGACATGGCCACCAACAGACCGATGGAAATCAGCCCGCGAGCCCCGGGTTCTCACAGCCTCTACTGAGGATGTCGGAAGCCTGAACTCACACGAGTTCCCGGGATGACAACACAATGAAAAATAAAAATACAAAAGGGACTCCTCATGAGGAAATTGTCCTCAAAACCGTTGCCACATTCGAAAATAGCATTCAGTCAATATTTCCGTGCTGGTTCCCAGGCCACAGTCGTGTCTTGTTGGAAACCCAGCCGACTGGACTTTGAAGATTCTCCTTCAGATCTGGAGGCTGATTCAGAGCTGGGCTTGGTGATTGTGTGAGCCTGTTTCCAGACAGGCCACCAGAAGCTCTGCATTGTTTGAGGATCCCTTCAGACGCAGGCAATAAATCAAACTCATCCAATGCACGTTGGCCAAAGGCGCAGCCTGTTTGGGGTTTTGCTCTTGGTGTTAAGCAGTTCACATCACAATGTTTAGATCAAGGGCAGCCTAAAGGGGGTGGGAGGGGAGGCAGGCTCCCTCTGCATTGCTGTTTCTCAATCCATTTTTTTCAGCTCAGTGTTTGCCACCCAGGCTGGGAAGCAGGGCGGGAATGACTGATTCGCAGACGACAGACTCTGAAGACAGGAAGTGGTGGGGGGGGGGATTGCCCCAACCATCAGGGCTTCCGTCCTGCAGGCCCCATTCCGGGGCGAAAGCACATCACAGCTTAATAGGACCTGACTCCAAGCCAGAGAAGTGACCTCAGGGAAGCGACTGACCCTCTCTGAGCCTTGGTTCTCTAGTCTGTGAAGTGGGAATGATGTTTCAGGTAGGACCATTCACACTGTAGCCCCCAGGTTTGCACCAGGTTTACGGCCTGCACAACCATCCATGGCAGCCTTGTTTGTGTGCCTCACTCACTATCAGTGACTTTTCCCTGAAAATCGTATTTCCTGGGCGAAATGCTCAGGACACAACAGAAAGTGAAATGGAACTGAAAACTGAAAAAAGTATTGTCTTAATTTGTTTAAAATCGTATGTATACACACACAAATAAAAAATAAAAGACTGGAAGGAAATATATCAACCTTTTTATAGCAATATCCTTGGAGTGACAAACTTAGTTATGATATTAAGTTTCTTTTTTATACTCTTCTGCATTCACCAAATTTTCTATAAGATACATGCAATATTTATAATGAAATGGCATATTTATTTGGAAAATGGAGGTAATACATTTGTCCTCTTTTCTTTTTTCAATACTGGTGGAGTGATTCCTATGATGAAAAAAACCCTTTAGGATCCTCATGTTAATTTTGTTTCTTGAGCAAAATGAGAAATTATAAATAAAATAGCCCATGGCTCTGTTTTGCACATGTAAGGACACACACGTGCGCACGCACACACACAAACACACACACACTCTATAGTAAATAAGCCTTCTTCACAAGATGATTTGTTGAGCTTGGCCAAATGAGATTCTGCAAGACAAATCTTATTTCTCCAATTGTATTAAACGTCTTTTCATTTATGGATTCCCAAGGCAAGTTCAAGAACAAAAAGCCTCCTGGTTCTTCAGGGGAGGTCACCTCTCCATTTGTAGGAAATTAGAAATTCTCCTACTAAAAACTCCCTGTACATGGTTCAGTTTCATAAAAATCAGTTGGCCACTGAATGAATAAAATACCTATTTGTGAACTGTCTCAAAAGCAGTTGCTATTTCCTGTAGGGTATCCCCATCAGTAATGTTCTGGGGCAATTCTTCTTAAAGAGCTATTTTCTGTTCATCAACAACCATTTTTCAAGTCTGTTGGAAAAGCTCTCTTTATATCTGATATGTAATAGTATCCTTCAGTCAGGAAGCTGGTCATGTAAAAAAAAAAAGAAATAAAAAGCTTAAATTACCCCCAAAGCCCCCTTTTCTTATGAAATTAGTAACATAATAGTAAGTGTAATGCAATGCTAATTGTAATTAAATGAAATGGATATTAAAGCATAAGTACGCACACACACAAACACCAACCACATGGAATATAACATTAGCTATATTATTAATGCTCTCATCCTCTTGCTTAATTTGCTTTTTTCTTAAGTGGAATCCCTTAAAAAAAAAAAAGAACCATCACATAGACCAATATCATAAACTACACTTTGGGCTCTGTTTATGCTTGAGGAGATGCAAGGGTGTGTCTTCCAGGAACTTTCTAGAACAGCGGCCATTTTGTCCCACAGGGACATCTGTCTGCAGATGATTTGGGTTGTCATGGGTTTGGGGGGGTGGTGAGGAGAGGTTTCTGCTGGCATCTCGTGGGTAGAGGCCAGGGATGCTGCTAAACATCCAACAATGCTCAAGGTGGCCCCATAACAAAGAACTATCTGGTCCATGTGTCAATCATGCTGAGGTTGAGAAATCATGCTCTAGGACAAATGAAAAACAACATTGCAAAAACCGTTAAAATATTCACAATTTGACTGCCAGCATGTCAATTTCCTGAGAAAAAATAAGTATATATTCTTGAAAAACATCAAAAATGACAACTAATCTGTTTTGGGGAGGGTCAAGTATGCTTTTAGGACTCCTTTTAGCACTGTTCGTTTATCCGCTTGGAACTCCAAGTTCTCAAAAAACAAAAACAAAAACAAAACCTCTATCCTCTTCACACTCACCTCTCCTTCAACCTCCCAAACCAGGCACAGCTGCCAGAATTCGTGGGACAAAACCACAGACAAGCAGTGGAAACTCTGAGCTGTGGATTTATCCTCCCCTCTATGGGTTTATGCCTCAGGTTCAACAAGAGACCCCAACTGTCTCTTGCCATGTCTGGGAGGTGGGCTACGGATGGTGCTGTTTTTTTCTGTCTAATTATGCGCATTCCCTAGACCGATAACTACAGACGTGTTACTTTGTGAAAAAGGGAAAAAAGTTGCTCATTAACATAAATCCATCTCCTCTGACTTCTTCAGAATGCTCCAAGGACCACTTCTGGCCAACAAGAAAGAAAGAAATGCCATAAAAAGTTGTCCCCGGTTGGGTACCAGGGGGTTAGTCTCCTTCCCGTAGTCGGCAGGGTTAGAACTGGGACACTTTCAACTTCAGCTGTGAGGGGCACAGACCCAGTGACAACCAGGCTTTGCCACTGAAGTCACAAATGGGAAAATCCAAAGGCCACAGGAGCTTTGCTTACCATGGAAACAATGCTGGAGAACCAATCACTTAAGATGCCATGTGATGCCCCACCCAGCTGATCCAGGGAGCTTTCACAAGAGTCTACAATGCAGGTATCACTGACCCCCTTTTACAGCCAAGGACTCCCAGACTCTGGAGAGAAGTGCCGTGTCGTGCTGAATGAAGGTCCATCTATTTCTGCCAGTGCCAGCACCGTACAGGATTCTCAGCGACAGGTTTTGAGAAAGAGGGGCCTTTTCTGCAGTATTCACTTGATGTTGAACACATGGGGTAGCCCATGATGGGTCCTCTTTGCCACCCTTTCTACAGGAACACTCCAACAAGCCAGAGTACCTTAGGCAGCCCCAGAGGCACTTCCCGAATCAGAACCCCCGGGGGTGGGCTGAAATCACATAAAGGTTAACAAGCCCTGCAGGTGATTTGGACGTGGGCTAAAAGCCTGAGACCCCCGGTCTACGATACTTTTAAATGTTTTTTAGTTTTCAACCCCGATTTCGTAGACCAGTGACACATCTGTGGGTCAGTTTCCTTGTCTGTAAAGCAGCATCCACCTACAAGAGTTATGTCGAGAATGTAGTGAATTTTCACGTACCAACCCCTTCGACAGGGCCTGGCTCATAGTAAATGCTCAATCAACAGGGTGGCTTTAGTAAATATTATCCCAAGAGCCTCTGACAGGGAATCAACTACCAGCTTCAAAAGGGCCCAATGCACAAACAGTACTCTCAGCCCCTCTCCTTCCTTCTCATTCCTCTTCTCTCCTCCAGCACGTTCACCTTCCTTTTCTCTTTTATTTATTTATTTATTTTTTTTTTTTGCGGTACATGGGCCTCTCACTGTTGTGGCCTCTCCCGCTGCGGAGCACAGGCTCCAGACGCGCAGGCTCAGCAGCCATGGCTCACGGGCCCAGCCACTCCGCAGCATGGGGGATCTTTCCGGACCAGGGCACGAACCCATGTCCCCTGCATAGGCAGGCGGACTCTCAACCACTGTACCACCAGGGAAGCCCTCCTTTTCTCTTTTAGCCAGGACTCAGGCTGCCCATCACAGCCCAGCTCCCAGGGTACTTCCCACTCCTGGTGTTTCCTTTCTATTCCTGCCTCAAAGTATGTCTTCAAAACAAAACAAAACAAAAAAACATTTGCAGTGGAAACAACCCAAGTGTCCACAGAGGGATGAGTGGATAAACAAAATGGGGTCCATCCATACAATGGAATATTATTCATTCCTTGAAAAGGAAGGAAATTCTGACACCTGCTACAACATGGATGAACCTCAAGGACATTACGCGATGTGAGATAAGCCAGTCACAAAGAGACATATATTATACAATTCCACTTAGACGAGGTTCCAGAGTAGTCAAATCTACAGACCCAGAAAGTAGAATGGTGGGTGCCAGGGCCTGGGTTGGGTGGGGTGGGGAATTGTTGTTTAATGGGGCAGAGTTTCAGTTTTGCAAGATGAAAAGAGTTCTTATAGAGCTCACGGTCGGATCAAGCCATATATGAGCTCTCCGTGCCACACTGAGATGATCCTCACTGAAAAAGAACAGATTGTCCCTAAACCAGAAGAGGAGGTTGCCCAGAAGAAAAAGATATCCCAGAAGAAATTGAAGAAACAAAAACTTATGGCCCGGGAATAAATGCTGCAAAGAATAAATGCAAATAAAAGTAAAATCAGAAAAAAAAAAAAGAGTTCTAGAGATTGGTTGCACAACCTTGTGAATGGGCTCGACACTGCAGAACTCTACACTTCAAAACAGCTAAGATGGTCGATTTTATGCTTTGTGTATTTTACCACAAATTAAAATAAAGTTAAAAACAAAAACAAACTTCCCACCAGATGCAAACCCCTGGCTGGGAGCACTCTGTCCTGGTAGCTTTATACAGATGCAGGAAGGGGTCCTGGGATGAACCCTGATTTCCCCACCAGATGCTCTTTGTCCTCCTGTGGGCAGCCTGGGGACCCAGAAGGGAAATAGGACACAGTGACATCTGCAGGGGGCAGAGGAAGCCCCCTGTGTGGGTGGGTCTAGAGATGGGGCTGGAGCCTGCTCCCTGAGAGGGGAGGGGCGCTTAAGGGTGGGAGAGGGGGTACTTAGAGAAGGTCAGGCCCTCGGGATGGGCTCAAGGGAGCAGCACGGGGAACGAGCTTGTTTGGGCTCCTTTCAGGGTTTGCCTGGGAATAGTGGGCTTCCCAGGACATGAGATTTTGAATGCAAAACCTGGCAGAAAAGCCCCAGAAAAACCGGGACAGCTTGTCACCCTCCTCGCGCAAGGTCAGAGCTCTTTCCCCAGAGAGAGGTGACTTAAAACTGGTCCCCACCCTGCCTCCTCCACACACCCCAGAGGGCTTCCAGCCCCCAGCCCGAAGCGACTTCCAGTGTGAGAAACTACGTGCCAGTATCGTGAGAACCACATCTGCGATCTTTGCTCAGCCTTGAGCCCCTGTTCCCTTTACTTGCTAATCGAGTTCTTTTAAACCCACTTGTAAACATTAATAAATTCAGCCTTGCTCATTAAAATAGAGAGATGAAAAAATGAGCATCTGTGCAGCAGTTCCACTGTCTCACCTCCCCACTGGGGTGGCCGTCCCACACTGTGAGGACACTAGTGAAAGGGTCCAGAGAGGGGGAAACGTGAAACCACGATCATATGAAACGTCCTGGAAATTGATCTGAAGGGTCCTGGGGGCAACAATACTGGAAGGAGAGGGGGAGTGTGGGGATGGGGATGGGTGCAGAGGAAGACACGGGAGGCCTGGCCTCCGGGCAGGGGGATGGGGGGTGAGAGAGCTGGGGAGGGAGTACCAGGAGGGAATGGGGGGGCGGGGGGGCCTGGGCAGTCACTGAGCCGTGGGACTCCAGGGGTCGGGGGCGCACACCGGGTCGGGGGCAGGGGGATCTTTTCCTTCGGGATGAACAGGGTGGGTTTCATTCCCAAGACAAGTGCTCTGTGTGTGTGTGTGTGTGTGTGTGTGTGTGTGTGTGTGTGAGATGCACTCAGCCTGCATCAGCGACAAGCAGAACAGCTCCTGCCCTCCTGTCGCTCCACGGGGCCAACCTGGCGATTCCAAAGAGTGCCAAAAAGGGAACACGATGGGAGGGGCTGGCCCTGGGGGTGCCTTAATCAGTGATCTAGGACAGAAGGGACCCCCTGAGGAGCTGACATTTGAGCTGAGACCTGAAGGATGATGAATGGGTCCAATTAAAGCAAGAGGGGAGGAGGAGTGTTCCCGGCACAGGGCTCAGCCGCGCAGCCTCGCAGAGGCTGAGCCGGGACCCTGAATGGCAGGGGAGCAGCAAGAGACCTGTGATGGAGGAGGGGAGAGAAAGAGGGAGGTCCTGCCGAAGGCGAGGCTGAGGTCCGGGTAGGACTGGCGACAGGATTCAAGTCATCCAGAGCAGAATTAAAATGTGGGCCCCTTGGGCAAAACTTATTAAGAATTTCAAGGGCCTCCCTGGTGGCGCAAGTGGTTGAGAGTCCGCCTGCCGATGCAGGGGATACGGGTTCGTGCCCCGGTCTGGGAGGATCCCATATGCCGCGGAGCGGCTGGGCCCGTGAGCCATGGCCGCTGAGCCTGTGCGTCCGGAGCCTGCGCGTCCGGAGCCTGTGCTCCGCAACGGGGGAGGCCACAACAGTGAGAGGCCCGCATACCGCAAAAAAAAAAAAAAAAAAAAAAAAAAAAGAATTTCAAGACGGAGGCAAAGGCGCATGTGAATTAGGCACGAGGTCTGTCTGAGCGCTGGCCTGTGCTGCTGCCCAGGTCACCTGTCCGTGAAGCCAGCTCTGGGTACAGATCCCCAGGGTCTTGCTAGCTCAGGGGTGTGGACTTGAGCTGGCTTTTAAACCAGATCTTCCTGGAGGCTGTGGCTTTTGTAGGGTGAAAGGTGGTGGTAACCTTGACTTTGACCTTGAGCCTGCCAGCATGCTGCATGAATACACAAGTTGGTGGAGTCTGTAACTGTTCTCTTCTCCACAGGGCACACTGAGAGTCCAGGGTTCCACAGGGTCCACTTTGGGAAACCCGGGATGTACCAAGAAACCCCTTAAAGACCCATACTCTCTCATGTCAGACGGGGGAAACTGAGGCCCAGAGAAGGGCCAACGTGGACTGAGGGCACACAAGTGTGACAGGGGCGGGAGCAGGGTGGCTGCCTTCTGGTCCCCACTTGGGGTTCTTCACTGAGTCCAAAGCTAGCGCCCACAGAGCATGGGCAGTCACAGGGCCTGGAAACCGGCCAGGTGGCCCCAAATGTCACACTGGGTAGGTCATGAGCTCAGATGGGGGAAGGGGAGGCAGTGGGCGAACACTGGAGCTTTGGGACTTTTGAGAACAGACAGATGCATGTGTTCCATTCAGACAGAGGCTCCAGCCCGCTGCTTCCGAGCGAGCCTGGGTGTGTAATTTAAATCTTATTAAATCATGAATCTGGGTCAGTGGTAATTTATAGATTACCTTCATTAACTGGATAAAAATAATCACCAACTCAACAGTGAGTCATAACAGCAATTAAAAAAAAAAAAAGTACAGCTTAGCGCTGGTTGGGGTGTGAGGACATGTCTCCAATTATTTCCCGAAGATTCTGGAGATTGGCAAAAATCAACATGCATTTGGCCCAAGACAACTCCCTTTTTTCCCCTTAATTTTTAAACCCTTCAGGAGAAATTTAATCCACATGGTCGGATTTGTTTACATTTTAACCATCAAAACAGTATTTGTAAGAAGCATTTGATGTCCAAGAACTGTTTTTTCCCTTCTTTTTTTAAAGGCCTTTGGTCTTTGAACCAGGAAGCTGTCTTGTGCCAAGATGAAATAAGCCTGTCTCCACGGAATGCTGAGTGCAGAATGGGCTGGGCGCCCTCTCCCACCTTCCCACCTGCCCTCCTGCCCTGGGGGTCTGCCAGGGTCCCAGGGAATCCTCCTCAACCCTTGGGAAGCTCTGAGGGTGGGAAGGCAGCCTCAGAGGATCGGGTCTCCACTGAAACGATCCACCAGGCTCCTGTCCAAAATGTAAGAACAGCAGCTTGAG
This sequence comes from Mesoplodon densirostris, assembly GCF_025265405.1. NCBI lineage: Eukaryota > Metazoa > Chordata > Mammalia > Artiodactyla > Ziphiidae > Mesoplodon > Mesoplodon densirostris. Next base: position 6,399,869 of record NC_082676.1, read on the forward strand.
TTTAGTGAGCATCTCCTAAGCGCCAGGCCCAATACTGAGCTATCAACAACTCAGTGAGACAGGTGTACTTATCACGCCCACTTTATAGATCAGGAAACTGAGGCCATTAGAGACTAAGCCCATGAGCACAAAGCTAGAGGGTGGCCAGGACTGGAGGTAGAGATTCGAGCATTTCAGAGAAGGGAGGTGGAGCTCAGAGTACATTAAAGCTGACAAATGGATTGGGATAAAGTATATAAAGTATTTCGAAGGTATTACTTGCTATACATACACCATAGGTTAATATTACCTCAGTGAATGCAGTGCTGGCCACACCCCCTCCCTCCTGCTCTCTCCTCCTTCCTTCCTCTCTCCCACCCACCTTTCTCACTCTCTTTTTCCTTTCCATCTTTCCTGCATTTATGGATTTAAATGTCTTTCCTCTGACCTTTTTTGGTGCTTCAGTCCTTTTCCTCCATTTATTTCCACATAATTGTAATCACTCTGCACATACAATTTTACATTCTTCTTTTAGCCACTTAACCTTTTCACTCAGGATGTTTCCACATTATAAAAAATGTTTCCTAAATGTCCTTTTAGTGGCTGCACATCATTCCTTCTCACTATATCTCCCTCCCACCATATCTTACATTACTCTGACCCTTTGGGCAAATACTGGTTTGTTTCCATATTTTCATTGTTGCGCTGTGAGTACTGGCCCGTGGACATCTCTGTGCACAGAATCTGAGGAATGTGTTTTGGCCTCAGTTTTTATTCTAACGCGGGACCTCTGGGGACACTTTCCAGACTGATGAAAGAATAAAAATAATTCACATTTATTGAGCATTTGCCAGGTGGAAGGCCCCCAGCTGAATTCTTACATTTATTACTTTATTTAATCCTCAAAGAGATGTGACTAGAATCCCCATTTCACAGATGAGAAAGCAGAGGCTCAGGGGCAGAAGTAACCCGCCAGGGTGCAAACCACACTGCCCGCAGCCACCAGCTGGGATGTGGAAGCAGCAATGCTGTGTTCATTTCCTGAGGCAGCATAACAAATTACCGCAATCTTGGTGGTTTTTAAACAACGGAAATGTATCCTCTCACGGTTCTGGAGGCCAGAAGTTCAAAATCAAGGTGTCGGCAGGACTGGTTCTTTCTGGAGTCTTGAGGGAGACTTCAACTCCTGCGTCTCTCCAGCTTCTGGTGGTTCTGGCTTCCTGGACTTATAGATACATCACTCCAATCTCTGTCTCCATCACCACATGGCCTTTGCCTCGGTGTCTCTCTGCTTTTTCTTTTCTCTCACTGGTAAGGACACCTATCGCCGGATTTAGGGCCACTCCAATCCAGGATGATCTCATTTCGAGATTTTTTACCATAATTACAACTGCAAAGACGCTTATTCCAAGCAAGGTCCCAGTCTGAGGTCCCAGGTACCACTTTTGGGGAGGTACCGTTCAATGCACTGAAGCTGCATTGTTCCAAAGCGGGGGGGCTCTCAGAGGAGGGGACAGTTTGGCCAAGACCTGAAGGATGAGGGAGGTCCTGGGCAGGGGACCCGCGTGGCCCTGGTGTTCCTGCTCCTCCTTTACTCAGTAGTTGGACAGACAGCCCCACCCGCCATTCAGGAGGACAGCTCACGGCTCTGACAGTGATGCTGAACACGCCAGCCCAGGGGGAAGGCACTCAGCTCAGTGGGCCCCTGTGATCTCTGTGTGATTCAGCGGCAACTGTCTGAGGGGGGTGGAGGATGCTTGGGTGCAAGGAGCGAACCATCGGAAGTGTTTCGGAGAGAGCACAGCTGGACTACAGCCCCCCACCGCCTCCCACACAGAGGGTCCCCGTGCTCTGCCTACGAACTCTCAGAAAGAACACTGTGTCATCATTCTGGTTTTGTTTTCATTTTTCGGCTTCTAAGATGAATTCAGGACACGGTCGGAGGGAGTGCAAACTGACACGCCTTCAGGGAAAGCACTTGGATGGTGTCCCTCGAAGTTTACAACGCACGTCTCCTTGACCCTCTGATGCAGAGTGTGTTCAATGGCTTTCCTCCCACAGATGTGCAAGGACCTATGCGATCTTGAAGGTTCGTCTTAGCTGTGTTCCAAGAGCAAATCCCACTCAGCCTCCTAAACAGATGGGACCTGAGCCAGAGACATAACCTTTTTGATCTCAATTTCCCTGCCTGTAAAACAGGGTAATAACAGAACCCACCTCCCAGGGTTGTTGGGAGGATTACATGAGTTAGTAGAAGTAAAGCACTTACAACAAGACCTGGCACACAGTAGGGGCTCAAGAGCGCTAGCTCTGGTCTATGGTATTTATTAATTCCATATACATTGTTGAGCACCTACTGTGTGCTGAGCACCGTCCTCCGCCGAGAAACACAGAAGGGAGCTCAGCAAAGTCGTTGCCCTCAGGGAGCTTCCAGTCCAGTGCAGTAGACAGAAAAGAAACAGACAGAGGCAGTGGGACGTCAGGGGTGCTAAGTCCAGTAAAGAAAAATAAAAGAGGACGGGGGATAGAAGTGATCGGATAGGAGGAGGGTGTTGTGTTAGACAAGGTGGACAAGGAGGGCACTCAGGAGGTGCCGTGAGCAGAAACCGGAAGGAAGAAAGGGAGGATGAGAGGGAGGGAAGAGGAGAGGAAGGGAGGGAGAGACCCAGCAGTTTTCAACTGGGCAATATGGTCCCCCAGGGGACATCTGGCGATGATTGGAGATACTTTTTGTTGTCACAACTGGGAGGGTTAGGGGCATGATAGAGATGTCACAGGTGTTTAGTGGGTAGAGTCCAGGGATGCTGCTAAACATCTTGCACAAGACACACCCCAAAACAAAACGTTATCCAGCCCAAAATGTCAGCAGTGCCAAGTCTGAGAAACGCAGCTCTAACTTCCATTTTTTAAAAATAATGAAAATGGGCTTCCCTGGTGGCGCAGTGGTTGAGAGTCCGCCTGCCGATGCAGGGGACACGGGTTCGTGCCCCGATCCCGGAGGATCCCACATGCCGCGGAGCGGCTGGGCCCGTGAGCCATGGCCGCGGAGCCTGTGTGTCCGGAGCCTGTGCTCTGCAACGGGAGAGGCCACAGCAGTGAGAGGCCCGCGTACAGCAAAAAAAATAATAATAATAAAAAAAAATAAAAAAATAAAAAAATAAAAAAATAAAAATAAATAAAAATAATGAAAATGACATCATACAATAATTTGTAACCTGCTTTGTCTATGCGACAATATATGGGAAATTACATGTATCAAATGAGTATTATTTTATAATTCTTTAAAAGCTGTATAAAAGTCCAGGATATGCAAATACTGTAACAGAATTCACCGATTTTCCATTGATGGACTTTTAGGTTATTTACATCTTTTCATGGTTAAAAACAATCCTGTGAAAATACTTCCATCCCAAGTCTGTTTGCCCATCTGTAATACTTTCCTAGGCATCAGTTCCTAGACAGGGACTTTTTGGATGGATGAATAAGCATGCCTTGAAGGCTTTCATTGTAAACATTTTGCAAGGCAGCTGATAGGATAAGCAGGTGGTCTGGTTTCCACTTACTAGATGCCTGACCTTGGGCAGGTTACTTCACCTCATATGTTAGTGTCCTCTTCTGTGAAATTGACTTAATAATAGTTCCCACCTCTTCAGGCAAAACCACAGCACAGTGACTGGTCCCCAGCATTGGTGTGATACCCAGATGGCCCTCTAGCAGCATCTTACCACTCCATTTCCATGCTCAAACCAGCAGGGATCAAGACAGCCCTATTACCTCTATGTCTGCCAGCATCAGGAACTGTAGATCGCTTTCATCTTTGCCAATCAGATCACCAAGACTGACAATGATTTTAATTGGTATGTATCAAGGGATCTCTACCAGTCATGTGAATAAAGCGGTAATTTGCTGGCTGGGAAGGTGGGGGACCAGTGTGGTCACAGCTGTGGAATGGGCAAGTGACAGAGGCTGGCATAACTGTACCCCCAGGAAGTAAATGCCTAAGAAACTCATCTTCCAAAAATTCAGACACATCCACTGGACACATCCATTAATTGAATGGTGAATATATAGGTATGTGAGACATATCTACGTCTATATAGATATTGATATAGATGTGTAAGCTATATCTATACCTTAGGGGACTGAAAGACAACTGGTTTACAGGCTGAGCTGCCCAAGTGGATACTGTGAGGACTGTGGCAACCTATTTTAGTCAAGGTGCTCTCAAGGAGTTTTTCATGAGAATGTAGTAGATCTAGTGAAAAAAAAAATAAAGTGAGATCCCAGGACTTCCCTGGTGGCGCAGTGGTTAAGAATCCATCTGCCAATGCAGGGTGCACGGGTTCGAGCCCTGGTCCAGGAAGGTCCCACATGCCACAGAACAACTAAGCCCGTGCGCCACAACTACTGAGCCTGCACTCTAGAGCCCTCGAGCCACAACTACTGAGCCCGTGCACCACAACTACTGAAGCCCACATGCCTAGAGCCTGTGCTCTGCAACAAGAGAAGCCAACGCAATGAGAAGCCCGCGCACCGCAACGAAGAGTAGCCCCCACTCACCGCAACTAGAGAAAGCCCACATGCAGCAACAAAGACCCAACGCAGCCAAAAAATAAAAATAAATAAATTTATTTAAAAAGTAAATAAAGTGAGATCCCTGCCTCACACCATATGCTAAAATTATTCCTAGTGAACCAAAGATTAATGTTAAGTAAGGTAGTGGGCAAATGAATAAATTAAATAATAAATCTAAAAGGACTAGAGAAATAGGTATCAGATAATATTTTATAATCTTGGAAATACTCTTTTGAGGTATGGCACTAAAGAGTGAAATTATAAAGAACAATTTTGACTACCTAGAAATTAAAATTAAAAACTATGAACGGGAACTAAAACGTTATAAACAAGTTGAGAAATAACAAAATAAGTAAAATTAAGGAAAATACGTAAAAAGTGACAAATATATGGCATAGACCTTAATCTATAAAGAGTAATTGGTAATCAATAAGAATAAAGCTCAATATACTGATACAATATAAACAGGCAAATATCTAAACAAGAAATGCAAACCACAAACATGAAATTATAACCACCTCATTTAGTTCGGTGCCTGCCACATCGTAGACGTTCAGTATAATGGTTGTTTGTTGTCTGAACCTGTCCTGAGTCAAATAATCATAGCTCACTAAGCCCTAACCAGGGGAGGCAAAGAGTGGGGAAAAGCACACAACTCAGCTCTGTCCCCAGCCTGCAGACAGTGCACTCCTATCAGCCACTGAGGAAGTTCCTGCCACTTACGAGCTGTGTCACTTTGGCCACGTAGTTGAACTTCTCTTTGCCTGATAAGTTGAGAAAATGAGGATAAATGAGGAAAGTATTAATACCTACCTCATGGGACTGCTGCAGCATGAAACAAGCTAATACACGCAAAGTACTGAGAACAGTGCCTGGTTCGTCATGAAGCCTCAGCAACGCACTCCAAAGTTCAGAAATAAAGCTCCAAAGGGAAGCTAGGATACGCCCACCATTCACTGATCTGTTCATTCAACAAATACTTAGTCAGTGCCTAGCATGTGCCAGGCATTAGTAGAGTCATGATAGATGCTCATTAAATATTAAGACCGAAACTGAAGCAGTCACAGTAAAGGGGAGATGATCTGTGAAAGGGAAACACCTGGTTGGTGGAGGGACCCGAGACGTGGGGCCTGACGCAGGCTCAACGGCCAGGGGAAGAAGCTTCCTGGAGAAGACAATTTTCAAGGTCAGCCTGGAAAGATGAGTGAGAGTTTTCCAAGAGAGGATAACTCCAGGCAGGGGAAGCAGCAGATTCAAACTCTCAGATGTGCGAGAGACGTAAAATCCGTTCAGTCCGTATTTTCTCACAGTGTTGCCCCGTCATTAAGGGGGCGGGCTTGGGAGCAAGTCTGTCCTGAGTTACATTCGGGCTCTGCCAACTTTCTGGGGTGTGTGTGCGTGCGTGTGTGTGTATGCGAGACTCTGCTTCCATCTCCTAATCTGTGGAATGACGATAAAAGTGGTGTTAATCATGGGGTGTGGGAATTTGGTGATTTCAGGCATGTGAAACACTAACCCAAAGGCTGCCCTGTGGGGAAGGCACACAGGGAAGGCCTCTCGGCCAGAAATCCATCTCTTGGATGGGATTTTCAATTGGTCACACAACTGACCCCTGAAGGCCATTGCTCAAGAGTTAGGACTTTGGGCAGCCCGAAGCCGGGCCTCCCAAATCATCTTTGGGATGATTCTCGTTCAGATTTCTCACTATTGACATTTGGAGCCAGACAATTCTTTATTATGGGGGGAGCTGTCTTGTGCGTTGTAGATGTTTAGCAGCATCCCTGGCCTCTACCCACCAGCTACCAGTAACAACCGCCCTCCGCAACCTGCCATCACCACCACCCAGTTTTGATCATGGAAAATGTCTCCAGATGCTTCCAAGTGTCCCTTCGGGGACAAGCTCACTCCATTGAGAACCACTGTTCCAGGTCAATGAGGGTCTACTGGGAACAGCCCAGCTGGGTAGAGCAGTCCCTTCCCCACCAGGGAGAAATAACTACACTCCACTGGGGTCCACAGGCCAAATTCCAGCCTTGAGTATGTTTTGTTTGAGCCAGGGGACATTTTAAATCTTCTTGATGAGCTGACAATTGTCTTAAAAATCAGAACATTCCATACACACCCTACTGTACACAAAGTAGATTACCAACGAGGACCTACTTATAGCACAGGGAGCTATACTCAATATTTTGTAATAACCTATAAGGGAAAAGAATCTGAAAAAGAATTATATATAGATAGATAGATAATATACATATAATATATATATATATATATATATAAAACTGAATCACTTTGCTGTACACCTGAAACTAATACAACATTGTAAATCAATTATACTTCAATTTAAAAAGTAAAATTAAAAAGAGAAACACTTAAAAAAAATAACATAAAATAAAAATTTTTTTAAAGAAAAATCAAGATATTTCACAGAAAAATCCAACTTTCTGGCTTCTCTTGAAAATGGGACTGTCTGGTATCACTGCGTCTGCATCCAACAGGCAGCAGGTGCTGAGAACTGAGTCACATCCTCCTCCTTCAGGTGGACACGGGCTTCCTGTTTGCTACAGTCCCGACCCCTCTCTATTCTACCCTAAATTCTGAGGACCAAAGTCCGTTTCCATCTGGCCTGTTCCATTTTCACAACCCTGCCAGCCCCTGAAGGTGTTGGAATTTGGAGCTCTTGATCTAATGTGCTTGCATGCACACACACACATGCACATACCCACAAGCACCAACACACACATCTACACAGGAATACGTGCACATATACACACGTGCACAGACATGCAGACACATACACACACACACATATATACACACGTTCACACCCACACACTGATACGCACAAATGCACATGCCCGCACACACACACACAGACCCCCGTAGCTCGCCTACCCCTGTAGGCTGCAGCCCAGGGCACCCCGCGTGCCTGGTGTGCACACCTGGTTGCGAGGCTCTGCGCTTTGAAGTGCTGCCTTCCTCCCCACGGGGACTCTTTGGGTGTCACGTGGATTGATGGATGGGACAGCTCGGCTCTCAAAAACTGCCACATGTGTTTATTACGGCGATGAGTGTGGGCCAGCCCGCTTCTGGCTTGTGTAAGTGTCAACTGGTGACAACATGTGCTCCACAGAAGGCAGATGTCAAAGCGGGCCAGGGCAGCCGAGCGCAGGCGCCGAGACCACCCAGGGGCGGCGCTCACACTGGCCGGGCTCCGGTCACCGTGTTGTTTCCCTGGCCTTTGGCGAGAAACTAAAGACATGGAGAGTGACACCAGCCACCAGGACAGGTCTGATGTGAAGACCGAAGCCACTCAGGTCAGTGCCACCAGCTGCCGGACGTTGTCCCTGGGATCCGTTTCACCTGGGAGAGCCCACGTGCTGTACAACCGCTCCATTTGGTTCTCTCCCGAAGAGCCCCATCCCCTCGAGGCCACAAGATCAGACGCCAGCGGGGCAGAATGATTTCCTCACCTCCGTTTGAATAATAACTATGCACTGAGGTCTAAGCGGTCCCCAGCACTTTTTAGTCACTTCAAAAACATTACCTTGCTAGGGCTTCCCTGGTAGTGCAGTGGTTGAGAGTCCGCCTGCCGATGCAGGGGACACGAGTTCATGCCCCAGTCCGGGAAGACCCCACATGCCACGGAGCGGCTGGGCCCGTGAGCCATGGCTGCTGAGCCTGCGCGTCTGGAGCCTGTGCTCCGCAGCGGGAGAGGCCACAGCAGTGAGAGGCCCGTGTACCGCAAGAAAAAAAAATTACCTTGATAAATTTTCACTACAATCTCATATGAGGAAGGTGGCTTCTTATCCCCATTTTGTTGAAGCTCTAAAGACTGTATCAATTGCTAAGATTTATCCAACACTTAGTATGTGCTGAGCATAATTAACAGACATCCTATCCATTGATTTTTTCTACAGTTTCATGAAAGAGGTTTCATTATTGTTCTCACTTTATAACTAAAGAAACTGAGGCTTATGATCTCTTGCTTCTCCTTCTCCTCTTCCTCTCTCTCCCCTCCTCATCATTACCCTTCAGGCTGAGGTCTATCGAGCCCTCATATATGCCAGGTACCATGTCAGGCACTTGGCTGGCACTATCTCAATCCATCCCCCCAACAGCCCTGGGAGGTGGATGCCTTTGTTACCAAATCCCCAGAGGAAGAAACCAAGACTCAGCATCACACTTGGAAGCCTCAGACGCAGCTGGGACTCAGGAACCAGTGGGGACTGTCCACCCTGCTGGCCTCAGAGGATGTGCGGTTCTCAACAAGGACCAGCACAGCATCCACTGGACCAGAGCTGACCCCAGAAGCCCCACACACTCAGCAGCCTGGAGTCCCGGCAGAGGGTCACCGTGCTCGGACAGGCACTGGGCCTCCAGGAAGAATCTCCACTGTCACTTAGACCAGGATTTTGGGACCCTCCACCTGGGAAGTCACCAGGGTCTCTTTATAAGGTGCAAAACCTGCCTTGCAACTTCTAATCTGTGAAATTGGCCCTAGAAAACTGGGCAGTTACAGAGAGGCCAGGTGCCAAGCAATCTCAGGAAGTAAGCAAAAATATGGGACTTCCCTGGTGGCACAGTGGATAGGATTCTGCTCTCCCAACGCAGCTGGTCCAGGTTCGATCCCTGGTCAGGGAACTAGATCCTACATGCATGCTGCAACTAAGAGTTCACATGCCACAACGGAGGAGCCCATGTGCTGCAACCAAGGAGCCTGCCTGCTGCAACTAAGACCTGGTGCAACCAAAATAAATAAATAAATATTAAAAAAAGAAAGAAAAGAAAAAAAAATACAATGGCATTTGTTATCTTAACAACGTGGGGCATCTTTAAGCGCCCGATGCATTGGGAAACATAAACTGCCGAGAGTTACAAATTGTTTTCCTTCATTCAACCTTAAGGATGCTGGTAAGACAGACCTGGGTGCAGTCAGACATCCTTCTTTTTTTCTTTTTCTTTTTTCCTACAAACCTATGTAATAGCTTGGCTAAAACCAGCTCTTTCCAAGAGGCAGTATATATAACCAGACTCTGGAATCAGCCAGACGTGGGTTCAGATCCCAGCATCACCATCCACTTTCTAGCTGTGTGGACTTAGCAAATTATTCAGCCTCTGGAAGCTTCAGTTTCTTTAGCTGCAAAATGGAGCAGAGAAGAATCATGAAGATGCAACAAACTGAAGGTATAATTTAGCCCAGCGCCTGACACAGGAAGTGGCTGATAAATATTTGCTGGTGATTTTTTTATGCTGGTCATGGTTTCTCCCTAGCCACCCCATTTCGTGAGCTAAGAGGCCCCTGGCAGCATTCATGCTCCGTTATAAGACATGTCTGTTATCCTAAAGACGGGTGTTTTCCATTTCCCACTCCTACATCTTTCCTCTGTATCTGGAGATCTTGCCAAGCCCAATATCATGTCTTTTTAGTGAACATTAGAAACTGGAGTTTTAGTTGTTTTTTTTTTTTTAATCTGAACTTGGGAAATATTTCCCTGAAAGAGAGAGGTGTGCAGAGAAAGTCTGGAAGCCTAACTTCATTCCTAATTGAGGCAGAGTGTTCTCAGCCACCTAGATAGGTATCAAATAATTACAGCTCAACTGCTGTAATTCAGCACCTGGGCTTTGGTGAAATGATTTTTTAATGTATCACCTGGGCTGTTTGATGTGTGATTTACGCCCAGATGTCAAGGTATTAGACAAACATCCAACACCCTGTTTCTAGGGCAGAGCCAAGGAAGGTTGGTATGTCAGAGGATGGAGGTTTCTTACCAATAAGGTGACCAACCATCCTGTTGCTGGAACCAAGGGCTTCCTGGAATGCAAGACTTTCAGTACTAAAACTGAGAAACTTCCGGGCAAACCTGGACAAGTTGGCCAACTCAACTATCAAATACAAATTCTTGCTTTCTTCCAAACAAGCAAAAACACATTTTAATCAGGGCAACAAGGCATACGCTAAAGAACTATATTTCCCTTGCAGTTAGGGATGGTCATGGGGTACATTTCTGGTCAGTGAAATGTGAGTAGAGGTCCCAAGTAGGGCTTCTGGGGAAGCTCTTTAAAGGGGACTAACTCAATAGGTACCTGCCCTTTTAAACCCTCCATCTCCCTGAATCTCCATATGCCTGGGATGTGGATATGATGACTGGAGCTGCCACCTCCATCTTGGGACCATGAGGCAACCTTGAGGCTAAAGACTATGCTTTTAGGATGGCAGGACAGAAAGCAAGGAGCTTGGGTCCCTGATCACATTATGGAGTCACCAACCAGCCCTGGATTTTTTTCTTTTATATAAGAGATAAATAAACCCTGCATTGCTCTAAGGCCCTCTAACAGGCTTCTGTTTGTAGCAGCCAAATCAGTAAAGTGACTAAGCGTCCTGGTTTCCCTGAGATTGTCCCAGCTTTAGCTCTGTAACCCCTCAGTCCCGAGCAAACCAGGACAGTTGGTTACTCCACAATAAGAATCCTATGGATATGACTGGGGACTTGGGGAGGGGGAGGCTTCATGTGTGGGAGGTTTCTGACGAAAAGATGATCCTGGATGAGGCCCGTGGGTGTAACAGGATTGAACGCAGCCTCCTCTGCCCTCAGCACAGGGGCCGAGGGATAAACCAAAGAGAACACACCTCGGCCTGTGCTGGCGTGACAACAAAAATTATAAATGAGTACAACCCCTGAGGTATGCAGAGCGCTCTGTCTATCACAAAGCACCCTCCAAGTAGGCTGTAAGGATGCAGGTCTCTCTCCCTCCTTCGATCCATTTGAGCTCCTACCATGTACCAAGCGGGGTTTGGCTCCGGGAACAGAGTGAGATACAAAAAAAGTCGATGGTTCTTGCCCTCTTGGGAAAGACAGGGACGATAAGATCAACAGGTAAATAAATACGTAATTATAACCAGTTGTGAAGAAAGGCATACAGAGGAGATGAGGAGTGGGGGGGCACCCACGTAGATGGGGAGAGCGGGGAAGACCCCTGCAGACTCCAGACATGACCGGTAAGTGGGAGATGGAAGGACAAGAGGCGACTGTGAACAGTGCTCCAGGCAGAGGCACTGACAAAAAGGCCTGGAGGGAGAAAGCCGCTTTCTGGGTTGAAGACACAGAAAGGCATCCGTGGGGCTGACACCCGTTCGGGGGAGAGGGAAGAAGGCGGGGGCATGAAGTCGGACAGGGTGGCAGGGACCGAGTCCTGCCCAATTTGAAGGCCTGGCTTTGAATTTCAGTCCTGCCACTTAGCAGCTGTGTGACTGTGAGTAAGTTAATTAACCACTCTGAGCCCCGATTTTCTCACGTGTACAGTGGATCATCACAGCGTGGTTTTGAGAGGCGAAGAAACAAAAAATATTGAGTACTTGGCCCATAGAGGAAATGGTAGCTATTGTGACTGTCAAATCCCACGGGGGAACTGTTTCCCCAGATGATCATGATCGAATCAATGATATGGACGAAGAAAAGGATCCGGCTCTGAATCCGGCCGAAGCAAGTGCACTTTCATGCAAAGGACCCTTCATGAACGTTGAGCTCATCTTTTCAGCCCTGGAGAGGCTCTCCCTGCTCCTCCCACCCTGCTCTGCCCAAGTCGCAGAGCAAGTGTCTGCAACACCTGAACAGGTAATTATAGCTGTAAAGACAAGGAAGGACTCTCTCATTTCTGGAGTATTTCCCCCACCCCCTCATCACTCACCTCTGTGGCGGCAAAGGCGTGGATTTTCCACCAGTCATTAAATGGATACAGGACAAGGCCGGGATGTCATTTCATCGAAAGCTCTGACATCCGTTATGTCCCGCCCAGCCCTGCCCCCAGCCCGGACCCTCTGGTTTCCCTGGACACAACCTGGGAGCAGCACAGCTTCCCCGCAGGCACAAGAGCCACGGCTGTGCTCCCGCAGCCTCCTCGTCGTGTCTGCTAGGCTGTGCGCAGCCACAAAAAAATCTCTGGTAAACATTATAAGCCAAAATCTCTACAACAAACTCAATTAACTTTCTCCATAACAGAACTTATTAAATATCTCGTAAAGGGCCCATCTTGCTTTTGCATCTCAGAGATCTTGCTTTCTGGGGGCGGAGAAGTTTCTGAGAGGCCTGGAGGGAGACCTCTCTAGAAAGTCACTCCTCCAACTCCCAGAAGTTAACTATCCTGACTCCAAATGCCTTCCAGCACCTCTTCCGGGCACCTGGCCCTGGGCACTGACCCCGATTCCCATCATGTCCCCCTCAGAACTCCTGCAAATGGCATCTGTCTTAGGTCAGCTTCCCCAGAAGCAGAGCCTGACGCCAGGACTCATTAAGGGGAGACCAAAAGGACATGGGGCAGCGGGCCCGGGCAGGGGGAGCTGAGGAAGGTGTGATTGCAGGGAAGTCTGGGAGGGTGGCTTTGACCTGATCCTGTGGGGTAAGTTACCCCGTGCGTTTTCCTGGCTTGGGGGTAAGACGCCAGGCTTTCATAACCCTCACCCGCCTGCCTCTGGCCAGGGGCCGCCCTGGGCATGCAAACTCCCAAGTATTTCTGGAGCTCCGGGCCTGCCCAGGCGTCACACGGCTAATCTCAAGGCAAGTCTCCAAAGACCGGTCATTGGAAACGGAAGTGCCCAGGAAAGCAACACACAAATCCTCGGGGACCCAAAAGGACAACCACTGTGGGCCGCAGACACTCCTCCTACTTGGATGTTTCATGAGGTGAATACACGCCCTCATCTCAAGTCAACCAGAGGCCTGTGAGCACCGGGCTTACATCAGACCTTGATTTTCTGCATCCCAGAGCCTAGCTGACCCTCAGTCTCCAGTGATGAGTAAATGAATTAATCATAAGAGGACTGGCCCTGTGACTGTCTGGGGTCAAGGACCCACACAGGGATGCCCTCCTGGCCCAAACCTGCCAGCCTCTTGTCCCCAACTTCCCTTTCCCCATTGTTTCTCAGCTGGATGATGAGGGCCTTGGGTGACACTAGGTCGTATAACCCTCTTGCACCGCAACTGCTAGGTGGGGTCTCTGGACCAGCAGCATCACATCACCTGGGACCTTGTTACAAATGCAAAAATCCCAGCCCAGACTAAGAATCAGAAACTATGGGCATGGGCCCTGAAGCTTAGACCACACCCAGCCCCTCAAGGATAAGGGCCTCAGATCCCGCACAGGGCTAGGGACACAGAGGGCACAGTTGAGACTATCGTAGCCGAGGCATCTGTAGTGGCTTGTGTTGGGGACCATAACCCACGGTCAGACCCTGCCTTTCTGCCTCTCCTCCGAGGCCAAGGCTCATCTCACCCATCGTTCATTTTGTACTTATCCACCCCACACTCTGTGCCGGGCACCGTCCTGGGTGCTGGGACATCGGGAAGCACAACACAAGGTCTGGTGCCAGGAGTTCTGGTCACAGTGATTTCGAAGGAGGAGCAGAAGCCCAGCCCCCGCCAGCTCAGGTGAAAAGGGAGTTTGTCATAGGAACGCACAGGACTCTCAAAGACGCCGAGGACGAGACGTACACTGCGCCTCCGGAACTGGGACTGGGGACCAGGGGCCGCCTGTCCGCCCTGCGTTCCAAGAGCAGCGTCTTTCAGCTCTGCCCACTCTCTCTCTCTCTCTCTCTCTCTCTCTCTGAGACCTGGTTCTTTACGTTTCTGCCCTTCGCCAGCCGTGGGGTCTTGGCTTTGCCCTCAGTCTCCCCTGGAGGTCAGAAGATGGACCTCGAAGTTCCAGTTTCTAGACAACGACATGAGCGGAAGAAGGACAGCCTCGTCTGCACATCTCCCCTTTCTAGGAGCATGTGATGCTTTCCTGGAAGCTCCCACACTCCTTGAAGGAAATGGATCCCATGTCCTCTCCTTAACCAGCCTTGCCGGGGCAGCAGGACTGCAGCAAACCTGACACAGACCTATCCTCTTTCTCCCAGTGTTTCCCAAAGCCCCACATTACTGCCCGGACCATCCCTCCAAGCGGCTCTTCCTGCCTTCCATCTCCCCTCACCTGTGTCATCCTACAAAAGGCTGCCAGACCAGCCTCCCAAGAATATTATTTTCTGCCTGCCACTTCCCTGCTCAAGAACCAACTATGACTCCCTATTACCTACTGCATTTAATTGTAACACCTTTGTCTAGTCTGCAAGACCCTTCAAGACCTATGACCATTAGACACACCTGTCGATTGACAACTATCCCTGGCATATCCTAATGGCTACCATTTGGTCAAATCGGATTGTTCTTGCAGTGTCCAAACACATGCCAGTTTCTACTTCTTGACTCTTATCAAGCTTGTCCTTCCACCTGAAATGCCCTCTTCTCTTTTCCGTCTAATAAAAACCTACCCATCCTTTAAATCTGGTTATAGATGGTGCTGACACAAGAGCAGCATCCAGGATACCACACAGGGACAATAGATGCGCGACTTTGACACACGTTATGGGTTCAAGTTCCATTTCTCCCAGGACTGTGTGACCTAGGCATGCCAACAACCTGCCTGAGCTGTTTTCTCATCTTTAAAATAGCAACAATAAGACATAGTTCATGGTGCTGCCTGGAAGTTTAAAAAGGCAAAACACACAATAAGCGCCTGGCACACACTAAATGCTCGATAAACAGTACAGGTAATGAGAGATCTACCAAATAAGCAAACTTCAGCATTACTGTTGCAGCTGCTGTTAATACTGGGAACCTTTCTTTTCCCCGGCCAACTTCTTGACCTCTTATCACATATGCCTCAAAAGCTGGAGTCAGTCTGCCTCTCGCCTCTGGGTGACTTTGTTCTTGGGTGTGGAGGAGAGATGCTTCCTAACAGATGTGCCCAGGCCTATGTTCACATTTGGGCTTACCTATGAGCCTGGCTGAGGTATGTGGTCTTGGAAGCTGGTTGAGTCCAGCTTCCCCGCACCTCTGGGCAGTCTGCTTCCCTTACGTGATCATCGCTGGATGTCCTTTGCCCGGGGTCTGGCTCCCAGTCCTGCTCAGCCGGGTGACAACTGCAGACTCTGAAATTCACTACCTGTAGCAACCAGGTAGGACCAGCTCCTAGGAAGCAGCACTGGGCAAAGGTGAGACCCCTTCTTAGCAAATCAACGGGCAGCTGGATAGTCCTGACTGTGGTGCACCTTTCGCAAGAAGACAGAAGCTGCCCATCTCGGAGGCATCCCAGGATGAGGCAATGGCTCTCATTTCTCACTTTTCTCTCTACTGCCAAGGTCAAACCCCAAACTCGGAGGCTGACAAAGGACAGACATAGTACTGCCTCCAGAGACCTCGCCTGAATGGGAAGGTGCAAGATTTATGAACGCGTTCCCAAACCCCCAAAGCACCTCAGGTGTCCTTATGAGCTCAGCGCCCAAGCCCACATGGAGAGCCTTTCTGTGTGTTTGGAATAGAGGTGAAATGGGATGAGGAGCTGTAGTGGACTCATGGTTGAACCAGAGCAGAGCCCAAGGCTTCTAGCTCTCTGTGAGACCGTGGGCTCATTGCTTCAGCTTTCTGAGTCTGTTTTCTTATCTGCAAGGGCCGGATCACAGCAGAGATGGCAAGCAGATTCCACCTCCCCTGCCAGCTCAGGCTGATCAGTAGTGAGTATCTGCTGTGCTGGATGGAGAAGGCTTCTGTAGCTGAATCTAGCATTGGCAGTGTTGCTGCTACTGCTGCTAGCCAGCAGGCGTGGAGCATGACGGTACTCCAGACAGTGTTAGGCACTTTACATAGGTCTCATTTTATTCTCACAGCAACTCTGTGAGCTAGTACTGTTTATGTCTATTTTGCAGATAAGGAAATGGAAGCTCAGAGAGGTTATGTAACTTGCCCCAGGACACACAGCTAGAAAGTGAAAGATCCTGGATTCAAAGCCAGCCAGTCTGGTTTTGGAGCAGAAGCTTCTTAACCTCTGCACTTTGTGGAGTGCTACAATCCATTAGTGATGTCTGCCACGGGCGCCTAAGTGGCAATGATGGTGCATGTGCTATGAAGAGCCAGCTAGTGCTGAAGTTTGTACTTCTTAAAATTACTCACCGTTAATGTACTATGGTGTCTCAGAATTGAATCAGTTGGGGGACTGGTGTCATTTAACTGAAATGTGATCACTGGAGTTTGTGCATAGCAGAATGGAGCAAAGTGAGGACCTTTCCAAAAGGAGCCCATGGAGAAAGACTGACTCCAGAAACAAATCAGTCAATGAAGGCTTGGTTCTCTGTTCTGCATATCCACACCCTGCCCTGATTCCAAGGTCTTTCAAGCCCTGCCTCCTCCAGGATGGCTTCCTGGCTTTTTCTATGTTCTCCCACTCTTCCTAGTCCTACAACTACTTCCATTCCAAAGCACCTGGTGTTCTTGCGGGGGTGACGGTTGTTTTCTTCCGTCTCCCCATCTCAAGGCACACCACATCTGGTGTTGAGGGGACACAGGGTGATGTTCGCAGCAATGGGGCACGTGAGATGATCTCTAGGTGGTACACAGATGAACGATTCTTGTCTTGTAACAATTTTGCTTATTTATTTTCATGGCTATCTTCTATGTGTGGGAACTAATACTGGCTTTCCATTTACAGTGGCGATAGAGAGGTTCTTTTTAAATAAGTGCATTTATCTGAGAAAGGTAAGTTGGTTATTTGTATAGATTGTATGAGAATATAGCAAAACTCCTGAAATGCCAAGCAAACGATGAAGACTGGGGAATGCTATAGCCTGAATGCACCCCACCAGAATCCATTGGTTGAATCCCAGTCCCTACTGTGATGTTGTTTGGAGGTGGAGACTCTGGGAGGTAAGTCATGAAGGTGGAGCCGTCATGAATGGCATTACTGCTCTTATAAAATACATCCCACGGAGCTCCCTCACCCTTTCCACTGGGTGAGGACCCAGCAAGAAGACAGCCGTCTGTGAATCAGGAAATGGGCTCTTACCCTACATTGCATCTGCCAGAGTCTTGATCTTAGACTTTCAGGCTCCAGAACTATGAGAAATACATTGCTGTTTGAGCCATCCTGTCTATGGTGTTTTTGTTACAGCAACCAGAATGGACTAAGACAGGAAATAGGGCTCTTGGCTGATTCTGGGGGGAAGGAGTTTGTCTCACACAGGCCCCCCCATCATCAT
Organism: Mesoplodon densirostris; assembly: GCF_025265405.1. Taxonomy (NCBI): domain Eukaryota; kingdom Metazoa; phylum Chordata; class Mammalia; order Artiodactyla; family Ziphiidae; genus Mesoplodon; species Mesoplodon densirostris. The sequence goes on from NC_082676.1 coordinate 6,417,492, forward strand.
GCTCTCTGTGACCACCTGGTTCAGCCCTACCCCCCACCACGGTCCCATCTCGAACCTCTCCTACAGCGACCAACTTGTCTGTTTGCCCGGGATTCTCTTAGATTTAGAACTGAAAGTTCCAGAACTCAGAAAACGCTCAATCCTGAGCCGGCCAGGATGGCTGGTCAGCTTAGTCTTTGCCTACATCCTAGCTGTCACCTCCTACAGTACCAGACCCGCCCCGTCCTGTATCCTGAGTGGAGGGTGCTGGGGAAGGCCCAGCGATGCTGCATGGTTTACCCCATGACGTGGTTACAGAGCTCTGTGCCTAGGAGACTGTGACAGTTTGTGTGTGACACAGTGCGGGCACAGCCCAGCATGTGGATTTATCAGGACTCTTTCATGGGTGCTCTGACTTAAGGTAAGGCACCACGCCATGGTTCCAACCCCACTCCTGAGAGGCGCTCTCTCTCCATGCCTCGCCTGCACTGCCCCGCCCTTGAGTCACTTTACTCGTCCTCAGTGTCTCCCCCTGTGGAGAGGGAGCAATTCCAGGCTTAATTTATGTTGTTTCCCAAGTATCCATTCCCCCAACTGCCTTGCAAACAGATCTCTGACTTTATTAGGGTTAGCACGGTGCCCAACTAAAAATACCTCCACAGTTAGGGTTACTAGGTGACCCAGTTCTGTCAATAAGATATAGGGGACATTCATAGGGTGGGCCACAGGAAAGCTCGCCTCGTGATGCAGATGCGACAGGACATCACAGGGGTCAAAAATGGAGGCTTGGGGGACTTCCCTGGTGGTCCAGTGGTTAAGAATCCACCTTCCGAAACAGGGAACTTGGGTTCGGTCCCTGGTCGGGGAACTAAGATCCCACATGCCGCAGGGCAACTAAGCCCAGGTGCTGCAACCAGAGAGCCCATGCACTCTGGAGCCCGCGTGCCGCAACTAAGACTCAACGCAGCCATAAATAAATAAATAAATACTTTTTAAAAAAAAATGGAGGCTTGGGAATGAGGTTAGCTCTGTCCTAATCCTGATGCCCTGCATGATCTTGGAAGGGTTGCCAGATTTGGCAAACAAGAACACAGAACATCCAGTTAAGTGTGAGTTTCAGATAAACAACAAAGGATTATTTAGTATACGTGTGCCACAAATGGCACGTGTCCTGTGTTTCATCGGGCAACCCTAGCAAGTGCCTCGGCCTCACTCAGCCTCTTTTCCTGTATCTGGAAAGGTAGCCTCATTAAGTGAATTCCTAATCTGGTGAAGAGTAAGTGATAGGACATCCCAGTCCCAGGCACATAGTCGGCGTTCCGTACATTATTTACTTTATGTTGCCACACCCAAAGTCTTGGAGGTTATGAGTAAGCTTTCGCTCCCTTCCACGTACAGGAAAATGTTTATTCAACATTTATTGATTGACTCATTGAGTGATTTTCACAGAAAATGGAGACTGGAGCCTTCTGCTCGGCTAGAACTCAGGAGATAATAATGAAATTGTGGTTGAAGAGTTACTAGCCCATTTTTCTAGTTACCAGCATAGAAAAACCAGCCCTTATCCAACTCTGCCAATGGCGACAGAACCCGGATTATTGCCTCACTGGGTAAGAGGAGGCCGGAGAGGAGACTGTGGGAACAAGGCACAGAGCTGAGACCTGATTCCACCGATAATTAGTCCCCTGGCCTTGAGCAAATCATTTCAACTTCTGTGAACCTCAATTTTCTCATCTGTCAAATGGGGATAAATGAGGGTTGCTCAGCCTGCCACACTGCTCAGACAGGCGAAATGAAGATTGCCCCAGAGGGAGGAAGTGAAAGCGTTTTGGGAAATAAATGTGCCAACAAATATCCCTTGTTACTGGTCATCTCTGAGAGAGGTGGGCAGAAACCCTTCAGAGGGTTTATCACTCTCATCGGCTTTGTGAATCTCTATCCTTCTCCGTAGAAGACTCAGGAACTTAACGAGGGCCACTGCTATTTGTTCCAGAGCCTAGCGCTGTGCCTGGCATTACTGAATGAGGGAAACAGAATAGTAAGGATTCAGGAGCCGAGCAGTGAGAACCACCCAGTGCCTTTAAGGTCCTTGGTTCGGGTTCTCTGGTGGCGCTCTGGGAGAAAGTGAAGCCTGGAGGGGTTACATGCTTACCCAGGATGCTCCAACTTGATTAACAGAGATCTACTGCCAGCAGCATCCTGTATCCGGAAGGAGCACAGCTTTTGAATCGGAATAATAATAACGGTGATAGGAACAGCCAGCTTTGAACTAGGGTGGATCAGGCGACCGGTGTGCTGGGCAGAGTTTTAACAGGGAGAATCTCCTTCAATCCTTAAACCCCACTAAGAGGCAGGAACTGTTATCCTCACTTTGCAGGGGAGGAGGCTGAGGCACAGAGAGGGGAAGTCATTTGCCCGCGGTCATCCTGCTGAGAGCAGAGCCAGGCCTCACGTGCTGGTGACCGGAACTCCCACGGCACAACTTCTCCACCACTCTTTGCGCCTCCTTCTTCCCGGAGCTGGAGGCCATTGGCATCAGGGCTCCATCCCTTCTGCTCTGGGCGGCCTCCCGCTGGGATGGAACCCTCTGAGTCTGAGTTCCCTCACCTGTACAGTTGGCCAGTAATGGTGTTCCCACAGCGAGGCTGCCCAGCACTGCAGCCAAAAGCAGGGACACTGGAGCTTGACCAGCGGGGATCAAATGCCGGGACTGCCATTTACCTGCTGTGTGACTTTGGGCACATGACTTAACCTCTCCGAGCCTCACTTTCCTCCTCTATAAAAATGGGAACTATGATAAGAGTGCCTACCCCATGGTCTGTTGTGAGGATTCGATAAGCTACTCCCACATCTGGCACAGTAGCCAAACAGCTAAACACAGATTGCATTGTGCAACCAGCACATAGTGGGTTTTGGAGAAAACACTGTTCAGGGCAGCCCCCTCTCACCTTCCCTGGCTTCTCAGGTAAAGCTCTTCCTTCTAGCACCCTGCCCTCCGCCAAAGGAGGAAACCCCACCTACCTCTTCTGAATATAGTCTGTGGACGTAGAATGTGCATCTCTGCTGATCAAAAACACATTTTCCTACATGGCAATCTTGATCAGCATCTTTATTTTAAATGCTGCAGAAAAAGCTAACTGTCAGATGCCTTTAAATACTCAGAATATGGAAAAAAATTTTTGACGTATCAATGCTATTCGATTGACCAGGTAATTTTCATTGTTTAAGAGCAAAACAAAATATTTTGCTTGAAATGTAGTGCCTGGGAGTCAGAAGACTTTTAATCTGGATTCGTTTTCATTCCAGTGGCAACAATAAGTGCCTCGCGGGGAACTGTTCTCCATCCCAGCACTCAGCTTTCTTCTAATTAGCACCGAATCACAAAAGTATAACAGTAGCACCTCTCCTCCCAACTTTTCTAACAGCCTGTCAGAGACAGAACAGTGTGAAAAACAGCTCGGGTTTCTGAGCGACTTTGTCATTTTTTTTCTATTGAGAATAAAACACGCCCACCCAAGGAAAAGGCCCCGAGGATCTCACTGCAGGAAAACGGGCCCAGGGTGGAAGCCGGGAGGTATGGGGGCGAGAAGGGAGGTGTGAGGCAAGGCGGGGGGTTGCACCTGCACCCACCATTCAGTCGGAAAAGTCTGACTCGCTGCGTGACCTTGAACAGGCCACCTTCTTCCTCTGGAGGCAAGTTCCCTCCTCTGGAGTGATAGATGGATGCAGGGATGCTCAGACAAATAGAAACAAATATATCAGTACAACTCTGCGCTAGCACACCTGGATACTTCTAGGCCTGTTACATGTTTGGCCTCAGTTAATGTTCACAATTGCCCTGCGATGGGGGTGCTGGCGTTCTCCCTGCTTTCCAGACGCGTATCTGAGGCCCAGGACCATGATGTCAGGAAACAGCAGAACCAAGGCCCCAATTCTCCCCTCCCTGGCTTCATGCTGTCCCCATCCCCCCAGTCCTGCCAGGGAGGCTGAGAGTTTGAGCCCACAGAGAGTTTTCTGTTGCCCTGGCTTCCGCAGAGACTAGCATGGTATTAGAAATCCTTCATTCAGGAATTCCTCGGTGGTCCAGTGGTTAAGGCTCTGTGCTTTCACTGCCGAGGGCCCGGGTTCAATCCTGGTCTGGGAACTAAGATCCCACAGTCTGCGAGGCACGGCCAGAAAAAAAAAAAAATCCTTCATTCATTCAATACTCATGCACTCAGGCCTCATTACTGGACCCTGGGGGTTCAAAATGAATAGGACAGGCTCACAGTCTGCAGAGGAAACCAGACACGTAAATAACTCATTCGTTCATTCAACAGATATTTATTGAGCATCTACTATGTGGAGGGAATTTCTAGGCGTGGGGGACAGAGCAGTCAAAAAGACAGAGTTTACATGGTGGGGTGGAGGGAACTGACAGTAGGCTGACAAACTTCGGATAATTTCAGATGGTGGTAGTGGCCATGGATGAAATAAAGCTGATAGGAAGGGGGCTGCCAGGGGTGATGAGCGAAGGCCTGCCAGAGGTGGCAGCACTGAGTGCAGACTTGATTTGTAAGGAGTGAGCCTCGAGAAGATACTGGAGAGGCTAACCCACAGCCCTGAGATGGGGACTGGGCTTAACGGGAACCAGCTCTGTGCTAATCACAGCCCAAGGGCTAAGCACCAAGGGGCAATGGCAGGAGAGTGGAGGCAGGAAAGGGAGGACCTGCAGTGACGTGCACCTTTCTTGTTCATTTATCTACCCACCCATCCATCCTTCACTTCTTTATCTATCCATTCTGATCCAAGCCCCAGGGGCCTGGTGCACCCACCAGAAGGCCAATGGGAGAGAAGAGACGGCCTCTGAACTTGAGGACACTATAGTCTCGTTGAGGAAACCCACAGCAACAACAATACCTAACATTTACTGAACACTTAGCGTGAGCGAGGCTGGCTAAACCCTTTCACAAAGGAGTCAGTTGGTCCTCTTTTGCTGGGTGGGGCAGAAACTCCAGTTCTAATTTAGGTAAAGAGAGGATTTATTGGTTTACACCAAGAAAAGTCCAGAGGCTTTGGCGGGGGGGGGGGGGGGCGTCCCTCCGTCAGAAATCAGCTTTCTTCCCATCCCTCAGCTCTGCTTTGCTCTGCATCAGCTCTCCTTCAAGAAAGCCCCCAGCAGCTCCCATCTTACAGCTTCCAAGATCAGGTTCATGGACAAGAGCATCTCTCACCGAAATCTCCCGGCAAAACCACCGTAGCTCCCATTGGCTCTGCTCAGGTCACATGGTGTCCCATGAGCCAATCGCTGAGCCTGGAGGAATAGGATTCTCTGATTGGTCAAGCCTGGAGTCAGGGATGGCTCAGCTGCTCCCCCCCCCACCCCCCACCCCCTCGCCAAGTGGGCCGAGGTGTATGCTGGGAAGTCAAGGTTTAGTGACTGGACAGCTGTGAGTGGGTTCCTGCTCTTTCCCCGACTGTGAAGGCTTGCTTCTCACTGTGAAGCCTTGTCTTTTGAACCTTCTCAACACGAGATGGGAGCAGACGTCATGACCACTTTTTACACTGAAGAGGGGAAAGCTCCAAGATTTTCAATGGCTTTTCTGAGATAAAATGACCAAGAACGGGGCAAACCAGGGACTAGAAGCAGTTATCCTTCCTTGATTTTTCCCCTAAGTCAGTGGGTCTCAAGACAGGGTAGAGGGCAGGGATTGGTGGAGAATATTGCCTTCCAGGTAGGATTGCCATATTTAGCAAACAAAACTATAGGATGCCCGGTTGAATTTGAATTTCAGATAAACAAAAAATAATTTCTAAGCACATTCCAAATAATACATAAGATACGCTAGATAAAAGTATTCATTGTTTATCTGAAATTCAAATTTAACCCTGTATCTTATCTGGCAACTCAACCCCCAGGGGGATGTTTGGCAAGGTCTAGAAATACTCTCTATGGTCGTGCCTTGGGAGGTGGGGGACTGTGCTCTGGCGTCTCGTGGGTGAAGGCCAGAGATGCTGCTACACACCCTGCAATGCCCGGGACGGCTCACAGCAAAGAATTCTCCCACCCAAATTGTCAGTAATGCTGAGGTTGAGAACCGCTGCCTTAAGTGATGTGGCTGTACCACATCTCCAGCGTTGAAGATACAAATGCAGCGGACAAAGCCGCAATTCTTGGACAACCTAAGCGAACCCACATGGGCATTTGTGAGAACACTGTGTCCACAGTCAGCAATGAATGAGGCAGAGGAATGAGAGTGTCACGGCCACAGCCATTAGCTTCCTCCTAAACGGGACCTCCAGTTTCACTATTTGGGTTCCAATTTGGAAATGCTCAGAGGAAGTTAATGAGAATCTTTGAACTGGGTTTTGGCATCCACACCCTGGCAGGCTGAGATAAATATGATCTGCTGATGCTCATTGGAGAAAGGAGAACATTAACAGGAAATTAAAAAGTTGTGTTGTTCTATTTGTTGTCAGAATCTCCAAGAGACGGCTCTGAAAATGAATCACCATTTGCTAAGAAACGTGCCCCAGCCTCTCCCTCCTGAGTCGATCACCAGCCCCTGTGGTCAGGATGGATGTGCTGTGCCTTGTTCCAGGGCTGGGCTGGACGGGGGAGGTGGCAGGTGAGGACGGTCGGGTCCTCCCTTCCCACCCAGCCCACCTGGCCGGCTCTGTATGGGAAGGAACAAGGAAGCCGACCTTTTAGGCTGGGTTGGCGTCACTGTCTTAGGGACTGGAGAAATATTTATCCCGTCTCCAGTCAGACCTACTAATTTTGCCCCATGTTTCACAATGCGCAAAAGCGCCTGCAACATCGTGGACTGTGGCCACAATGTTTCAACCCGGCATCCACAGCCATCCCCAGGTTGCTAAATGAACTTTTTATTAGTTGGGGTTTTTTTGTTTTGTGTTGGGCTGTTTGAAGAAGAAGGAGATGGAGGGACATATTGGTTTTGTGTGTGTATGTGTGTGTGTGTGTGTGTGTTGCATGGATGTAGCTTTGTCTTTGAAGTTTAAGACCAGTTGTAAATTCCTTGAAGTTTGTCCTATTTCCTTTTATATTAGCATGTTAACAAGGTTTGGAAAACTGACAGAGCTTACAGGAAAGCACAGCTGGGTTGATCCTTCAGCCTGGGCTTTAATTCAAACCAGAACCTTGCCATGGCGCTGTGGCCGGGCTGGTGTTTACAAATGCAGCAGGAAGAGCCCTCTGCACGGTGATGAAGCCATCAACCGCGGATGCTTGCTCTAGACGAAGCCCCAGTTGGGATTAATTAAGAAAGGAAATGCCACAATGCTCTAAATTACTTCTCTAGAGGAAATCTTAGCACCAGATGAAGTTCAACAATAAAAATGGAAGAAGAGAAAAAAAAGAAAAGAAAAAAAGAAAACACCTCCCAGAAACGTGTTTAATATGACTTTCAGTCTTCATCAGGAAGGGCAACCGAGGCAATAAGCTTCCAATTCCCTGCATGGGCATCATATGACACTCACACGTGGCCAGAAAGGAGAAGGCACTGAATACGTGGCAAAGGTTTCCACTTGCAGTTTGAAGCAGACCTCTTTGTCCAAAAATACATTTTGAGCTCCATTCCTCAGAGGCTCTTTGGTGGCAGGAATCAAGGTCAGACATCTTTTCACCTTGTAACAAGTCCAGAGGAAGGATCTTCCTACCCGAGAATCACAGGGCCCTGCTGGCACAGCAGGGGACTTTTAAGAAAAAAAAGTGGCCCCACTCACTATTTGTCTATTTGCTCATGACAGGTCTGAGGGGGTTTGAGGACAGAGATGTGTGAAAATGAAGTAGCTTGCGTGGCTGCAGAAGTTATAGGTCAAAATATAAGTGATGCTGGAAACACGTTTTCCAAAAGAACTCGTCCCACTCTGACATTACGTCTGCTCCCATCAGCCACCCTGTAGGCACACCCTCCTCTCCAAAGGGCATCTGAGTTAAGAGAAAAGGTCCCTCTTCCTCCCAGCAATGGACCGTGCCCCCCACCCACCCTGCTGTGTATTTCCATTTTGCTGCTTTCTGTTCCCCTAACAGAAAATGATGTCCAGGGCACCTCCCACACATCAGAAAGGGCTTCAGGGCAACGTGGTTGATTTTTATTTTGATGGGATTTCAGGAAAAATAAATAAGTCCAATGTAAACACTGATGACGAACGTATACTTTCCATACGGCCCAACCTTAGCCAACATGTGCTGGGTTTTCACGCACCCTTGGACTTTTTGATCGTTACCAAATTCCACGTGCACCTGGTTATGGGACCAAAATATTCCACCAGAAAGATAAACAATAGCATTAGAGATCCAAGCTCATTGGAGCCATCATGTTGAACAGGCACCTCCTCATTCGAGGGGACCAAGAGGGGAATGCTTGTTCAGGCGAGTGGCTCCTTTATCACAGCTTCTACCTTCGAGGGGTTATAGGGGTGAGGAGTTTAGCTGGGGGTCCCGAATCAGACAGCTCTGGATTAGACTTGAACCTTCCCTTACCGGCTGAGTGACAGGTGACCGTCTCTGTCTGGGCCTCATATTTAAAAGGGTGGTGACGTGGTGATGACATAATCTACCACGAAGGGTTATTTTCAGGACTAGATGAGGGCGTGCGTGGGAGTCCTTCCCCGGGCCAGCCACTGAGCGAGTGGCAGCCACGACAAGGTAAGCGCCCGGTCAGGGGAAGAGTCCACGGGCCCCGGCCAAGGTCAGCCTTTCTAGGAGTAAGGCCGTTTCAGTGAGCCCAGAAACCTGGAGGGGATTCTAATTTTTCCATGCTGTTGACTCTGAATTATGAATCAAGGAAGGTTAATTTGGGGCCTATTCATGTGAAATGAAATTGGTGCAGGCTACTTGCACTTCCCTTGCCTTCTTCTGCCCACCAATGTGTGTGTGTGTGTGTGTGTGTGTGTGTGTGAAATATTTTTACTCAACTTTGCTTTTTGGGTTTTTATTTTTGCAGTACGCGGGCCTCTCACTGTTGTGGCCTCTCCCGTTGCGGAGCACAGGCTCCAGACGCGCAGGCTCAGCGGCCATGGTTCACGGGCCCAGCCGCTCCGCGGCATGTGGTATCTTCCCGGACCGGGGCACGAACCCATGTCCCCTGCATCGGCAGGCGGACTCTCCACCACTGTGCCACCAGGGAAGCCCCTTTACTCAACTTTGTATTGTAAAAGTCTTGCCTATGCATAATGATTTCAAAACATTGTAGAAATGTAAAAGATTCCCTCCCACTGAACGCTTTAACCCTAAACCCTCAAGATAACCACTTAGGGGGAAAGGGGGAGCACCTTAGACTCTATTGATACTTCCATAAACACACACATGCGATTTTGTTTTAAAAAAAATGGGATCACTGTTTTCCTTCAGTCATATATCTTGAACTGCCTTCACATCCATCCATGAATTTCTCTCATTTTTTGCAACAGACTTTGTTTTTTTTGAACAGTTTTAGATTTACAGAAAAATTGCAGAGATAGTACGAAGAGTTCCCATATACCCTACCCCCTATTACTGATAATTTCTCCTATTTTTAGGAACTTACGTTAGTATTGTACTTTTGCCATAATTAACAAACCAACATTGCTACGTTATTATTAACTAAAGTTATAGCTTATTCAGATTTCCCTAATGTCCTTCTGGTCCAGGATCCCACCCAGGACACCATATGACATTTAGTTTTCGTGTCTCCTGAGGCTCCTCTTGGCTGTGGCAATTTCTCAGACTTTCCTTGTTTTTTGTGACTTGGCAGTTTGGAGGAGTGCTGGTCAGGTATTTTGTAAAATGCCCCACTGTGAGAATTTATCTGATTTTTTCTTGTAATCAGACTGCAGTGATGGGTGTGGGGGGAGGATGACCACGGAGATGAAGTGCCCTTCTCATCACATCCTATCAAGGGTGCAGGCTATCAATGTGACCTATCACTGTTGCTGTTGACCTTGATCACCTGGCAGAGGCCAACTTCATTTTTAAGCAGCTGCAAAGCATTCCATTGTTGGGAAGTATAATCATTATTTTAAACCAGTTGGGGGTTAATGAAGATCATGCATGTATATCTCACATATACACCTATATGAAACCATGCCACAGGGCACATCCCTGTAACCACATATTTGCTCAGTGTTTCAGATGTTTCTGTGATATGATTCCTGGAAATCAACTGCTTGATTTTGAAGGACAAGCTTCTTTTAAATTTTGCCAGATCCTGCCAAATTACCAACAGAAAACAGTGTTCCCATGTATCCACCCACTAACAGGTGCTAGTTTCTCTCATCTCCCCCAGCAACAATCTTTCCATCCCTTTCATCTTTGCCAGTGTCGTGAGGGGCAGGGCGGAGATAAATAAAGGACATGCTCAGTCTGTTCGCTTCCCAGGAATCTGACTACTTAGGTTGGTACCCCAAAGTCTAATTTCAGAAAAGAATAAGTTGTTGGATCCTGTCCCCAAAGAAAATTCTCTTAATGCTAAATATCTGGAAAACATAGGAGAAATGTAAGAAATAAAATTAAATTGTGGGCTTCCCTGGTGGTGCAGTGGTTGAGAATCTGCCTGCCGATGCAGGGAACACGGGTTCGAGCCCTGGTCTGGAAGGATCCCACATGCCACGGAGCAACTGGCCCCGTGAGCCACAACTACTGAGCCTGCGCGTCTGGAGCCTGTGCTCCGCAACAAGAGAGGCCACGATAGTGACAGGCCCGCGCACCGCGATGAGGAGTGGCCCCCGCTTGCCACAACTAGAGAAAGCCCTCGCACAGAAACGAAGACCCAACACAGCAAAAATAAATTAATTAATTAATAAACTCCTACCTCCAACATCTTCTTAAAAAAAAAATCAAATTGCATTTTTAATCTAAGAATTCCAAACCATCAAATCTCTATTTCTAAGCGTTTCTACTTTTCTAAATGGGGGCTGTGGCTGTCGGATGCGGGACACATTTGATCTTTCTTTGTTATCCTCCTTAATTTTAGCTCCACCTCTAAAATGAGTTCCCATCTGAAAGGTTTGTATCTTTGAAACCCAGGACCCGTCCCTGATGCGGAGAGACCTGGTTTTCCGTGTGTATGGCTTCTACTGTGGTCCAAAATTTATACAAATCTCAGGGAACCAGTCCTTTCAAAATTGAAGATTTGACATCTATTTACATGCTGAACGAGAACCAAGCTATATCCACTTTTAAATGTTTATATCGGCTCGACAGCTGCTCCAAAGCAAAGGCAACGTGGGCACCCTGGAGGGGAAGCCCAGAGACGGCCAGCCCGACACCCCCCGCTCCACTGTTTGACACGTGCCACTGGGGGCGAACAAAATGAAAGTCCCTGCACCCCCCCAACCCCGACCCCGGGCCTCCCTCGTCTCTCTCCGGGATTATGACCCAGGCTAAGAAAGCACCCCCCACCATCACCCTCTCCGCCCTGTCTCAAGGACGTGTTTCTTTACAGCCCTTACTGAACGAGGCGAATTATGCTGAATCTATTTACTTGTTTACTTGATTTCTGTCTGCGTCCTTGCTAGAAAGTCTGTGAGGACTGGGACTTCATCTTGTGCACTTTGTATCCCTGATACTTAGAACAATGCCTGGCACACAGTCGGTGCTCAATAAACATATGCCCGCCTCCAAACCATTCCCCGCTTGGCAGCCAGCGACACCTTTCCAAAATGCAAACTGACCCAGAGGCTCTCCCACTCAGCTCACATCCTCAGCGTCCCCCTATTGCTCTGAGGGGTAGATTCCAGCCCCTGAGACTCTCTGGGTCCCGAGGGATTTGACCATTGCCACATGTTCATGTCATCACTCCTCGTTCCTGTGCTCCCAACACAGAGAGCATGTTTGGTTCTGGACCTCAGGACTGTGTTCTTGCCTGGACCCAACTTCTGCACAGGCCAGCCCAGCCTCACCCTGTGCTGCCAGTGAGGTACCACCTCCTCCAAGAAGCCCTCCCTCTGCCGCTTTTCTGTGTCTCCCAATATGCCTCCCACTCCTGTCCCCTTAGCCCTCTCCAAGTAATCAGGGTCAACAGGGGGGCCAAAGACCGGGGGGATGTTTCTCTGGGACAAATCTGAGATACTCAGGAGGCACTAAAACATGGAGGTTACAAGTTAGAACTCTGGAGTAGGAACTGGGCTCAGCTAATCCCAAGGCACTTAAAAAAATTCTCTGAGCCTCTGTTTCCTCATCTGCAAAGTGGAAATAACGATTTCTTCCTTGTAGGATTATTAAAATTAAGTTTTCTTTTTTTTCAGGTATTTATTTCAAAACAGCCAATATATATGGCAATGGTGGACATGTTCCAGAAGGATGACTAATTCAAACCCGGACCCACATCTTGGTTCCGAGTTAAGTAGCTATCACTTTTGGCCGCTGACACCCATTCCCCCATTCGCCGTATTTTGGTAATAGATCCTGCCCTCTTGGTACATGACTCAGGTGAGACCAATCAGAGTGGCTTATTTTGTGGGCTCGGTATTGGTTCAGAGATGTGCACGTGATTTAAGCAGAGTCCATAGGAGTCCTTCCCTGGGAAATGTACAGGAAGGTTGGGAGAGGGAGCCTTGTTTGCAATACTGTGACACATGGGATGCAGGCTGCTGGGGAGTGTTCCCGACAAGAGGAGAAGCAGAGAAGCAGAGAAGGAGGACAAGGTGGGATGCGGAGACAGCATAGTCCCAACTCTAGTTCTTTTCTTTCTCACCTGCTTTCCCTTTCTTTGAGCTTTGCAGTAAATGTCCCCATTCTCTGAGCCAACACATCCCTTTTGGTAAAACAAGCCTTTGTCAGGCTCACGACATGCATGACTGAGAAAGTCCCAAGCCCATACCATTTGAAGCAGGTCACTGAGACTGTCTCCTCATCCTTAAAATGGGCACTAATTCTAAAGTCTAAATGTGATTCTGCAAAGGTTCCTAGACAGGACCTGGGAATACACTGGACCCCATCTACACAGGTTCATTTAAAATTGGTATTAATTTATTATTTTTATGATGAGATCTTAAAAGCCTCTAGTGTGATTTTCCAGACTTGTATTGAATCAAAGGGGAAAAAAGGACAGGAATGTTTTTCTTCCTCACGAACAATTTAATGGCACTGGGACACTTTGGAAACCTCAACCTTTCATAGCTTCAACTGAAACATGGGCTGTCTTTTTGTCTGTACCCCAAAATACCTTTGACTGGAAGTTCTTAAGAAGACGAGAGCTCCCTCATGGCTGCCACTTGCTGGATGAATAATTTACTGGAAGTCAGGGAAAAGTTGGGGACACTGGGCCAGCTTCACCCACAGCTACATCCTAACTCCCTAAGTCAGTGAGTCGCTAATTACATTGAGAGTGCTTCTCAGCCAGGACGATTTTTGTCCCCCAGGAGACATCCTGCACTGTCTAGAGACGTTTTTGGTTGTCGTTCCAGAAGGATGCTACACGCATGTAGTCAGTGGAGGCCAGGGATGCCGCTAAACATCCTACAGTGCACAGGACAGCCCACCACAAAAATGATGCAGCCCCAAATGTCACTAGTGCCGTGACTGAGAAACTCGGGTGTAGATTAGTTATCCCGGCAGCCAAATGTTCAACTTCGTCCTAAGACCATGGCCATCAGTCAATTTATCACAACAGAAAGGATCAGACTAATTCCAGTAGGTGGAGTGTACGTGGGGGAAAGTTCTTAACCCAAGACGCCCTCAGATCTGAAAGCAAGTATAAGCTAGAGGCAGAAAAATAAAGCCAAACAAAGGATAAAGTCTACTCTGGCTTGGGCATTTGCCGTTTCCAATATGGCAGGCTTTCCCACTCCGCAAAGCTCTCACACTAAATAAGCTTAATGGTACCAGCAAAGACTGGAACTTGAAAACCTGGGGTTCATTTCACAGGTATAACTGAGAGCCTGCTGTGAGTCAAGTTCAATTTCAAGAACTGTCAGGACTGGCAAGCTGGGGAGGCAGTGGGAGAGAAACGACTCTATTGCTATTGGAAATGTTATTTATCATAAACTTCCCTGACTAACATGACAGTACTTATCAAAAGTCTTACTATGGGGACTTCCCTGGTGGTGCAGTGGTTAAGAATCCGCCTGCCAATACAGGGGACACAGGTTCAAGCCCTGGTCCGGGAAGATCCCACATGACACGGGGCAACGAAACCCACACGCCACAACTACCGAAGCCCATGCGCCTAGAGCCCGTGCTCTGCAACAAGAGAAGCCACTGCAATGAGAAGACTGCACACCGCAACGAAGAGTAGCCCCGGCTCTCCGCAACTAGAGAAAGCCCGCGTGCAGCAACGAAGACCCAACGCAGCCAAAAATAAATAAATAAATTTGCAAAAAAAAAGAAGAAGACACAGTGTTGGTGGGCAAAGAGGGAACAAAAAGTGCACATCAGGCAGACGGAACACCGCATGCAAAACTGAGAGACTTGAGAGGGTTGGTCTCCTTGGAGGAACCAGAGGTGGCTCAGTGCTGCTGCAGTGGAGAGTGCAAAGGGAAGGATGGAAGGGTTAAGGTCAAAGAAGACGTACAGAGGCCAGGTCGAGTGGAGTGTATAGTTCAGGAGCTCGACTCAATCTCAAGGGCTATGGTGAGCCATCGAAGGTTCTGAAGCTAGGAAGTGATGCAATCAGATTTACCTTTTAGAGAAACAGGCAAGGAGACCCATTAGCAGACAGCTGTGGTTATTCAGCAGCATTTAAAGATCCCAAAGTAGGCTGCAGGTGTCACAAACCTGCAGTCTCTGACCCACCTCTGCCTGTCCTGCTGCCGCTCTTGTTTGGGGTCTAGACACCGATTTGTTGCTTTGGTTTTTGTTTTTTAATGTCTTCCCCAAGCATAGCATCCGACCATGGCCCCCTGAGGCTTTTCAGTTTGCATTTGAGGAGCTGAGAAACTCAGAGGGCAGTTCCAACTGCCTGGCCTGCCCCCTGCCCCTCCGTGCCCCTCTGCAGCCTGGCTGGGCTTGTTGCTAAGCCCATCCCTCACGCGGCCCCAGCCTCAAGAACAAAAGCCCCAAACCATTTCCAGTAATACAATTTCATGCTCTGAAGTCTTTCACCACCCTCAGAGTCTTTTGATTCCAAAAAGAGCATGTTCTTGGGAAAGACAAAACAAAGTTCAGCATTTCTGTTTAGTTCCAGTAAGCGCTTTGAAAAGTCCCAGCCCTCCTTTTGACAACTGTGCTTCCTTTGTGAGTTGCAGCCACCAGACCTAATTGGGTTTTTTTTTTCTCTTAAAATTGAGTTTCCTTTGCTGAAAAACTTTTTTAAAAAAATTATTAATCCCCTCTCCCTCTCCTTTTCCTTAACACTTCCATTCTTATGTGACCCTCCTTTGCTCTTGCTAGTTTCTGAAGCCAAATAACTGGGCTTCGGGAAGGACAGGAGGGGACAAGCAGGATGCTGGCTCGGGTGTCATGCTGCCTATAGAAATGAAAGTGGGCACACTCTTGGCTTAAAAGGCATTTTGCCCTGGAAACAACCCAAGTGTCCATCAACAGATGACTAGATAAACAAAATATGGTATATACGTACAAAGGAATATTATTCAGCCTTAAAAGGAATGAAAGTTTGACACATGCTGCAACATGGATAAACCTTGAGGACATTATGCTAAGTGAAATAAGCCAGACACAAAAAAGACCAGTACTGTAGGATTCCACTTATATGAGGGACCTAGAATAGGCAGATTCATAGAGACACAGAGTGGAAGGGTGGTTGCCCAGGGCTGGGGGAAGGGGGATGGGGAGCTGCTGCTTAGTGAGGACACAGCTTCAGTCTGGGGAGATGAAAACGTTCTGGAGCTGGAGGGCGGTGACGGCTGCACAACAGGGCGAGAGTACTTAATGCCGTGGAATTGTCTACTTAAAAATGGGTAAGGATGAAGAACCTAGGGATAAGACAGGAATAAAGACACAGACCTACTTGAGAATGGACTTGAGGATACGGGGAGGGGGAAGGGTAAGCTGTGACAAAGCGAGAGAGAGGCATGGACATATGTACACTACCAAACGTAAAATAGATAGCTAGTGGGAAGCAGCTGCATAGCACAGGGAGTTCAGCTCGGTGCTTTGTGACCGCCTGGAAGGGTGGGATAGGGAGGGTGGGAGGGAGATGCAAGAGGGAGGGGATATGGGAACATATGTATATGTATAACTGATTCATTTTGTTATAAAGCAGAAACTAACACACCATTGTTAAGCAATTATACTCCAATAAAGATGTAAAAAAAAAAGAAGTGATTGTGACCAAAAAAAAAGGGTAAGGGCTTCCCCGGTGGCTCAGTGGTTGAGAGTCCGCCTGCCGATGCAGGGGACACGGGTTCGTGCCCCGGTCCCGGAAGATCCCACATGCCGCGGAGCGGCTGGGCCCCATGAGCCATGGCCGCTGAGCCTGCGCGTCCAGAGTCTGTGCTCCACAACGGGAGAGGCCACAACAGTGAGAGGCCCACGTGCCGCAAAAAAATGGGTAAAATGGTCAATTTTATGCTACGTGTATCTTACTACATTTTTTAAAGTCATTTTCCCTTGACAGGTGTTCACGGAGGAGTCAAAGGTAGCTCAGGGCTTGTCTTCTGTGCAACTGCTTCTCCTAAGGGTGAGTGCAGGGCCGTGGAGGTGATGGCTATTGAAGTCCTCATTGTAGATGCTGCTGTGTTGTCTGTCCAGCAGTCACCCTCTTTTCTTCCACTGACAGCTCCCCAGTTTTCCTCGAAGCCTTTCCCACCCCACACACGCATGCTCCACATCAGCCCACGTAGGGGAGTGGAGCTGGCCCCATCTCCACATCCAGGACTAGGCACACCTGACCCAGGGCTGGCCAAGTAGCATAATCCATCTCCTTGGTTATACAAGAGGTGTAGGAATGGGCACAGGACCCACCAGGCTGGCTGATCAGACCAACAAAAAGTATTGTCCCCTTGGAGCCTGCGTAGAAGATGCAACCATAAAGAGAAGGCTTAGTTGAATGTGTTGCCAATGGGAGAAAAAGAGACAAAAGATATATAAAGATCAAATCCTGATGACATCGTTTGAGCCCCTGGATCCAGCCACACCTGAAGCCTATTACTCAACCTTTTAGGGACAGGAGCCAAAGGAATCACTCTTTTGCTTAAGCCAGTCTGAATTGAGTTTCTGTACTGACAACTCGTAGAGTCCTGTCTCAATTCCTTTCAGCAGCCCTTTGAGATGGGTGTTATTATCATCTTTCTCTATTTTACAAATTAGGAAACAGGTTCAATTTGCTTAAGTAATTTGCCCAATATCACCCAGATAGAAAGTAGTGGAGTCAGCATTCTAACTCCAGAGCTTGCATGTTTAATCCCTGTCCTGTGTGGCCTCATGGGATGATGTGAGGAATGTGGTTCTAGGATCAAAGAGTGGTACAAAGAATGTCTTGTAGCCTTGAATTCTTTACCATCTCCTCCCAGGTCCTCTCTTTCCAGTTTCTTTTGTCCTAATTTCCTTGTCGTTATGGTATCATCTTCTTTATTTCTTCCCTCACCGGTCTTTCCTCTTGATTTGTTTCCCTTCCTTCCTTCTTGATCTCTTTCCTCCACCATCAGACTCCTGGAATTCCCATTCTGAGTACCTCTTGCTCTGGGTTTAGAAGCAGAAATCCTCTTCTGCGTATCAGAGCTCCTTTAAGCCTTCTCTGCCCCAAACTCAGGGATGAGCCAGGGCAGGGGAAAGGTGGGTTGTGAGGGGAAAGAAGGTATGTCACTTGGAAAGTAAGTGGAGGTCAAACTCAAAATGCTTTAAACTGGGATTCCCCTGGTGGCCTAGTGGTGAGGATTCCAGTATTTCACTGCTGTGGCCCAGGTTCAATCCCTGGTTGGGGAACTGAGATCCTGCAAGCCTCAAGGCAAAGCAAAAACCAAAAAAACCCCTTTAAACAATAAGAGGGGCTGTTACTTCACAGAACTAGGATGGTTTCAAGATTGGCTAATCAGTGTCTCATAACATATGGCCCAAGGATCTTTCTCTCTTCCCATTCTGCCATCTTTGGACCACTCCCTCATAGTCACAAAATGGCTGCAGTTGCCCAGGCACTATCTCCTCACCGAGCTTTGTCTGGAGGTAGAAAAAGACTGCATCTTCTTGACAATTTTCTTTCAAAGTCAGGAAACCTTCCTCAGAAGTTCACTCAGTACACATCCCTTTACTTCTCATTAGCCAGGATTGGGTCCCAAACCAACCCCTGGAAAAGGGCATGGGCTTACCAGACAGGTCATGGTTTACCACAGAAACCCAGTTACTATGGCTGTGTAACACATGACCGCAACATTTGGTGGCACAAAGACATCACTTATTCTTCTAGTGGATGCTGTGTCGAGACTTTGGACAGAGTACAGGAGGGCCAGCCTGGCACTGCCTCAGGATGTCTGGGCCCTCTCAAAGGCTGGGGGCTGGAGTCATCTGAAGGCTCGTGCACTCTCGTGTCTGGTGGGGATGCTAGCTGTTGGCTGGAGGCCTCAGTTTTTCTCCACATGTAACCTACCCACACGGGCTTGGCTGGGCTTCCTCACAGCATGGTGACTGGGTTCCAAGGGTAAGTGTCCTACGAAAGAGAGTGAGAGCTCTCCAGCCATGTCACCTTTTTTTTTTTTTTTAATTAATTAGTTTATTTATTTTTGCTGTGTTGGTTCTTCGTTTCTGTGCGAGGGCTTTCTCCAGTTGTGGCAAGTGGGGGCCACTCTTCATCGCGGTGCGCGGGCCGCTCACTATCGTGGCCTCTCTTGTTGTGGAGTACAGGCTCCAGACGCGCAGGCTCAGTAGTTGTGGCTCACGGGCCTAGTCGCTCCGCGACATGTGGGATCTTCCCAGACCAGGGCTCAAACCCGTGTCCCCTGCATTAGCAGGCAGACTCTCAACCACTGCGCCACCAGGGAAGCCCCATGTCACCTTTTTTGACCCAGCCTCGGAGATCATACGGCATCACTTTCACTGTATCATCTTCATTGAGGCAGTCACAAAATCACCCAGATTCAAAGGACCGAGGAATAGACACTGCCTCTTCACTGGGGCGTGGCGAGATTCTGGAACAGCGTGTAGGACATAGTTGTAGCCATTCTGAGATGGTATCAGAGTTGGAGCTTCCCTCCCGTGAAGCACAGCCTTGCCTGGGGTGCTATTGGTAAGGTGGACGACGGGTGAATGATTGTCCAGGAGGTAACCGCATCTACTACCAGAAGGGAGCCAACTCGTGCACTGGGCTCCAGCCACAGGGACCTTCTTGCACTCCTCCAGCATGCACGTTCCTCCTGCTTCAGGGCCTTGGCACCTGCAGCTCCCTCTTCCTGAAACATACTTTTTCCCAGTCTTTGCGTGTCTGATTCCTCCCCATCTTTCCAAGTGCAGCATCAAGGGCATTTCCTTAGACAATCTTTTTTTTATTATTATTTTATTTTATTTTATTTTATTTTATTAGGACTTCCCTGGCAGTCCAGTGGTTAAGACGCCGTGCTTTCAATGAAGGGGGCAAGGGTTTGATCCCTAATCGGGGAACTGAGATCCCACAAGCTGCATGGCCAAAAAATAAATAAATACAAAATAAATAAATTTTATTGAAGTACAGTTGATTTACAGTGTTGTGTCAATTTCTTCCATACAGGAAAGTGACTCAGATATATAAATATGTAGATATATAGATATTCTTTTTCCTATTCTTTTCCATTATGGTTTGTCACGGAATATTGAATACAGTTTCCTGTGCTATACAGTATGACCTTCTTGCTTATCCATCCTATATATAATAGTTTGCCTCTGCTAATCCCAACCTCCTATTCCTTCCCTCCCCTCCCCCTCTCCCCCTTGGCAACCACAAGTCTGTTATCCTTAGACACTCTTTTTTTAAAAAATTAGTTTATTTATTTATTTATTTTTGGCTATGTTGGGTCTTCGTTGCTGCGCACGGGCTTTCTCCAGTTGCGGAGAGCAGGGGCTTCTCTTCGTTGCGGTGCGCGGGCTTCTCATTGTGGTGGCTTCTCTTGTTGTGGAGCACGGGCTCTAGGCGCACGGGCTTCAGTAGTTGTGGCACGTGGGCTCAGCAGTTGTGGCTCGCAGGCTGTAGAGCGCAGGTTCAGTAGTTGTGGTGCACGGGCTTCGTTGCTCTGCGTCATGTGGGATCCTCTGGGACCAGGGCTCAAACCCGTGTCCTCTGCACTGGCAGGCAGATGCTCAACCACTGCGCCACCAGGGAAGTCCCTCCTTAGACACTCCTGATGACCTCCAGACTAAATCAGGTCCCCTTTCTAGAATTACCCAGAATTATCTAGAATTACCCAGCCCTTCTCATGGTGAGTAGGATCTTATCATTGGGGTGCACAAGGTCCTGGTTACAGGTGTGGCCTCTGGAGCCAGGGAGCCTGGGTTCAAATCCAGGCCCTGCTACTTACCAGCCGTGTGATGTCAGGCAAGTCACTCCACCCCTCCTGGCCTCCGAGCCCTAAATGGGGATGAGAGTAACCAACCTACCGACTGGGTTTCTATGAAGATTAAAGGAGGTGCCGAGGTGAAGCACTTAATTCCTGACATGCAGTGGGTGCCCAGTTCACTCCTGCTCTGTGTCTGTTTAAAGCCTCCTCTCTCCTACAAGCTGGGTGAGTGTCTGATGTACTCACTTCCTTCTTCTTGATCTCAGGCTTCACCCAGTGGCCCACACAGTGTTGGCGGTAAATCAATATTTACTGAATGAATTAATCAATAAACAAGTGATTCTACAACACGAGTGGATCTTCTTCTCCGGAAATGACCTTGGACTTGACCTCAAGGAGAAGCCCGGATGAACGTACGTGGGCAGACAATGCATTCTTGCCCACCGTGTGAATGCGCAGGAATACGTGAAGCTCGGGGGTGCGCAGGGGTGGGGTGCAGTGCAGGTGTATGTGGGGAGGAGAGGGCTGGAGCAGGGGCACCCCACTTTTCCTGGGGAAGGGACGGTGGTGGGTGGAGCCTAGTCTGGAAGGTGATCTCACCTCTAAAGGCAGAGGCTGAGTGGCAGGTGGAGACATGTCCTGCTCCTTCACCTGGCGGCACTCCCAACCCCCACCTCTCATCCCAGAGTCACTGCCCCCTAAAGTGGGGGACGGCAGAGGCGGCTGGCACCCCAGGGTGAGGGGCTCATCCTGCCCCACCCTCGCCCCAGACCAGCACTCAGAAGTGATTATCCGATGACCCCTCCCGGCCATAAAATGAGGAAAGAAAGGCTTTTTCACCAAACAAGTTATTCCACAGAGCGACGGCTTGTGAAATGGACAGATAAACATCTGAAGGGAACCAAGGGCTCTTACTCATACCAGGCTCTTGCCTCCCCTCTTCCTCACACACCTCTCCCCGTGCCAGCCAGTGATGGGCACAGATCCGAGGAGATAAAGGCCCCGGGAGAAGCTCCAAGAACAGATGGGGGAGGACCTGGGAGGGCAGGTTAACCTGGGTGCGGGCCTGGGAGGTTGCGGTCCCCAGTGATGGGTAGGGGAACCACATGTTCCTTCTTTGATTCAATTACTATGTGCAGGCACCAGGGACAGACATGACCGGTACACGAGGTATAGGGGGATGAAAGTCTCCACTCCCACGGCCTGTGGAAATCTCAGCAGGCAGGCGGGTAAGGATTCGGGGAGATAAGCACCGGCCTGTTAGGAGTGTCAGAGAACCCAGCCGGGAAGAACCGTCCTCACCTTTGCCCCAGCCCACGGCTGCTCCAGCCACCTCCTCCCGGCCCTGGGCTCTCA